>NC_136983.1:32516730-32831730 GCF_032717465.1 Coenobita brevimanus | reverse complement strand
GGAATTGGTTGATGTATTTATGTATTTATCTTAACAGGACTTGGACTTCTGGCGCAACCTTCCCACCAAGAGCAACAAAATACTCTTCCCTGATCGCTTCTTGGAGGAGTAGTGACGCTTCTTGGAGTAGTGACGCTTCTTGGGGGAGTAGAGACGCTTCTTGGAGTAGTGACGCTTCTTGGGGGAGTAGAGACGCTTCTTGGACGAGTAGAGACGCTTCTTGGAGGAGTAGTGACGCTTCTTGGAGGAGAAGAGACGCATCTTGGAGGATTAGTGACGCTTCTCAGAGTAGTAGTGACGCCGACGCCTCAGAATCCCACCATCCCCTACACCCTACCTCCCCTCTTCCCTACCCTTCCTTTCCCCCACAACCTTCCATTCCCACCTTTCCCCTTACTGATTTTCTACCCTTGTCTGTGCCGTTTGTTTTCCTTGTCCTCCTTTGTACTGTCTTTTCCCATCTTCCCTCTCCTCCCCCTCCCCCACTTCCTACTCTTCCCATGTTCCCTCTCCTCCTCTTCCCCCACTTCCTTCTCTTTTCATCTTCTCTCTCCTCCCCCTCCCCCACTTCCTTCTCTTCCCATCTTTCCTCTCCTCCCCCTCCCCCACTCCCTTCTCTTCCCATCTTCCCTCTGCTCCTCTTCCCTCATTTCCCTCTTTTCTTGTCTTCCCTCTCCTTCTCTTCTTTTCCCCTTTCCTTCCTCACCTCAACCATTATCCCAGTTTTTGCACTCCTTTGTGCACCATACCTTCGTCCCCATCCACCATAACATCCTCACTACAACACCCCTCATCTCCCGCGCCTTACCCCTCTTCCCCTCTCTATAGCCTCTCCTCCCCTCACTGTAATCATCCGCTCCTCACCTTACCTCTCCTCCTCTCATCGCGCCCCTCCTCCCTTCATGATACCTCTGCTCCCCTCACTGTACTCCTCCTCCCCTCACCGTAACCCCTCCTTCCCCCACCCGTTTACCCCCTCCTTCCCCCACCCGTTTACCCCCTCCTTCCCCCACCCGTTGACCCCCTCCTTCCCCCGCCTGTTGACCCCCTCCTCCACCTTTCACAACACCACCTTCCCCCTCCACCTCCTTTCCCTTATTCCTCCTCCCCCAAAATACATTTTTTTTTTTTCAGGGTCTTGTTGCTCTTTTTTCTCAATGCGCTAATACGACACGTTTGGCTTCCCAAGGCGGATGTGAATGCTTTAATTCATAATTAATTTGTAAAACGGCCGGAGCGGTGTTCAGGGTGCCCGGAGAGAAAACCCTATAACTCTGGGAAATTATGGATGAGGAAATTATGGGCAAAATCCAACATTATCATGGTTCCAAACCTCAACCTGTACTAAGTTACTGATGCTTTTCTGGATGAGTTAGGAGGAGACCATTCTCGCCCATTAGGTCATCAGTAAATGTAGCAAGGTAACAGCTGAGGTCTTGACCCATGCTGATATACCACTAAAAATTCTATCATCAATGTGTTTCCAAAGTTACACCCTTTACTCCTGGGCCAGCCTGTATAATTCTAACAGTAAGTGAGGTTTCTGTGTTTACCGTGATTTTTTTTTTTTTTTTTTTTTAGCTTAACTGTCCTTAGTGAGAGACTTGTCCCTTCTCTAATTGTAATTATTCTAAATGAAAAAAAGAATCAAAGGCTGAAAGTGTCACGCCATTTTCTTCCAATCAGTGCAAACCACGACGGCCAAAATCAACATCCATTATTTCATACTTTAGGCACATTGTATGGATATCAGAACTGTAATAAATACAATGACTGATGAATGCATTTTAAAATTTATTTAGTTTTTTAAAACGAAAATACAAAAATGGGGCAGTTAACTCTCGCCTCCGTCCATCAGGCATATATTCCACGACTAGACATGCCCTGAATGTTGCTTGTTTAGGTTAATTTATTATAACTAACTTCCGTACCTAATGTTTATTATTACTAGAATGAATCGCTGTTGTTAGGGAGGATGAAGAATGAAAGACTGGCTAGAACAGTGTGTGTGAGCAAGGTGGAGAGAGAGAGGAAGAGGAGGAGGCCAAGGAAGAGATAGAGGGATGGAGTGGAGAGGATGGAGAATGAGAGACTGCTTATAAGAGTTTATGTGGGTGAGGTGGAGAGAGAGAGAGGATGAAAGGGAGACCAAGGATTAGATGTAGGGATGGAATGGAGAGATATGAGAGAGGGGGCTGTGAGTTGGAGGGAGGACAGTCAAATGGCAGAGGACAGGGCGACGTGGAGGTGAATTGTTTGTGGCCACCCATTACCGGATTATGGCACATACCAACAGATAGACAGATAGGTAAATGAACAGCTATAAACAGACATTTTATCCTTACCATTTCCTTACGATTCATTTTCTGCCTAACCTCTGCGACACACTGACATCTTTTATAAAGCTCTAAGACAGAAAAAGATAAGGTCATTGATCTACATCTTTATCTTGGCACCTCTTCTTGCCTGGCACTTTCTTATAGCATTAATCCATCGCTACAACTCTGCGTTCAAGGTGGATATATGGTAATTTAAGGCTAATAAATGGTTAAAAAAAAAGTGTACAGTAAATAAAAGTTCTTGTTTCATTTCGTGTAACGCATAACTTATTTTAAGCCTTGAGAAGTCCATGTCTTCTAAACTGGGTATGTGATTAGTGAGAATAATATCTCGAGTTCTTTCAATACTGTGAATCGATGACAGTTAAATATATCTGTGGTAAGTTTTCCTCTCATACTGACACTATGTTCTTACGGACAACAGGAGGTTTGGTTCCTGGATGGACGCCACATTTGCATCTCCCCATCCAGTTAACAGGGGTACCATAGAAGGCATCTCATCACCACGTTATTTGGTTATATGGTTACTACCCAGCGTTGTAAATGATTTCATGAGTTACATGAAACATGTAGGTTTGTCTCTCAGTGCACGGCCACCTGAATTTGAAAGAAGAGTAATAAAAAGTGACAGGAGGGAAGGGAGAAATAGGAACCGGGAAAGGAAGACCGAAAAAGAATGATATAGGTGAGACACAGAGTTGGTGGCACTACATCGAGTGAATGAGGGTCGCTACCACCTACGATCATAAGTCAAGGTAAAGTACTTGTGGCGGACATTGACGTGTGTGAGTGTGTGTGACAGGTGAGGTGTGAGACGCGATACCTGGGGCATTTTGCAATTATAGTATGTCTGACCCACGATTACACTATGCCCATACATTGCAGAGATCATACTGAACAAAAGGATACATAGATATAGAGATAGAGAGACAGATGGACCGATGGAGGGATTGACAGACACAGATGAACAGAAAAACAGACAGAGAGACAGATGAATAACTAAAGGAAGTTCCTCTGACCCCTCTGATTACAAACCTATATCTGTCATACCTTCTCTTGGTAAAGTATTTGAAATTTTAATTAATATGCACATACCCATACATCTTGAATCTAACAACTTAATTAGTGATAGACAATATGGTTTTCGCCACGAAAGATCCACCATTGACATACTCAATCTCCTGACTCATACCATCCATCAATCAACTGACCAACATGGAGAAGCTCATGCAGTAACCCTTAATATTTCTAAAGCTTTCGACAGAGTGTGGCACTGTTCCCTGTTGTCCAGACTCCCTTGCTATGGACTAAACGTCTCTTTTCTCTACTCATATCTCTGCGACAGAAAAATAAGAGTAAAAGTAAATGATGTATATTCCAATTTCCACTCGGTTAAAGTCGGTGTGCCACAGGGATCAGTTTTGGCGCCAACCCTATTTCTATTTCATATTAATGATCTTTCATCTGCCACCCACAATCTCATCAATTCATATGCAGCTGAATCAACACTTCACAGCTCATTCACACTCAATTAACACCCATTTACAAAGTCTAATATCTTTAACTCTCAACTCAGTACAGCCATCTCCAAAAAATATCAAGACTTATCTACGATCAATGGAAGGGGACAAAACAACCTTGTTTCATTTAATGCTATTAAAACCAAATATATACGAGTACATTTTACTTTTTTTTTAATGTGTCCTACTCTGGGCATAGGCTTCACAGCCTGCTCTCAAGGCCCAGTAGTCCTCCTACATACCATACACCTCTCTACATGTCACCACGTCGGCGCTAACACCCACCGTCCATATTGAATACATGCTAGGGCTGTCTCATACAGGACTGGTGTATTGGTATTAGCGGGGATACTTTTATGACATGTCGGCGGGTCATCTGGTAGATCAGGAAAGTCTGCTTTTATGAAATTCAAATCCTTAAACTATTCCCTGCCCTAGCCGGGATTCGAACCTGGGTCCATCAGGACTGCAGGCCGCCTCTCTACCGATTCAGCCACCGCCTCCCCCTAATGGACAGATATTGCCAGATTCGTATATTACCTTCAATGCTACTAATATTGCCATCTTCAAAAGTATTGCTATTCTACAGTAGGTGTCTCATTAACAATGCCTTCAGCTGAACCTGTCATGTCAGATCACTTGCTAAAGCCGCCTCAAAGAAACTTGGAATATTATACAGAGTCCGTAACTTCACTGACGAGCAGTTAGCTATAATTCATAAGAGTCATGTGTGCTCTCAGCTTGAATATTGCTCAACCTTGCGGAATGGATGTGGAAAGGTTGCACTAAAACAACTAGACGAAATTCAGACCAAGCTGTTTGGATTATTAATAACCCTGCTATTATAAATAAACTACCTCCCCTACAAGTAAGAAGGAATGTTGCCTTCCTTGCATTATTTTACAGATATTTTATGGTAAATGCTCAGATGAAATTGCTTCTATTGTGCCACTTCTTCATGTCTTCCCTCTTGCTACACGGGCATCTGGTAGCACTCATGACTGGAATGTCACACAGCCATATTGCAACACTTCTGCCTCTCAGAATTATTTTATTCCCCGAACATCTTCTGGAACTGGCTTCCTCGGAGCTGTTTCCTCCCAAATTTCAACCTACAACTTTTAAAGTCCAACTGTTACAGATATTTTATGAATGGCGGACGCCACTAATCCGGTGTATGGATTATCTTTGTTTATTCCTTTGTTTTTCCTCCCTCTGTGAAAAAATAGAGATAGATAGATAGGGAGACAGAATGACGGATGGATGGATAGACTGGCACAGATAAACTAACAGATAGACAGATATATACAGATAGACAGATGGACAGATAGATGTAGGGAGGAAGGGAGGTAGGGCAGTGCGGAGCAAGGGAGAAGGAAGAACCGAAGAGGAAAGGGATAGGGAGGGAGGGAGAGAGGGAGGGAGAGGGAGGAGAGGAACAGGAAAGGGCGGTAGGGAGGGAAGGAGAGGAAAAGAAACAGAAGTGAGGAGGGAAAGAAGGAGGGGAGGTTGGGGGGGAAGGGAGGGGGAGGAGGGGAAGAGAAGCAAAGGTGAGGAGAGTAAGGGGGAAGGGAAGTAGGAGGGAAGGGAAAGGGAGGAGAAGAAGAGGAATGGAGGAGGGAGGGAGAGGAGAGGAAGAGAAAAACAGGTGAGGAAGCAATGAAGGAAGTGAGGTAGGGAGGAAGGGAGAGTGAGGAAAGGAAGAGAAGCAGGGGGCTTAGTGGTCGATTTTTGAGTGAGTGTTAGCGCCAAAGTGGTGACATGTGGAGATGTAGGAAGACTCCTGGGCCCCAAGACTACTGAGACTTGATTATAGGTCCTAAAGCCTTTGTCCAGAGTCGGACACTTAAAAATTAAAAAATGAGCGCAATACTTTAAAAACCATAAGTTCAGGCGGTCCAACGGCGACGTTCAATCGTCAGACGTTCCTGAGCGTCAGTCATCCTATCTATCTATCTATCTATTTATTGCCAGACACCTTAATCCCATAAGAGATGACCACAAACAAATTGCCTCCATGTCGCCCTGTCCCCCGTCATTTCACTGCATTGCTCACACCACCCTCTCTCGTACCCTCACTATAAAAAACCTGGACCGTCATCATCCTCGCTATAAAAATCTGAACCGTCAGCCTTGACAAAACCCAGTTCAGGCGTTTGAATGCCGCGGCAGTCGCTAGACTGGGCGACAATACGCCGCATGAGCGCTAACAGCACGCGAATTTTGAATGATTTTCAGTTTAATAAGTCGACACATCATTAACCTGTTTTAAGCATATATTTTTACGTAGGAATTAAGTATAAATAGACTAGCATTGGTACAAATTAGCGGTAGAAAGCATAAAGAGGATGCATTTACGAGCAAGATACTTTATGCTGTATTGTCTAAGCAGAAAATTAAGAGTTTAGCCTCCTCATGCCATTGTTTGGATGAATTAATTATTGAAGATATCTAAATCAGAGCATACACGAACCAGGTGCATGTATTATTGCACACTTCATAGACTCTATGATATGTTTCCTGTCAGCCCACCAAACAGGAACTATGCAGCAGTATATCCTGATTATCTGCACCTCTATTTATGTAGCACTACATCTCATATTCCTAAATTTATACTGCAAGATATTATAGTTATTACATAATTATTTTTACCATGAAAACTACTTTGCTTCTTCATAAAGCTGGTGGAATGGTGACATCCACTGCAGGACCAACACATAAGGGACGCAGTAACACTTATTCAAATGTTCAGCATTTTCTTTCCACACCTACCATCCAGCTATAACCAACAGACGATGTTGGATAACTTAGGTTATCAGAATTATGTACTGTCAAAATTCTTCATTCATTCCTGTGTACATGGCTATAGTTTTTTTTCCCCACACCAGGGATTCTTAACAATGGGTACCCATGGTTGGAGGTATGGGTAACACAATCTGAGGGTATGGGACTCATTCATTGAATAAGTTAAGAGAAAAAAATGTATTACTGTTTTTTCTTTTCGTTAAAAATGTTTAAATTTGTCTTGGATTTTTTTATTTTTTTTTAACTTGTCAAATGTGAGAAGTAAAGTTACTGTTTTATAATCTAAAACAAGTGAATCAAAGTTATCTTGTAGAGTATTTGTAGCTAGGTTGTATATTTTCAATTGCCATTTTTCCACAAGGGAATTTATTGGATAAAATCCTAATGATTTTTTTTCTTGCACCGCTTCTATTTGTCCAAATGTAGAGTAAAACTACGCTGTTGACATCTTTTGAAGTACTATTGGCACCTAACGGAACTGGTGATGATGATGATTTCGACAGTGGCAAAGCGGGTATGGGAACATCGTGGGCAATCAACCGGGGGTCTGGACAAGGAAAAAAGGTTAAGAACCACCGTCCTATACAACGCGCCATCTTCCCTGTCTCAGTTATTACTAGTAAATTTCCAGTTTAACTCAGTAATTATACTCCTCTGGTATTCACATTCTACTATCTATTTATCTATTGCCAGACGCCTCAATCCCGTTTGGGGTGGCCACAAACAAATTGCCTCCAAGTGGCCCGTTCCCCCGCTATTTCACTGCCCTGCTCCCAACTCACACCCCCCTCTCTCATATACCTATCCACCCCATCCCTCCATCTCATCCTCGGCCTCCCCCTCCCTCTTCCCCCCTCCACCTCACTCACATACACTCTCTTCGTCAGTCTTTCACCCTCCATTCTCTCCACATGGCCAAATCACCTCAGTGTGTTCCTCATAACGCTTCCTATCACATCCACATCCACGCCACAACGCACATTCTTGATTTTTACATTTTCCCTTAAGCAGTATCCAAAGAAAAATATGAAAGACTATGAGGGAGAAGAACTGATTTGGTCAAGTGCGTCTACTACTTAATTGAAGAAAGGTGTATATTTACCGAAATTACATAGGATGTCTGAAATTAACTTTGAAGCACAGTTTATCATTATAACTCCAAATATTATACACCACATCGCCACTTCATCCCCAAGGAAGTTTTGTTTACTCGTATTAGTTTACAGAAATGTTTAGTCTTACATTTTCTGAACAGCCCTGCATTTCTCATATATTCTAGCCTGCCAAGGAAAATTTTATTCCTGAATTATTCAGTCTATAAATTTAAAAAAAAAGTTATCGTATTTTTTAATATTTAAGTTTGTTACACGAAATGGGGGTTTCTGCTGGCGTTTATCCTCTGCCACATTCCAGTACTATTTTACACCACAGCCAGGTGACGAACGCTTGACGTGAACAGCAAATTTATTTATGGTACAAAAAATAGGAACGTCAGACGCTCATGTTCGTTAATACTGGCGTTTAGTTTATGTGGTACGGCCCTGTGCCACTTAGAAAACGAGCCTAAGGGTAGGAAAGTGAAGGGGAGACGGTAAGGGGGAAGGTAGTGGGGATCACTTTCTTCTTCATCTCCTTCATCTTCCCTCCCTAACACCTGTCCCTAAAATCTCTCTATTGGCGACTTTTGTTTCGATATGGCTATTTCATTTTGCATATTACACTAATATTCTTTTGTATGTTATGTATATCGTTTTATCGACATAGTTTCCATCAATAAAATGCAAAAACATATTGAACTGTCGAATGCAAAGTACATTGCTAAGAAAAAGTTACATAATCGCAACAACCAATTAAAATACGTACCTAAAGTCGGTAAATATGTTTTATATATATGTACGTACTATATATATATATATATATATATATATATTAGGCGGTGGCAGAATCGGTAGAGAGGTGGCCTGCAGTCCTAACGGATCCAGGATGAATCCCGGCTGGGGCAGGGAACAGTTTAAGGATTTGAATTTCACAAAAAGCAAGACTTTTTTGGTCTACCAGATGACCCGCCGACATGTCATAAAAGTAACCCCGCTAATACCAATACACCAGTCCTGTATGAGACAGCCCTAGCATGTATTCAGTATGGATGGGTGTTAGCGCTGAAGTGGTGACATGTGGAGATGTAGGAAGACTACTGGGCCCTAAGGAGGACTTGGGAATAGGCACTGAAGCCTTTGCCTAAAGTCGGACACGTATTAAATATATATATATACATATATATATATATATATATATATATATATATATATATATATATGTATATATATGTGTGTGTGTGTGTGTGTGTTTGTGTGTGTGTGTGTGTGTGGTAAGTGGGAGTGTACGTGTAGGGCAAGATGGGGGGGTAAACAGAGAAGCATTCAACCACAGAGAAGCATTCAACCATAGGATAATACGCGAGAGAAATGGACCATACTCAACACAAAGCGGTACCATCAGGGCCAGTATTCTCGTTAGTTCAGGAAGCTACCTTACACCTTTTCGAAGGAGATTTATTCCTAAAGGGTTTACTTTGCATATTACACCGTACTGTCCGCTTCTGTTACATAAATCCTTCAAATATCGCCATATTCCGCATAAATAACATCCAAAACTATATTAACATGCAATATCCAAAAATAAATAGCTTAGAATGAGGTGTCATGGAGCTACCTTTACCGATGAGAATACGGGCCCAAGCATCATTCGTTACAGTAAATCAGTTCTGACCTTTTTTTCCTGCCAATCCTTTTTTTTTCTTTTTACTTTTCTTTTCTTTTTTTTTTTTTTACAGAGTTTCAGGGGGTTCTATACAGTCAGGGCCAAAACTTTGGTTATTATTCCACTGCCAGAGAATACTAATCCTTTCTATGCTTAGGAATATTTGTCACCAGAGGAAAAAGTACAAGTACAGGAGGTGAAAAATATGTCGAACCTTTGCCTCCATTTGTGCATGACTTTAGTGTATAATCAATTGTTTTATTTTCATAGCTGTTGTTAATCGGGGCCCGTAAATACAAAGAAATTTACAATCAGTTCTCTGTGGTAAATGTGATTTGTTTTCGTAAGATGAACAAGGCGAGGGCAGGATCTTCCTTTGTCTTTCTTCCTTTATAAACAGATGTTACTGTAGTTACGAAAGGAAGATTATCATGTCATTCTGATTTAGCAAGATGGACGCGGAAAGGAAAAGGGAGATCCTTCCCGTGTCTCTTATTCGTCCGGGAAAAACAAGCCGAAGTCACGACAGGGAAGTGATCATAAAATTTATGTATATTGGTCCTGGCTCTATAACCTTCAGCCCAAGGATGATAATTCTTCCTAAATATTGGAGGGATGCTGGTGAGGAACGCCTTCGTGTGGTGGCACCAACAGAACCAAGCCGCTCCACTGCCCGGCTATGCAAACGTCCTTCATGTCCTTCCCTATCCCCCGAAAGTAGGATGGGGGGCTGCTGCAGGAAAGAATTTCAGCCTTCGGTCTACTGGGTTCTAATTTCAGACGAACCTGCGACCATACAGGTACTGTTACCACAGGATTTTTTTTTTCTCGAAATCTGAATGTTTTGGAATGCATTATTATTTTAATGAGTAAAGCATTAGCACTATTGTTTTGTGACATAGGAAAGTCAACTTTTATGCATCTGCCTCTGTGCACTGTATTTATAGACAGTTCCCTGAGGCCCCTCAGTCCTAAAGCATGTTCCACAACCTTCACAACTATACTCTCTCTCTCTCTCTCTCTCTCTCTCTCTCTCTCTCTCTCCTGACCTAAAATTACTACCTCTCCACCTTGAATGCTGAGCTGTAACGGAAGATTAACGTTCCATGTAGAATATAATGCTAGTCAAGGAGAAGTTCTGTACAAATTGTTTTTGAGCCATTGCGTTGTCTTTTTCTGTTACTGAGGAACGCGAAATAAACTGCAAAAGGACAAAAATCTTCGCCAAGTTAAGGTGAAAGAAATATAACAAAATGTGCTCGCGTTCACCATTACAGAACGATGGTGTCTGAATTTCTCTTTGTTGGCAACAATTTATTACCTCAAGCTTATGAGAGATACATCATGGGCTAGATGCAGGCTTCATTAACCCCTTCACTTCCACGGAGCTTTCCTGGGCTCATATTCTCAGCTCTTAAGTAAGCTCCCTAACACATCTTCTTTACCTGTTGATTTTTGAGGATGCAGAATATAGTGATATCAGAGTGACTCTAGTAACACAGAAAAGGACTACAATGTGTAATAAGCAAAATAAATCGCTTGAGATGAGTTGTTAGGGAGTTTCAATACTGGATGAGAATACGGGGTCTGAAGTGAAAGGATATAAGCTACGTGTGGCATAGCAATGATGGAGAGGAAAGGATGTGCTGGGAGTCAGGGAGTTATGTGGACACGCCGTTGAGTCAAACAGCATCTGTTGTATGTACAGTGCAATTCCTACAAACACCATTCTTACCCTGCTGATAGATAGGCACGTGCATGGAGAGAGAGAGAGAGAGAGAGAGAGAGAGAGAGAGAGAGGAACTGAGATGCAATGAGCCTAATAAATCGCAATGTAAGAGTTACGAAGCCTCCGTTTCCCTGTTCACACACACACACACACACACACACACACACACACACACACACACAAACTTGGATACTGATGTGGAATATGCTAAAAATACATCGTTAAGGAAGAGGAGTTACGATGCCTCTTTCCGAAACGGCCATCACAATTCAAGGTGAAGGTTTGTTGATGGTGTTAGTTCTGGATGACAACTCGTGAAGGCCTGGACGTGAGCTTGGAATAGAAAGTCTTAACCCAGTACTTATAGATCGACTGGTTACTGGGTGCCAGGGGTGTGCTTTGAGGAGGAGAAGGGGGAGGAGGAGGAGAAGGAGGAGGAGGAGAAGAAGGAGGAGAAGGAGAAGAAGGAGGAGGAGGAGGAGAAGAAGGAGGAGGAGGAGGAGAAGAAGGAGCAGGAGGATAGTAATACAGTAACTGATGATGATAATTATGATGATGGTGGTGATGGTGAATTGAAGGTTGAGATGAAGGAGAAGGATAGTGATACAGTAAGCGATGACGATGCTTTTGATTCTGAGGCTGATGAAGTGGAGGGAGAGGAGGAGTAGGATAGTGATGCAGTAACTGGAGATGATGATTATGATGCTGATGGTGATGATGAGTTGAAGGGTGAGGAAGAGGAAGAGTAGGATAGTGATGTAATAAATGATGATGATTATAATGTTTACGGTGATGATGAAGAGATGGAGGAGGAGGAGGAGATGAAAAGCGATGATAATGATGATGGCGGTGATAAGGGTAGTGATGCTGCTGATGTTGATGATTGTGACGGTGAGGACGATGATGATGAGGATGAGGATGATAATGATGATGATGAGGAAGAGAAGGAGGATAATGATAATGATAATGATGATGATGATGAGGAGGAGGAGGACGAGGGGGAGGAGGAGGAGGAGTTGGGTAGTGATGTTGCAAATGATGATAATGATTATGATACTGGCGACGATGATCATTTGGAAAAGATGGCTAATGATAATGGTAAATAATGGTGATCCTTATGCTGCAGTTACTGATGATGATGATGATTATGAGCTGCCGATAATGTTGATAGTTATGATGAAGCTTATTATGATGCTGACTATGATGACAATGGTGATGATGATGGTGGTGCTGATGATGAAATTGATGATGCTGATGAAAATCACAGATGATGATAATGATTCATGGACTCCGTGTAAACTAGTGATTGAAAACACTTTACATTAATAATTTCCAATGTACCCTATTGAGAAGTGGCGGATTCTCTACTACTTGGCACCACTTATTTCACTACGAGAGAGAGAGAGAGAGAGAGAGAGAGAGAGAGAGAGAGAGAGAGAGAGAGAGTGCTACCTCTTCCCATCGAATGCTGATCTGTCAAAGGAGATGGGAATGTAATTATGTTCTCAGTTGTCAGGCCATGTTAAGAAAGACTACTTTTTTCGTTTTTATGCAAGGAAGAAGGAACCGGTGACTAAACGCCTGCAAAACTGTTCCCTGAGTAAATAAATAAACAAGCAAATAAGCAAATAAAATACCAGAGACAAAATCAAGACCATCTTATTTCTGGATACCTGGACACACTGTATAAACAAAACTGAAGGTCATATGTCATAAGTGCATATGGTCGGACGTTGTATTATCGATTTTTGCCCTTAAATAACAGTTGATTGGCTACTGGGGGAAGGAAGTCTGTGCCACGTGTGACTGAACTTACTATATGAAGTGTTTTAAAGCTGAATGGAGCCATCTTGCGGTGACGGGGTTTATGAGAGCTGTATGAGACCCTCTACTTCGAGAAATTTATCATAAAGTAAATAAAATCATGGCAAGAGTATCAGTGGAAACAGGTCATCAGACTGAAAGAACTGTAGAAAAGTTATCATTGTTATTTTATTATTATTTTTATTATTATTATTTGTTTGCAAAGCGGTAATACGTTTGTAAGTCTGTAAAACAGTAGAGATGACTGAAATGAGTGCCCCCCAAAAATCAAGGTATCTGTCTGCTGAGCCTAGTAAAAAAAGGTGAGTGGAAGAATATATACCTAGTAATGATAAAAATTAGGGAAAATAGGTGAATGACTGATGAGTGACGGAAAGGGTGGCTTAACCTCTAAATGACAGGCATCGGAATGTTTTGACACATACTCAGGGCGGGCATAATCGGCGTGTGCGATATGGTGTGGGGGTTATGGGTAGTGGTGGTGGGGGAGGTGGGGGTGGTGCAGAGGGGGGGCTGGGTGGTTGGCGAGGTGGGGGTGATGGATAGGGGTGGGTAGGAGGGTGAGGGGTTTGGGGGTGAGGGGTTTGGCGGGTGGGGGTGTGGGGGTGGGGGAGGGTATGGGATAGTGGGTTGGGGTGGTGGGGGTAGGGGATAGGCGATATGGGGTGGAGGAAAAGGTGAGGGATAATGGTTGGGGGGTGGTGGGGGGATGGTGGGGGACTGGGAAGTGGTGCAGGTGGTTGAGGAATGGGGGTCTTGGTGGGCGTGGGAGGTGGGAGGTGGGGGGTTGGGGGTGGTGGGGTGGTGGGGGTTAGGGATGTTACGGGGAGGTAAGAGGGGTTAGGACTGTGGGGGAAGTTGAGGGGCGAGTTTTTTGTTTTTCTTTTTTTTTTTTTTAATGTGTCCGACTCTGACCATAGGCTTCACAACCTGTTCTCAAGGCCGAGTAGTCCTCCTACATACTATACATCTCTCTACATGTCACCACTTCGGCGCTAACACCCACCGTCCATACTGAATACATGCTAGGGCTGTTTCATACAGGACTGGTGTATTGGTATTAGCGCAGGTATTTTTATGGCATGTCGGCAGGTCTTCTGGTAGATCAATAATGTCTGATTTTATGACTTCAAATCCTTAAACTGTTCCCTGCCCCAGTGGGGATTTGAACCTGGGTCCAGTAGGACTGCAGGCCACCTATCAACCGATTGAGCCACCACCTTCCCCATTTGGGGGCGGGAGGTGTTGGGGGGACGGCGGGGGGATCGGGGTGGGGGTGGGGGTTGGTGGGGGTGGTGTGTGGGTATGGTGGAGGGGAGGGTGGGGTGGATGAGGTGGGTTTGGAGGGTGGTGGAGCGTGACTGCATATACGGACACTCATCTTTTTGGCCCTAGTACCCTTGGACAGCATATGCGGACACCCATCTTTTAGGGGTTAAGGAGTGGCAGAGAATGTGTGAATGACAAACTTGTAATAAGACACAGTTGAGAATGCATGTAATAAGGGCTGTAAGGTATTTACAGAACATATTGATCTGGAAAAACCGGACATGCATTAACCTCTAGACGCCATGCTATTTATACCATTGTCACCCTCTCAGTACAGCCAGTTTTCCCCAAATTGCGTGTTTTCAAACCCTAATATCTCAGAAAGTATAGCAGTTAGAGAAAAAATTAAAAAATCGTTTTACTCACCAACTCTTCTTCTTCCGAATAGACACAACCCCATGTCTGTAGGCGGTCTCATCGTTGAGTAAGGACGAGAAGAAGAGATTAACTCTTGGCACATGATGTATTCATATGTGTGCTCACGGCCCGACTTAGGCCTTGTTTTTAGTGTGATAACTTCTCCATCACTTGATAAACTAGACACAGTTGCATCAAAGGCATGCCCTATGGCACTATCACTGAGCCCTTTCTTAATATCCTTGGAAAGAGGCTTTGCAGGGATTGATAAGGCAAGGGTTCCAAATGAGGCAGAAATGGAATGAGACGAGAGGTTTAAGAAAACATCATCTTACACCTGCCAAAGTCACAGAGATGAGTGACGTATGCATGACTTGGGTGGAAGGAGTCTCTTCTGACCATTTGGTGACGAGATAAAGTGTGGGCCACTTCAAACTATGGCTCCAAAACACATGTAGTTATATTTGACACCCGGCATCACCAATCCACAAACTTTGCGTCAAATATAACCAACCCACTGTGGGTAAGGTTAAAGTGATAGTTTTTGACCAAAAATTCAAGATTTGACTAACGGTCACTAGGGTTGCTGCATCCAATGTAGACTGCCAAGCGTATGATACTTTGGTTGAGCCACAATTCAAAGCTCCTTTAAGGCCATTTAAATGCATAGTGTCACTCAGGTGACTTGGTGGTGTTGCCATCCACGTGGTGTTTACCTATATAATTTTTATCTGTACACTTTTCCTTATAATTTTTTCGCTTTCTGGTACAATGTTTTGGTATGCTTACTGCCTAGAAGAACTCCCACTCACGTAGTCACACTCAGTTGCCCTGGCACGTTTTTGAGGGAAGGTGTGGTTGCTCTATTTACTTAGCACATGCCAGTTCTTTTCATTTTCCCATCAAATTTTGTGACAGTTTCAGCACCAAGATGCCTCATGTCAGAAAAAACAAGCTTCTCCAAAGGGAAGCCTTTTCTGCAAGAGTCCAAAAGTATCACCAAAAGCGGAAAAAAACAAAAATTTCTTAACAGGAAGGCGGCTCTGCTTGCCTACAGCCTGATTACCTGCAACCAAGTACATCTTGAGCTGATGCCGAGGATTCCCTGCAACCATGTAAATCTCAAGCTAATGTTGAGGATCCATCACCAGTTGCCTTGCGAACTTCAACACGAATTAGAAAGGAATATTTGCAGTGCAAGCTTGCAGGTGTCGAAGTTGTAAAGCATGCAAATCATCTGCATCATGAAGATCTCCAGGCAATGGCTACGCTGGTGAAGTCCAGTGTGTAGAACAATGAGTTTTATACAGAAACAGAACGAGCTATGATTTATTCAACTGAAAATTTTGTGTGTACTGTATTCAGAAATTTGCAGTATGAAGGAGAAAAGAGAAGAGTGAAAACGAAAGGCTTTAGGAGAACATTGGTACAGAACACACTCGGCCTTGTGTTCAGTTGTTTACAGTACGATGTCAGGCTGAAAGGTGTTAGGCAAATTAGTGGGTGCTTGAGATTGCCGGTCATGGCATCAAGCACATACCCTTTGGTATAAGGGCTGGTTAGAGAAAAATGCAAAAAAGAAATATGAAGAAATGAAAGTGAGAAAACGATTGAAACAGTGCAAAACTATTATAGAGAAGAACGTGACAAACATCCAGATGAAAATGATATATTGAATATAGAGGTGAGCTTTGATGAGAAATGGTTGACAAGGGGACACAAGAGTTTGACAGGAGTGGGTGCAGTGATTGAGGTACATACTGGCTATGTGCTGGATGCAGCAATATTTTCTAAGACTTGTAGACAGTGTAGCTGCTGGCATTCTCAAGCGAAGGCTAATCCAAAGATCACAGGAAAATATAGAAAGTTCAAGGCCTCACATGACTGTAAAAAAAAAAAAAAAAAAGTTTCAGAGAATCATCTGGAAAAATGGAATCTACTGCAGCCTCTTTTCTGTGGAATAGGTCCCTAGACAAAATCTAAGATATGTTGTGTTTGTTGGTGATGGGGACTGGAGTGCTTATACAACTGTTTGTGGATTGAATAATGGAAATGGATAATATGGGCCTGATATCAAGGTAGTGAAAGAAGAGTGCAACAGTCACATGACAAAAAATAATGTACAATCGATTGCAACATCCTAAAAAAAGATGCAAGAGAACCCGAAATTTGAAAGTAGGGTAGAAAGCTGGTCGTATGGTGTATGGATCCCACCGTTTGTTTGGTAGTGTGTCAAGTTGGGAAGCGCAGGATAGATACGTTCGCTGCATTTTTTTTTTTTTTTTTATCGTTATGTTTGGGTTAGTGTGCGAATTTTGTGATCTCAAAGTGGAGAATGTGAAAGAGCAAGGTGTGAGCATCAAGTTTTATGTGAAACTCAGAAAAAACGCAGCAGAAACTCATAAAACGTTAAAAAAAGCATTTGGTAAAAAAGTTTTGGGAGTTACACAAACCTTAAACACTGACGAACATCAACAGATGAAATGCACATTCTGGTCGCCCTTCCACTAATTCAGTTCCTGACTATGTGGCCAAAGTTCATGCAACCATCCCCAAAGATCGGAGGAGTACAGTCCACAACGTTTGCGACTCTTTAGCTTATCGTATGGAACTTTCCAGCGCATTTTGTCTGGCGCCATGAGGCAAAAACATCCAGACAAGTGGCTCATAACCAAATGGGTGCTTTACCCGCACACACAGCCCTTGATGTTCAGTAGTTTTTGGCATTAGAACAAAAAAAAAAAAAAAAAATGTCCACCTCCAAAATACACCAGATTTGGTCCCCTGTGATTTTTTCCTCTTTCCGAAAAAGAAAATCCATCTGATAGGGCTAAGATCTAATGTCATTGAAGAAATCCAGGAGAAAATGGCAGAAGGTTCTGAACAAGCGTTGCGATCCTGGGAGAAGAGCTGGGATCATTGTATGCACGCCCAACGAGATTACTTTGAAAGGGACAGTGGTGATTAGGACATGACATAAGTTTCCATTTTTAGGATCTTTTGGATAGCACCTCGAGTATATCGTCCTCATGGTGATTTTTCAGGTTGATTTAGCTACAAAGTCAATCCGTCACCTGTCATTTCATTTCATTATCCTAACTTAACCAAACTTAACCTAACTTAAATTGACCTAATCTATTCTATCCTAACCAGATCAGCTAGGAGACGAATGGGTTTGGGGGCCGAATCGATCTCTTAGCTCCCTTCGAACTCCACCATTGTTGTGAACAACATAACCTTAGTTCAGCTGGCATCATGCAAGTCTTCTCCGTGGCATTTGGATGTCACATGTGTACCACAAAATTATTAAGCTAAATCCCTATACCGACTATACTTTGAGGCATCATACGTGAATATTCTCTCGTATGATATATATTAAAATTACACCGATGTTAGAAAGCAGCAAATAAAGTAAATGATAAATTTGTTACACTGCATTTCTCTGGAACTCGCTTCCCCAGAGTTGTTTCCCCCCAAACTTCAACCTACAGCTGTTCAAGTCCAACTGTTACAGATATTTTATGAATGGAGGACGCCAATAATCTGGTGTATGGATTTTTTTTTTTTTTAGTTCATTTGTGTTTCCTTTCTCTGTTCTGTTATTAAAAAAATGGCTAAGGAAAAAGTGTTAAGGAGCCTCCTATACCTGAAGAGAATACGGAACTTGCCAGGATTTCACGCCAAACCGACCCTTGTTGTCCAGTGATAAGGTGGCAGTTGGAAGCTCTGTTAGGCCATACGAGGAACAGGTGGTGATGACTCTGTTGCTCGTCCTGTGTAGAAAAGCTTGGAGTCATTAACAAAGGAGCATATCGACTGTTAGTGGTCATTCCAATCAATGTTACACTACATGATCAACAGCTGAAGAAGGCACTGTTATTCGTGTAGTCTATAATAACTTAGAACTAGCAACAACAAGTGTTCATTGGATATAGATGCCTGGCTCTAACTTCCATCCAGTCATGGGCAGGATATGAGTGTTCACAAATTAAGCATCTAAGTCATACCAAGTCGGTTCACTTTCCCTCAGGGCGCAGGGAGGCGTGGCTGTGTGTGACGTCAGTTGGCTTAAGTAACAGAAAATGTATAAAATGGCAGTCTCAAATTAAACACAATAAGGGAAAACGAAGAAGGGGAAGAAGTGCAGACTCGTTTAACTGTATAACATAGCAGTAGGTTCCCTCACACCCCTACGTCTTCCCTCACACCCCCATACCTTCCCTCACACATTTCAGCCCCTTCCCTCAATTCGGACTGAAAATGTGTCATGATCTGGAGAGCGCAGCATACATCCACTTACCGACACGGTCAGGCATCAACTGAACTTGGGTTTCATGCCAGCTGACTCCGATGCTCCGACAACTTGGACCCGTTTTAGATGTAATCCAGCTTGGTATTAGTAGACTTAGTTATGCATCACCACTGTACACTTGCACACAAGGACATACTCTCCAACGACTTGCTTCTAGTCTGTGACTGGTACAGCCAAAGAAAGAACAACTGTCCCAGATATGTCTGAAGAAAATTTACCCCTGGCGAAATACAATGAAAAAAAAAAATCTGTACCAGTGTGTGTGTCAGATGGTTCGAATTTTCCGCCACGTATTCGTCAAACCTTGGGATGATACTTGTGTTTCTGTCTGTGGGAAGATACTTTTGTTTCCGTCTGTGGAAAGATACGTGTATTCTCGTCAGGTGAGGAAGCCTCCTAACAACTGCCCTTACCAATTCATTTTTGGATATGGCTGGTTAATATCCTTTTGTACGTTACTTATACAGAGTATGGCAATGTTTTAGGGATTCATGTAACACAGAAAAGGATAGCAAGGTGTCATAGCAAATTAAGCAACTTACAAAAGGTGTTAGGGAGCATCCTCAACCGACGAGAGTATGGGTCTCTGTACATATTCAAAATCACACTACATTTGCCTTGATATTGCACTGTGTTCTCATTAATGCACTAAACCCCATATAGTTAACGACATGCAGTACACCACGCTTTCTTCAGGCTTTTCGAAGCTATTGCAGTACCTTCCACTCTATGCACACCAGAATATTCGTTCGTTCGTTCACCTATAGTGAGGGCCGGGCCATACATTGGGCTGGTCAGTGTGGTGTGGCCTGACTTAAAAATAGTAAGGGGGAAGACAGGGCCTGGGGACCGTCCAGCACACACGTCCTGTCTTCTTGCTGGTTTTGTATCCGTTCGTTCGTTAGAAGATAATTATCCTCCACCTGTATAGGAGGCTGGTATCCGACATTATACACATTTAATGTACTTGACACTGGTAACTTCTCTGCAAAATTGAATTCAGGTATTACTATCAACACTATGCACTTCTTGCTTTCACCTTGACTTGGCCTATACTTTCGTCTTGTTTGTTTGTTTGTTTGTTTTTCAGCTTATTTCATGTACCCAAGCTGCATAAAATTACAATACTACGGCTCTGCGTTTAATCCATAGCACGTAGTTATTAGCAACATATCCTTGTGTTAATCTGTTGCTAGAACTCATCATTCAATAAGGAGAGATGGCAATTTGAAGCCAAGTTAGAGTAAGAAGAGTAGATCAGCTTGTACAGCTCTTCACTCTATTCTGGAAGACAAATCGACACTATGGACTTTCACTATATCTGACACTACGATTTTTCGGTATATTCGACACGAGAGTATATTCGACATTGAGCAACTGCAACATATTCCATACTTTCTTTGCAGTATATTTGACTTTGTATTGCGGTATACAAAGTCAAATATACTCGATACCATAATGTACATTTGACAGCATTATCGACACAAATTATACTCCATACTAAGCATTCATAAGTATATTCGACATCGCACTTAGAGCTTATTCGACACTTGGTGGTACTGTATCTTCAACAATATACTGTATAATTGTAGAATATTCAATACCGTACTTGACAGCCAATTCTGTACCATATTTTTGGCTGAGTATTTATCGCTGACGAGTATATTTTACAGTTAGAACAGTCGACACGCAACAATACATTCAACACTCAACAGTACATTCGACTCTCAGCAGTACATCAGACAGTCAGCAGTTCATTTGACACTGAATACATTCGACACTGAGTACAATTGACAATGAGCAGTTCAGTCGACACTGAGCAGTACATCCGACATTCAGTATATTCGACACTGAGTATATTCGACAATGAGGAACGCATTCGCACTCAGTATATGCGACACTGAACACTTCATTCGACACTCAGTACATTCAACACTGAGCAGTACATTCGACACTCAGTATATTCGAAACTGAGTAGTACACCCACGAGCAAAAGTTCACCGACAGTGTAGGCATATTATGTTATGACACAATACTGTATGTAACTAAGGCATGTAACTGTATAGCTATAGGTAACAATATGTTAAACAAGTAGTTATGTCTGAAGCTCTCCAGGAAGAGACAGCTGCTCATCCCCTTGCCTAGACTAATCAAGAATGCCCAACACCCCTGATCATGTGCCAGAAACATGACACACACACACACACACACACACACACACACACACACACACACACACACACACACAATCACATCCTCTTCAAGCCGTATGTAATGTGGGAGAGATTCCCTTCACGTCAGAAGGGGTTGGAGAGAAGGCCCGATAACACAAGGGTCAGCTAGGAGGCTTTGCAATCACGGAAAGTTACGCTGTAAATCACTATTTGATGTAACTGTACAATAAACTCTGTAACCCAAGAGTGCTCTAACTCACCTTGCTAATACGCAAGGGGGGAAGGTGAAACGGAGAGAGAGAGAGAGAGAGAGAGAGAGAGAGAGAGAGAGAGAGAGAGAGAGATCTACCTATTCACTCTAGCTGACGACCCACCATTTATTAAGCATCAACAAGTTCGAGCCATTCTACGTCTCACGACTTTATTCTGGCAGTGCTTCGAGGATCTACAATCAACCTCCCTATCTCCCTACAAGTGCCTACGACCATGCTATCGAGATAGATGGCAAGCGGTAACAAAGAACCAACTATGATAAACTACGCTAAGTGAGATTGGTGGCAAGAGCCTCCCGTTTTACCAAGAGCCATCCCCCCAAAAAAACACCCCAGTCCCAGAGAGATATTTAACCTTATCTCCATTAATCCCTGGGAGTTCTCCGCATGCAGCCACCGCTGCACCATACACGACATCCGGGAACAGCTGAAGGCACCAGATGCAAGGCAACCAACCAGGGGCACTGCAAAGTATCAGCCATCAAGGATGACCAACCAGATGAATCAACCCCCTCCCCCCACCGACGCTCCCGACGCTGAGGAGACAGAACTAGGTGGCAAGGGGGAGGGAACCTCACCCCAGCTGGATTTTTAAGATTGCCTCCACACCTCCCCACAGTGGCTGGGGTCACCTCGCACAAATATAACCCCATAGTCTACGATAAAGTAAGGCTGAACTAGGTGAAAGCTTGACTACTGGTTGATACGGGAGCAGCCAGATCATGTCTACCACTACTTCTACTCCCATCACTCCAAAGCCTTCGGCCTTCTCCTCCCACCTCGGCCCACCTCGTAGATGCGGGGGATGGCCCCTTGCCATCTGTGGGAAGACACAGGCCCTCTGTGTCCAGGTACACCAAGGAGTGACCTCTAAACATCAATTCATTATATCTGACTCTACCTGCCGTGCCTAAGACAGTTACCTGGGGCTGGCTTTACTACAGAAACTCCGGGCCAACATCGATTGCCATGAATGGCGGCTGCACTTCAATAAGCCACCAAATCCACCCCCACAGCCCCTCTGCACATGCAACACCATGACACCACCACCCTCACCAGACACCACATACCCCCCACACACACCCTCCCCGACTCAGTGAAACCCCCCATCCCCCCATCTCATCCCCCACCTTCCCTGCTACCATCGCCTCCATCGTTACCATTCCCCCCCATCATGAGGCCTGGGTTTCCTTGCACCAACCCACTGCAAACTACATAGTGTTCTCCCAGACTCCCCTGGTGGGCACCACCACCTCCTACCTTTTATCCCCCACCTTCCTCCCCCACCACCTAGCAGCAGTCCACGTGGCTAACCTCTCCACTTCACTTCTCACCCTCCCTAAGGGACTGGTGGTAGGAGGATTGGAGGAGGCCAAACCCTGTGCCTCTCCCCCCGCCAGCCACCCATCCTTATCTGCCGTGCCCAACCACCTCTTCCCCCAACAATCGGATGGCCTTAGACACCTCATCCCAGACTTTCAGGACATCTTCTCATCGGGACCCACAGACTTTGACCACACCACTTTCCTATCCCACATGATACACATGACAGGACCCCCTATCTGGCAACTCTCACGCAGGAAAAATCCAACCCAACAGGCTGAAGAAAACCGCCAGGTCCAGGACATATTAGATGCCGGCGTGATATCACCTTAAACCAGCCCATGGTCCTCCCCCGTCGTCCTTGTAAAAGCAGAAGACGGGACGCTGCGTTTTTGCTTAGATTACAGCCACCTCGATGATGTGACGATCAAAGACGCCACCCCCTTGCCTAGAATCGACGACTCCTTAGACTCCCTGTATTGGGCATCCTGGTTCTCTACCCTATACCTCTAGTCAGGATACTGGCAGGTCCTCGTCCACCCCAAGGATTGAGGAAAGACGTTATTCTCCACCAGCAATGGGAAACACTTCGAGTTTAACCCAAGACGTCCCGTCGATGTATGGGTACATTGCAACATTTTGCATTTGCCAGTCCCCCCTAATTTGCACAGTTTTCAATTTTCGTGCTTGATTTTTCGTACGTATACACGGGACACCTTCCTCTATTCCTCTACAAGATGCCAAGCAGGGACAATGTCTTACACCGCATAACCTCCCCCCCCCCAGCATGCCATTGTCTCGGCAATTCACCTGTTACCAGTGACCTGGCCAATAAAGACATTCAGGGCCAGAGTGATTCCCCAATCGATGACAATGTGGAAGACAAAGTTTACATAGCATTAGAGGAAGAAACAGTCAGAAAATTAATGATGATCAGGTAATGTGGCAAAAGAAGGTCAGGTATGGTGATGAGTTAGTGAGTGAAACAGTGCTTATAATGCCTATATTACTGTTTGAAAACCAATATACTCTCGTACTATATATAAATTCATACCAAGTAAATAAAAAAATACCGTTTATGAGTGGTGTGAAATAGTTACCCTCCCATAGAACTTGTTTTCTTTGGTGCCAGCCTGTTAGAAAACTCAGTCAGGTAAGGAGGTACTGCTACCTGGATCAAGTATTTTAAACCTCAGGTGAGCGATTTCTCTATGAAATTTCGATGTTTCTCACCGAAAGCGGAGGTTGTAGCCAAAAAAAAAAAAAAATCGGAAATAACTTGGGATTGGGGGGTGTTGGAGGTGCAAAATAGCTCGGGACATGACAGGTTAACGTGCTCCCCTTGGCCTTTGTAACCCCCCCACCACGTTTTCCCAATTGATGGAGTCTGTACTCAGTGGCCTTTCTTGGGAGATATGCCTTGCCTACCTAGATGACGTTATGATCTTTAGCAAGACCTGGGCCGACCACCTCCACTGCCTACACTGAGTTTTCTCCAGGATACATCAAGCAGGGCTTAAACTCCACCCATCTAAGTGCATCTCTGCTCAGCGCTCAGTCTCTTTTCAGAGGCACATCATATCTAGGGAAAGTAAAGCCCCCAACCCTGAAAAACTCAGGGCCATAGCCGAACTTCCCCTGCTCAGAAACGTGCACGAGGTCCGCACATTCATAAGCCTCACCTCATACTACCGGCTCTTTGTGAAAGGATTCACAGCCATCACCAAGCCACGATATTCTGTCCTTTCACATGGACAGAATATCATCTTAAGGCCTTCCGTGCTCTCAAGGACAAGTTAATCATGGCAAATATGGTGGCATTTCCCGACTATACTATCCCCTTCCGCTTGTACACCGATGTGTCACTAGTGGCCATTGGCACCATTCTGGCCCAAGTACTAGACGGCAAAGAGCACATTATCGTCTGTGCCAGCCACATCCCTCATCAGGCAGAACGCAACTATGTGGCCACCAAGCGAGAATGCCTAGGCATTATATGGGCACTCAAATATTTCAGTGCTTACCTAGCAGGGACCCATGTTACAGATCACCAATCCCTATAGTGGCTACGCCAATCCAACACCAAAAATGCAGAGATGAACCACTAGAGGGAGACCCTTGATGAATTTAATTTCGACATCGCATACCGACACGGCAAACTCCACACTAATGCTGATGCTTTCTCCCTCCTCCCTGTCAACGCCATCCAGACTGCACCCACTCTCGTGCAACGATGGCAACCACAGAATCTCCCTGATTGGATGCCAACCCAGATATTCTTAAGGCTACAACGGCATGGTGATTTCTTGTACACCCACTCTGGCCACATCAACCTTGACCCCGACATTGCCTTGAACACTCTCATGCACCTCCACGCTGATAATGGAATCCACCTTGACGTGAAAAATTTGCTCCAAGTTTTCAACAACACCTTTGAGTCCCCGAACCCCTCCAAATTCGTGCAACAAGTGCATTGCTGCCAAGCGTGCACCCTGGGAAAAGATACCACTAGAATGCCAGGCCCATCAGGCCACCTCATAGCCAGCAAGCCCTGGCAACCACTGTCCATGGATGTCGTTGGCACCCTTCCACCTAAATCAGGCTACAGGCATATAATTACATTTGTGGACACATACTGCAAATTCCTGATTGCATGCCCAGCAAAAGAACATCACTCCCTCGTCATCGCCGATGCCCTAATCCACCATGTGTTCCCGTATTTTGGTATCCCCCAGGCCCTCCACTCAGACAATGCTCCAAAATTCACAGGTAATATCTGGGCTGAACTATCTGACCTCTTCAGGTACAACATCTCGCACTCCTCACTGTACTGGTCCCAAGGAAACAGCATCTGTGAATGGAGTCACCGCACCCTACTCAACCAAGTCTGGACCAGGATCCAAGCCACGTAGAGTGACGACTGGCCAGCGTGCGTCAAATTAGTTCAATGGGGCATGAACACCTGTCCCTGCTAGGATGGAATCACACCTCAAGAACGGGTATTCGATGAGGCGCCCCTGCACCTACCCATCCACCACCACTTATCCGATCCCCTTAACCCCTTAACTGCGGGCATGTCGGAGGCAGTCTGTGCACCTCTCACGGGGATATTCGCACTCCAACTGACTTTTTAACAATACTTGCCAAAAATCAGTTATTAGTCCTAGAATATCATAATTAAATATGCCTATGGCACATACCTTCAGCTTTCTCCCTGGGATGTTTGTTTGGCTTTTGTCGACTACTGTAGGACTTGTGGAGACTTCTGACGTTGGGTAACGAAGTCTCCACTTTACACTTCCCGACACCCCATAATATGATTACCACAGCCTGATATTATCACTAGAAACCTTATTCTATGATTTTCAATTAGCTTGGAATCCATACTCCAAAAAAAAAAAAAAAACTCTGTGAAAGCAATGTAAATTATGAGCGCATACCAGCTTCCAACTCGCGCTTGTTCCTTGCTGGTATTCGGTTATTTATTATTCATAATCAGAGTCACACTTTATATTCTTAGTACTTTATTACACTTTATATATATATATATATATATATATATATATATATATATATATATATATATATACAGTATTTATCCATAAGTTTCCTTCAGTAATAGGAGTTTATTTTCATTCCAGGCATTCACTTTCTCATTCAGTAAACTAGCGCAGAGAGCAAAGCTTTCACTATCACTCTCATTACTCCAAGTATTCATACTCATATTCTTTTATTAGTAATTATTTACATTTCTATTTTATTTACACTATGTTATACACTGTCACTTCCAGTAACTAAGGGCTCCTTTCCCATGAGGCCAGGATGAACTTGTGACACTGAAGCACTCGCACAGGGAGTTTATCACCATTTCCTCCACTGGCTCATCACACAATTCACCAGAAAGATTGTAGTCACTGTCCATCATTATCATGGATAAATTAGCCAGTTCACGTTCCACAGCAAAGTCACTTAGTCCTTTACCCCTTCCCACACGAAATTTAGTAGGGTCAGAGGTCACAGGGTTCTCTAGAAGCAGCGGAAATGGAGGGGCGCTAGTGCGACGTGGTTTCATCTCAAGAGACAAGACTGAACTGAATGACGAGGCGGATATGGGGCAGCCAAGGGTTGACAATGTCAGCGTGGTGACAGCTGCTAGTTTATATGCTTTGAAATAATTGGCAGGAAATCTAGACAATACAAAATAAATTGGGTAGTTCCAGGTGAATGTAAATATCACTTAGGCTTCTCCCTTCCTTTCTTATATATTTTTTTAATATGAGAACAGGTCATACAGCATATTTCATGGGGAAATAAACAGGGAAAATTAGCGAATGAGTGCACGTGGGGTGTTGTCATGTGATAATTAGCCAGTTCCAGGTGTATGGCACTATCAATTACCTTTTTCCTTTTTTGTATATATTATTTTCTATAAGAATATGACATAGGGCTCATTCCAATGGATGAAATGAGTGGAAAAATCCGGGGCAAGATTTGCCTAGCGTGGCGTAGCTTGGGCAGGCGGGAGGAGAGGGTAATGGAGGGGAGGTAGGGAGGGGAGTCAAGAACGGGGAGAAATGGCTAAATTGTCAACAATGGATGGGAGTACAGATGACAACTGAAGCACTGACTATTGTTAGACACTGGCAGTACTGACAGATGATACAAGCAACCACTTGAAAGCCCGGGCGAATTCAAAATAACACAGAATCGCAAAAGTGATGCTCCACGGTATGATCCATTGCACCCGAACGTCATGAAAGTGATGCCCTGCAGTTAAGGGGTTAACCACCTCAAATGAAAGCTCCACCACCTACAAACCACAAAAGACCTAGCCCCCGACACCGCACCTACCAACCCCTACAAGCTGGGTGATTTCGTCATGGCTGGCACACTGCCAGTACCACATAAGCTAGCCCCCCGCTACACAGGCCTCTACGAGATTGTGAACATCCCCAACTCTTACCAGGTCATGATCATGTATAACAACACCACCCGCAGCTACCAAAACCGCCATGTGTGTCATTCCCAGGCACCACCCAAACCACCATCCCTACCACGCTGCCCGCCGACTTCACCCCCACCTCCCTGCCAGATTCGAACGCCTTCTACTCCTGCTACCTTTCCCCTTCCTTTCCCTCCCCCAGTACCCCCGCCACATCCCCCATCTTGGACACTCCCCCCCCCTCGTTCACACCTCGGCTACTGACATCCTCCCACTCACCATGCTCAACCTCCACCCCGCCTCCACCCTCACGCCCCGCACCCCGCAGATACCCAACACCCCCGCCACCACGCACTCCTCCCGCTTCCTCTCCTCCGCCCTCTCCCACAGCCACCGTCACCCACCCTCAGCCTGCATCCACCCCTGTACTCACCCCAAACCCCAACGCTCACCCTCAGTCCCACAGCACCCCCCCATCACACCCACACCCCCTGCCACCTCACCCCACCACACCACCCACACACCCACCCGCAACCTCCTCATCCCCACCCACACCTGTACTCACCACCACCCACACCAGATCAGGCTGATTATCCCACCCCCCAGCCCGGTACACCCACACACCCTCCCCACCATTAACCCCTACCCCTAACACCACTCCCCTCACCTTTGAACCATGCCATTCCCCATGAAATATCCCAATTGCCTGCCCCACTAAGCCACTTAACCGGAGACTGCCTCTTAAAAGCAAGGCAGCCTCACCTCTCTCCAGTCTACAACCCGATACCATCCACCTCTCCACGCCCACCACCCGAGATAAGGATAAAACATATTTCCTGGACCCCAAACCTAGGGCACAAGCGCCGTCTCAAGAGCACCGTGCAGCTCCTCCACCTTCTGCAGTACACACCTATACCAAGTACCCTCACCATTGTCTACTTCCCATAACAGCAGCCCAACCAGCAAACAGTCCACTGGACGACCCTCCTACACCACCTCACGCCCTTGCACCACACCCCCACTGTTGACTGTTACCAACTCCAGTCTCAGGGATGTGACTTCCCACCCCTGCAACGGTGGTGAAATACCTGCATGGCGGGGTGAGCCTGACACCACCACCCCACGAGATGACAGGGAGGCTGTTTCACCTCATGAGCCTTCCAGGCAAGAACAGTGTATCTCTCCCGTGACCCGACGCCCCCTGTTCCCCGCAGCCAGACCACCGGGCAGTGTGCAGTGTGAGTGCACTACACTCCAGTGGAGGAAGCACTCACTAGAATCGGGGTGGGAGTTATACCTACAAAGTCCCAAGCAAGCCCTTAGACACCGTGTCCACTGGATCAGCCTCCATAAAAGGGGAGTACTCTGCTACAGCCTCTAATCTTGTGACACCCCAGGGGAGCAGAGGCATAGTAGTGCCCAACGGGTCTACTGTGGGTGGAGTGACCACTGGTTCTCCATCCTCTGCCACCCACCGTCAGGAGCCAACACGTCTGCACGTCCTACGGACAACCTTCGCTGGGACTCCTCAGGAGGGAGGCAGGCTCAGAAGTAGACTCGACCAGAGCTACCTATGAGGAACAGACCACAAGTTGCTCCCCTTCCGCAACTCCCGGAGTTCCTACAGAGGGCAGTGCCTCTTATTCAGCCCACCCTTCCTGTGGCAGAGCGAGGCGCCCCTCTCCCTGCCCCATTCCCCCAGAGGGTGGGAACTGTTCCCCCGCAGGTACCTCACCAGAGACCAACCAGGGCGAGACAATCCTGAGGCCAGGTGTTCTATCACTGCCGCCCCTCCTTCACCACTCCCGGGTGCTACTGGATTCCTCCAGAGCAAGAGGCCGCAGCCCACTCCTGATGGCCTCCTCCCCCACGTGGGGCTGCAGTCTCCGGAGCTAAAGGAACCCCTCCAATGCCCACCGCAGCCGCTGGACTTCCCCCGGTGTTGGTGGCCGCAGCCCACCCCTGACAGCCGCCCCTGCCAGATGGGACTGGGGCCCCACTAGAGCGCCACCCTCTCCACAGCCAACCCTCAGCCTGGGCCTAACCAGGTCTGCTCCTAGGACTCCGACCATGATGAAGGGCCGGCGCTGTGCTGCGCTCCTCCTGGCCCTATTCGGTCCTAGTCCAGAGGGCCCCATCTCACCCAGGGCCCCTGCCGAAAGAAGGCCGCCCACTGCACCACCCACTAGCTCCTGTAGAACCTGTGGTGACCTCACAGACGACCTACACCCGGACTGCACTCCTGACAGCATGCCCCCGATGCCCAGCCACCACCTGAGGCTACTGGTTTAAGGGCCTCCTGTCTGGCGCACCCTGGCGCCCCTCTCCGCGTGCCCCGTGAGTAGAAAGACCTTGAGGTTGTTGTTTGTTCTCTAGTGACCCAAAGACATGATCTCCAGTGAATCAGCTCCCCCGCCAGTGTCGGTTGTCACCTCTCCCCCATCGTCTTCCCTTCCCCCGTGTGGAATCAGTGAACTCGCCGCCACAGGGAAACTCACGAGCAGAGCTCGAGGTGAGAGGCCCCTGGCTGTCCCCCAGTGTGAACTCCCCTCCTCAGTGCAATACATGACGGACTCTCACTCAGTATCAGAGCCGTAACCCCCCCCCTTGTCCCTGTAGTTTTCGTGTGCTCTCCTCCTTCGCCCCTCTGGACCAGTCTAATTCTGTGTATGTCGAGTGCATATACATAAAGTATACTCCCTGTGACTGACCCATATAGAGGTACTTTGCAACAATAGTTCCCCCTCCGTCTCTGTCACGCAAGTAGACAATAAGTGATATATTCTCCCATTCCCTGTCACATGCATGTAACATAAGGGTAGCTAGGATATCGTCCATGTCATGCGGATGTGTATAACTAGCATAGTGTGCCGTTCATGTCACGCGAACGTGTACGGGATGAGAATATACTTCCATTCATGTCATGCACTGTATATATTGAAGTAGACTGGACTGTGAATGTTATACACACTGGAACAGAGCACACCTGGTATATTGTATGAAGTATATGTGTATCACTGTGTGGAAAGTGTCCTGTATAAGTAGAGATATATAACTATGTGTTGGTCAAGCTCTCTGAACTAGGTGGAGATATTTATTGTAGGATATAGTCTTCTGTACCATATTACTATCCTTTACTTATCACTTATGTTTGATCATGGATTGTAGTGTGCAATTGGTTATTGTTAATATATACGTGTGCCTTTGACCAGTCCTGTTTGGACTTCCATTCCTTGTCTGTGACTGACCCGGTCGAGAACAAAGAACCCAAGACTGCACCGTACAATGCCTAGTTTGGTGGAAAGTATTCAGGAATCATATAAATACATACTTTAGAAATGAAAGAAGCTGATAAATACACAGTTATGATAAAAGCTTTACAAGGTATTTAACATATTAATCTTTATTAATTTGATGACGAAAAGGTAGGGTAAGTTCTGCATTTTTACGCCACTGATGTTACGCACATATACCATCTTTATGCGACCAATGGCGTTGCCATGCACAGAAGTGATCAGCCAATCCCCTTTCAGTCGGAGTGGCAATAATGCATAATGTTTATGAACAATAACATTATTCTACCAATTTTCACCCTCCCATTTCTGAAGTATGTACAGTAATTATAGGATTCCCAAATACTTGCCACCAAACAAGGTATTACCTTTATGTGTTTCACTTGCTGACATCTTGTTCTTGTTCTTGTTCTCTCTCTCTCTCTCTCTCTCTCTTTCTCTCCTTGCCTCTTAGTTTACGTCCTTCTTCCACGCAGTCTACTATCACATTACCTGACACGAATAAATTAATGTCTTGCTTCCTTAACCTTTAGACGATGGGGATTTTCTTGTGGCCTCTTTGAACATCTGGACCAAATTCAAACCGATGTTTGTGGGTTGTTAGACTGTACCAAACGTTTAGCCTTTGGACATCTCTAGTGCTTTCGTCACTCAAGAAAAATCTAGAATTAGTCAGAAAATATACAAAAGATGTCAGCCGTTTTCTAACGGCTAACGCTAGATTACGTCCTTCTTACTTATACTTATACATGATAATAATAATAATAATAATAATAATAATAATGTAATAATAACTGAGACAGGTAGACGAAGAAGATGGTCATTATTTTTGAACGAAATGTATCTGTGTGTGTGTCTCTGTGTTGAAAAATCAAATTTCAGAAAATATTGATTGTAGAAAGAAAATTTATTAATAAAAGTTGTTTAGAGTCACCACTTGAGTTCCGATATCAATCATGCAACATTGGGAGTCATGTAGGATGGATAATTAATAGTGATGTTTTCATCTAATAGTATTATTACAGTCTTCCTGGCTCACAGACGATGGGTAGTCTTGTAATAATAATAATGATGATAATAATAATAATAATAATAATAATAATAATAATAAATAATAATAACAATAAAAACATCCAATACGTGGCATCTACCATGCCATAGGCTCTCTCCCTCCCGTCTTGTCCCGGCATGTCTCTGAGGGGCATCTGTGGTTTGGTGGGGGGTGGTTTGCTGGTGGGGACTCTGCTTGCTGCCCCTATTTACTAAGGGGTGGTCCAGGTGGTGAGTAGGTACGTCACCAGCTGGATGTCTCTGTCAATATCCCCAGTCGGGTCGAATATGGTGTTCCCTAACAATGCTGAGGAGTATCCTCAGGAGGGTGTTGAAAACATGTTGGTCCTGGGTTTGGATATCCGCCTCCAGGTAGGCAGTGTCGACAAGACGTCAGTTTTCTTTTTTTTATGCGAGGAAGAAGGAACCAAAGGCTACAAGCCAGCAAAACAGCTCCGTCTAAGAAAAAAAACAAACAATACAAAAGAGCCAAATTCAAGATCTGTTCATTTTGAGATGCCTGGACACACTGCTTTTGAAAGACTAGAGATCATAGGAAGTAGGAAATACAGACAGAGGGAGACAGTTCCAGAGTTGACCCACTGCATACATGAAGGACTGGGAGTAACAATTAACTCTTGCATTAGAGAGTTGGACAGTAAAGGGATGGGAGTTTATTACTAGACAGGTGCTACGCACCCGTCGTAGAGGTGGAGGGATGCAAGCAGACAGTTCAGAGGAGCAATGACCATGGAACTAGTGACAGAAAAGAGATAAAGAGGCAACAGTGTGGCGAATAGAGAGAGGTTGAAGGAGCCAGTAAGAGGAGCAGAGTTAAAGAGAAGAAATGCCTTTGACTCCACCCTATTAAGAAGAGCTGTATGTGGTGAGCCTCCCCACGTATAAGAGTTCTACTCCATACAGGGGAAAATAAATCCCGCGTATGAAGTCAACAACTGTGCAGGGGTAAAGAAGGTACAGAGTCGGCTTAGCACACCTATTCTCTTCGAAGTAGATTTTACCAGAAATGTAATATGATCTTTCCAAGATAAATCCCGAGTGAATGAAACCCCAGGCATTTTCAAGGATGATGCTGGATTGAGCTGTATATTATTAAATTTTAGTGGTTACTCCTGTGGAAGATTCTGTTGGGTTGATAGGTGTAAAAACTGAGTCATTGATGCATTAAAAACAACAAGATTATTTTTACCCCAGTCAGAGACACAAACTGGATCAGACATTAGGAGTGCCATAGCTTCATCCCGTGTTTGTCGAAGTAACTGCTGGGATGGATGATGCGGGAACCGAATGGAAAGGTGAAGGGTGGAATCATCAGGATACGAGTGGATAAGGTTTGATGTACAGCTTAGAAGATCACTGATGAATAAAAGGAAGAGAGTTGGTGATAGGACAGAGCCCTGAGGAACACCACTGTTAACAGATCTAGGAGAAGAATGATGGCCATCTACAACAGTGGCTATAGAAGGACCAGAAAGGAAGCTGTAGATGAAGGCACAGATAGAAGGATAGAAACCATAAGAGGGCAGTTTGGAAATTAAAAATTTGTGCCAGACTGGATCGAATGCCTTTGAGATGTCAAATGCAATGGCAAAGCTTTTATCAAAGTCTCGAAAAGGTTGAACACGAGTCTAAAAGGTAGGTGAGAAGATCGCCAGTCGAGCATCCCTGACGGAACCCATACTGACGATCAGAAAGAAGGTTGTGATAGGAATGATGCTTTAAAAATTTTCTGTTGAGAATAGACTCGAAAACTTTTGAGACACAGGATGTTAAAGCAATTGGACGATAGAGGGTTGGGAATGGTCACCCTTCTTTGGGACTGGCTGAATGAGAGCAAACTTCCAGGAAGAAGGAAAGGGACAAGTTTAAAGAGAAAGCCGAAAGAGTTTGCCTAGGCAGGGTGTAAGCACAGAACAGTTCTTGAAGACAACAGGAGGGACTCCATCAGGCCCATATGCCTTGTTAGTACTGAGGCCAGTGATAGCAGAAAATACATCAGCTGAAGACATTTTAATGCCAGCCATGAGGAAGTAAGAGGGGGGAAGTGATGGAGGAACAGCACCAGAATCATCTAAGGTGTAATTGGAAGAAAAAGTCTGAGAGAAGAGATCTGTTTATCACTACAAGAAATAGCTACAGAGCCATCAGAGTAGAAAAGAAGAGGGAAGGATAATGAGGTAAAGTCGTTAGAAAGGTTTTTGGCAAGGTGGCAGAAGGAGTAGGAAGAATTCGAGTTGGAGAGTTGAGAGCATTTAGTGCGGATGAAATTATTTTGAGCTGACTTAGCATGATTCCGGACAGAAACATAAAAAATATGTGATTCAGGGGTGGTTTGGTACTGGTACCTTTTACAGGCCCTCTCTTCGTTGTGGACAGCATTAGAACAAGCGTGATTAAACCAAGGCTTTCTTGCATTAGTCACAGGATATGAGAAAGGAATGTATGCTTCCATGCCTGTAAGTATAACCTCCGTAATGTGCAAGGCACACTCAGATGGCTCCCGGCCATGGAAGCAATAATCATTCCAGGGAAAATCAAAGAAGTACTGCCTGAGGGCTTCCCAATCCATAGCTCTGAAGTGCCACAGTCGCCATTTCTTTGGAGGGTCCACAGGCTGCACCGGAGTGATAGGACAGGTTAAGATAATAAGGTTGTGATCAGATGAGCCCAACGAAGAGAAAAGATTAACTGTGTAAGGAGAAGGATTAGTCTTAAGGAAGAGGTCAAGTATGTTGGAGCTCTCTCCAAGGCAGTCAGGGATACAGGTAGGGTGCTGTACAAGCTGCTCTAGGTCATTAACCCGCCCCGTCCCAACGACGTATGGGTACGTCACCACGATTTGCATTTGCCAGTCCCAGCGACGTACCAGTACGTCGTGCAATTGCAATGTGCATAATTTCGACAATTTTCAAATTTCGCGCTTGATTTGCGGTACATACCCTTGCCTGACCTTCCCCTACCTGCCACCAGGCGGGGACACTCGGCAACCCCGCGCGACCCGCGCTAGCCCGCCACTCGTCCACTCACCTGGTAGCCACGGTCCTGCTCAGACATGGCTAAGAGAGGTCTCTCAGAGAGCGAAATTCAAGTCGCCCTGGACACCTTTACCGGCGACAGTGATTCCCCACTGGATGACGAGGAGATGGACAAAGATTATGTGCAGCCAGAGGAGGAAGAAACCACCAGCAGTGACGAGGAAGTTCCGTCACCAAGGAAGCGGCAGTACGTGACTTACCGTGCTGCTAGAGAGGGGCAGGAGGCAAAGAAGGCACGTGGTATGTCATATCCCTATCCCCAGCGTGCCTTGGAAGCAGAACTCGAGGTCGAGGATGAGGACAAGGACGAGGACGGAGACGTGGGACGTGCTGCCACGTGGTATGGGCGGGAGGTGATTACGCATCGTGGCCCAGAGCGCACACCACGTTGTCTAAGCAGGTATGGGCCTAGCATTCTGTTTGGGGCGGTAGGAAGTGAAGTGGAGGGAGTGGGGAGTGAAATGGACATTCCTGGGATTAGGGAAAGTGAGAGTGAGGTGGGTGAGTCATTGCTCTCCCTACGCAGTGTGAGGCGGCAGAGTGGATCACGTGGGCCAGTGCGGGTGCGTTCCTTATCACGTGGGGTTGTGAGGGAGGGGGAAGGTGGGGAGGAACCACTCCAAAGCACGTCTTATGCTCCCCAATATCCCCTAACACGTGGTCGAGCAAGGTTGCATGAGAGAGCACGTGGTGTGGTAATGGAGGGGGAAGGTGGGGAGGAACCACTCCCCAGCACGTCTTCTGCTCCCCAATATCCAACTATTTCATCCCCACAGCCCCCTAATGTTCCTCAAGGCCGTAAGGGTAAGGGAAAGGGAAAGGGTAAAGGCAGAGGGAAGAGGAGTGACAGTGGGGAAGCCCTCCATACTCCTTCTCCCCAACCTCCCCAACCAGGATCTCCTCCCCACCCAGACGAAGGCGGTGATGGGGACGAGGGATTTGTGTCGTGGGATTGGGAGGATGGGAGTGATTTTTCTCCCCTCATTCACCCCTTCACTGAGCAGGGGCGATCTGGCTGCATTGCACCAAGTATTCACTGTAATTCAAGCAGGTTGGATTTTTTCCACCTGTTTTTCAGTGAGGCCTTCGTTGATCAGATCGTGTTTCAAACAAACCTGTTTGCAAGCGGCCAGCGGCTAGAAAGTGAAAGATTGGGAACAAGGAGTAGGCATTCAATGATTTATGATTACCCTGTCTCCATTCCAGAAATGTTCTTATTTTTTGCCCTTGTCCTTTTGATGGGTATAATAAGAAAAAATAGAATTCCTGCTTACTGGACTACGGACCCTGTTATGTTTACCCCCATATTTGGTCAAGTGATGAGCCGTAATCGGTTTCAACAAATTCTAAGTCGCCTCCATTTTTATGATGCTAATGATCCTGCAAATGCAAACAACACGGACAAAATGAGGCGAATTAGGCTGGTCTTTGATCACCTCAGGCAAACCTTTCGATCCTCATTCTATCTCTATAGAGATCTCGTCATAGACGAGAGTCTCGTGTTGTGGAGAGGCAATATTTCATTCAGACAGTATATACCCAGCAAAAAGCACCGTTTTGGGTTCAAGATCTTTGTTATGTGTGACTGTAGGACTGGATACGTGCAAGACATAGTCTTGTACACCGGTGCACAGACAGACATAATAGAAGATCGAAGTATAGGACTTTCGGGAGCAGTGGTAAAGACGATGATACAAGACTACCTTCATCGTGGTCACGTTCTCTTTCTCGACAACTGGTACACTAGCCCTCTTCTCGCTCGTTATCTTCACGGACATGAAACGGGAGTCTGTGGAACCGTAAAGGTGAACCGGCGTCACATGGTCAAGGTAGGGCGGAAACTTGCAAGGAGTGAGGTTGTCTTCTTCAAAGCAAACAACATCCTTGCAACAATGTGGAACCACAACAGAGAAGTAAGCCTCTTGTCCACGGTTCACCGCCCCTTGATGCACCGTACTGATTCTGTTGATTACCATAGCGAGAGCAGGTGTCGTGTTTGGAAACCTGAATGTGTCATGGACTATAATATAAACATGCGCCTCGTGGACCAGTCAGACTCCATGATATCGACGGTAGAGTGTGCCAGGACCACGATGAAGTGGTATAAAAAACTGTTCTTTCACTTGCTAGATATCACTGCTCTGAATTGCCACCACCTTCACGCCATGACCACAGGAGTTCAGGAAACCTTTGAAGGGTTTGTGAGGGAGCTCACACGAGAAATCTTTGCAAAGTATGCTGTTGAAAGGCCCCAACAGCGCCCCCGCACTGCCCATATTACCCACACTCCCCAGAGAATATCCGCCCGCCAATTCCCCACTCCTATCCCGCCCCAGCCCAACAGACCTAGGCCCCAGCGCAGGTGTCACGTGTGCAGTAATTCCCAGGTGAGACTCACGACACAGAGGGACACCCGCTATGAGTGCGTGCAGTGTGACGTGGGTCTGTGTATTCACCCATGTTTTAGTGAATATCACACGTTGCTGCAATTTTAGCATGGTGTGAATGCGAAAGGACGCTGAAATTATGATGTAAATGCGACAGACAGACGCTCTGTGAAAATATCAGTCATGTGGATCGCCAAATATTAGTATAAAGTGCCTACGGGTAGAACATAAGTGCAAACATTGGGTGTAAGTATATAAATCTGCCCTAAGTTGAAACTTACATAGAGAGGGTTGTTTGATGCGATATTCTGTCGCTCAGTGCAATAAATACGGCCCCTTATTATAAATTTTCTATTATGTGACATTCTTACGGGTATAATATAAGTTCAAATTATTGTATATGATGATGTATTTCCTAAGTCAAATATTCATAGCGTGTCTATAAAGATAAGATTTCCTGACGCTTAGTCGAATGAATAAGGCACGTATTAGTCAAAATAAAAGTCAGCAAGTGATAAAGTGAATAATTAGTATATAAGTGGGTGAGTGAATTAGTATATAAGTGTGTGAGTATTATGTATGACGTAACATTCCTTGCGAGGGTATTTTCAGGCGATATTCTCACGCTCACTTGAATAAATAATGGCAGTAAGTATGTACAGTGCATTGGAGGGGTGTAAACGCGTGTAATTTAAGTGGGAAAATATAATTGGAGTGAATAAATAAAGTAGATGATGAAACACGAGTGTTTGAGATCGTGGTTGCTACGTGAATAGGTGCTAGCATATCGCTAAATGCCCTCGTAATGAATGAAAATAATTGAAAACCTTCACAGTGGTGGGGGAAAGGTTCTATGTAAATGGGAAAATAATTGGAAAGTGATAAAACAATTTGGTATGTTGAAATACGAGTCATAGCGAGTGCGCTTACTAAGCTGATGTCCGCTAAACTTATGCTGCATGTCATCAAAATGAATGAAAACATCTGAAATCACTTACAAACAGTTGTAATTGGTAAATTGTCATTGAAACAGAAGTATACAAGTAGAAAAAATGATCGGTAGACTCATAACAGAAAATTAGCAGATAGCATGATACGACTCGGACCTAACTCGCTATGCTCGCGCGATGGTACAATGCTTATTTTCCTATATATGTGTCTGAAATACATTCTATTGTTACTGTTATTGTTTATTAGTACAAATTCAATAAATGTAGAGGTGTTGTGTGTTGTTTGTCCCATTACTCCTTACCATAGAAAACGTTAACGCATATCCAGCCCATTACAGAATACGATACCTGCGGGGGGAAACCGCACCTGTATAGACCACTTATAGACCGCAGAGACCACTTTCTTCAAGATTTTCCATAGTTTCTCGACCTAAGCGAAAGTTTCATAAGAAAAACATTTTTCCCAAAAAGGCTCGGGACTGGGGGATGTCATAGGTGCGGAAAGGCTCGGGACGTGACGGGTTAAGGATAGAAAAGATGTTCACCAAGTGGATCAGTGAAAGGAGAGGAGAGCCAAAGGTGGTGGTGAACATTAAAATCTCCTAGAATGGAATTTCCAGAGAAAGGAGAAATGGATAGAATGTGTTCGATCGTAGAAGTAAGATAGTCAAAGAATTTTTGGTAGTCAGTAGAATTAGGCGATAGGTAAACAGTGCAGATATATTTAGTCAGAGAATGACAGGGAAGCTGAAGCCAGAGAGTAGATAATTCACAAGTATCAAGTTCAGGAACACGAGAGCAAGACAAGTCATTGCATACATATACAGAACATCCATCTTTGGCTTTGAAATGGGTATAGAGAAAGTAGGAGGATACAGAAAATTTTTGCTGTCAGTTGCCTCAGACAGCTGAGTCTCAGTTAAAAATAGAAGGTGAGATTTAGAATAGGAGAGGTGATATTCAACAGAGAGAAGTTAGAGGAAAGGCCACGAATGTTGCTGAAATGAAGAAGTGAGTCAGACAGTGGTTCCTGGCAACTCATAAAGTCGTCACTGGGAGAGGGGTGGATGTTGGGGGCATTTGTGGTCCCCCCTCTTTGGGGACTCCGAGGCAAGGTCTAAATGCTCCATTTTTCTTTTAGTTTTGAAAAGGAAGTGTAGTGTGTACTGTGCATGAAGTCTGGTGTAGACAGTTAGAGAAACTTATATTAGGGAGCATGCTGGCCTACTCTCTGTGTTACTGAAACACTGAAAATGTTCAGCAAAGGGGGATGGTCGGGACCTAGTCCCGAGGGCTAGTGAAATGGGAGCTCCAGCTCTCCCTGTTATCAGCTTTCCACTCACCTTGGGAGTACTGCCCTGTTCGACTGGTGCTGCAGTGTACTCCTTTGGATGAGAGTGTTATCTAAGTTCCCATTAGATGTTAATGGATCCAGTTGGGTAAAAGCGACGACTTTCGCTAGTGAGGGTGTGACAGCCTGTGTCACAATTTCTTGAAATTGGTCCCATATAAACTCCGGGACTATTTTCGTGGTTACATTCGAAACAATTTTTCCAAGGTGGGGAAATGTAACGGCTAACTTCTCGCAGTCATTTTCAAAGCTTATATCCAGTATAGCTTTGATCATGGACGTGTGTACGTCACAGAGTTTGGAATCGAACTTGGGCAGTTGCATGTGTGGCTTGGCAGCCATGTTTGCGATTTTTCTCCCTCCTTGCTGTTCCACTGCCGGATCAAGAACCACCGCTAGCCACCAGTGTTATGCAGTGTAGTCTGAGCCCCGACTTCTCAGGTCCAGGTACGGTGCAGCCTTCAGTTCTTTGTTCTCGACCGGGTCAATCACAGACAAGCAAGGGAAGTCCAAACATGACTGGTCAAAGGCACAAGTATATATTAACAATTACCAATTACACACCACTATCCGTGATCAACCCTAAGCGATAAAGGATAGTAATATGGTACAGAACACTACATCATACACTAAATATCTTCAACTAGTTCAGAGAGTTTGACCAACACACAATAATATATCTCTACTTTTACAGGATAATTCGCACAAGGTGATACACATATATCTCATACAATATACCAGGTGTGCTCTGTTCCCTTGTGTATAACATTCACAATCCAGTCTATTTTAATATACATAGCACGTGACATGGACGAAAGTATATTCTCATTTTCATACACGTTTGCGTGACATGAACGGCACCCTATGCTAGTTATACACATCCGTGTGACATGGACGATGTCCTAGCTACCCTTATATTACGTGAGCGTGACAGGGAATGGGAGAATATATCATTTATTGTCTACTCACGTGACAGAGATGGTGGGGGAGCTAGTGTTGCATAGTACCTCTATGTGGGTCAATTACAGGGAGTATACTTTACGTATATGCACTCAGCATACACAAAATTAGACTGGTCCAGAGGGGGAAAGGAGAACATATGACAACTACGGGGACAAGGGAGGGAGTACAGCACTGATACTGAGTGAGAGTCCATTGTGCATTGCACTGGGGGGGGGGGAGTTCACACTGGGGGACAGCCAGGGGCCTCTCGCCTTATGCTCTGTGCGTGGGTTTCTCTGTGGCGGCATGTTCACTGATTCCACATGGGGGAAGGGAAGAAGGTGGAGGAGGGGTGACACTGGGGACACTGGAGGGGGGCCTGATTCACTGGGGATCGTCCCTTTGGGTCGCGAGGGGACAAACAACAACCTCAGGGTCTTTCTACTCACAGGGCAGGTGGAGAGGGGCACCAGGGTGCACTGGGCAGGAGGCCCTTACACTGGTAGCTGCAGGTGGTGGCCGGGCATTGGGGGCGGGCCATCAGGAGTGTAGTTCAGGTGTAGGTCGTCTGTGAGGTCGCCGCAGGTCCTACGGAAGCTGGTGGGTGGTGTAGTGGGCAGCCTTCTTTCTGCAGGGGCCCTGGGTGAACTGGGGCCCTCTGGACTAGGGCCGAATAGGGCCAGGAGGAGCGCAGCACAGCGGTGGCCCTTCGTCATGGTCAGAGTCCTAGGGCAGGACCTGGTTAGGCCCGGGCTGAGGGTCGACTGTGGAGAGGGCGACGTCCTAGTGGGGCTGCGGCCCTGTCCGGCAGGAGCGGCTGTCAGGGGTGGGCAGCAGCCACCTATGCCGGGGGAGGTCCGGTGGCTGCGGCGGGCATCAGAGGGGCTCCTTCAGCTCCGGAGACTGTGGCCTTGCCTGGGGGAGGAGGCCGTCAGGAGTGGACTGTGGCCTCTCACTCTGGGGGAGTCCGGCAGCTCCCGGGGGTGGTGAAGGAGGGGCTGCAGTGATAGAACACCTGGCCTCGGGGATGTCTCGCCCTGGCTGGTCTCTGGTGGGGTACCTGTGGGGTAGTAGTTCCCACCCTCTGGAGGAGTGGGGCGGGGACAGGGGCGCCTCGCTCTGCCACAGAAAGGGCGGGCTGAGCAAGAGGCGCTGCCCTCAGTAGGAACTCCGGTGGTTGCGGAGGGGGAGCAACTGGTGGTTTGCTCCCCAGCCTGACGGGCCTGACGGTCCATGCCAGAACTCTGGACCGGGGCAGGAGAGGGAGACCTGCTGGGCACTCCATCGGCCAAACAGACCCGGCGGGCACTGCCTGAGCTCCTACTCGGACAGAGGTGGAAGGAGAACCTGAGGATACTCCTCCAGGTGCTGTGGAACCTGGCAGTGGTGGGAAGGGGAGGCCCATTGGGCTCTCCTGGCTACTGCTGCAACTCTGGTGGAATTTGTCCTTCTGCCATCGGGACTGGGGCACCTGTCCCGCAGACGATGGGAGGGGGAGGCCCAGTGGGCTCTCCTGGCCTAAGCTGCAGCTCTAATGGAGTCTGTCCTCCAGCCGTCGTGACTGGGACAGCTTGGAGGACAACCAGTGGTCTGTCCCGAGTAGGTAGCTCTAGTGGAATCTACCCCTGGGCCCGCCTCTCTCCTGGGGAGTCCCAGCGAAGGTCGTCCATAGGACGTGCTGACGCACTGGCTCCCGAAGGTGGGTGGCAGAGGATGGAGAACTGGTGGTCACTCCACCCACAGTAGACCCGGTGGCCGCTACAGTGCCTCTGCTCCCCTGGGGTGTTGCAAGACTAGAGCCTCTAGCAGAGTCCTCCCCTTTTCTGGAGGCCGATCTGGTAGACACAGCATCCGAGGGCTTGCTTGGTACTTTGTAGGTACAAGTCCCACCCCGATTCTGGTGAGTGCTTCCTCTGCTGGAGAGTAGTGCACTCACACTGCACACTGCCCAGTGGTCTGGCTGCAGGGAAGAGGGGCATCGGGTCACGGAAGAGATATGACGTTCCTGCCTGGAAGGCTCATGAGGTGAAACAGCCTCCCTGTTATCTTCTCCTGGGGTGGGGGTCACCTCCCTGTACCCTCCTCCTGGGGTTGTAGTGTCTGGCTCACTCCGCTGCATAGGTATTTCACGTCCCCTCCCTTCTCTCTAAGTCTAATGGATGAGTGCTATGCCCTCTATGGGCTATGTTTGGAAACATATGTCTGGCAGGGACTGTCGGCGAACTTTTGCTTGTGGGTGTACACTCGTCACAGAAACACACATTCGACAATGAGAAATACATTCGACCCTTAGAAGTATATTTGACACCGAGGAGTACATTCAACACGGCAGTACATTCGACACTCAGCAGTACATTCGACACACGGCAGCGCATTCGACACTCAACAGTACATTCAACACTGCAGTACATTCAACACTCTTCAGTACATTTGACTTACAGCAGTACATTCAACTTAGCAGTATTCAGCACTCAGAAGTACAGCTCCGGACAGATGAAACGGCTACACCCCATCCACCAGCGACTTGGTTTGGGTCTCAGTGGTTCTGGTAACAGTTGCAGGTGGAGGGAGGGGGGATGTGGGAGGGTGAGGAGGGGAGAAATGTGGGCGGAGTTCTATAGGGGGTAGTGTGGGAGGGTGAAGAAGCAGCAGAGTCTGGCTGGTGGGAGGGGGAGACGAATGGTTGGGTAGCGGAGACGAGAGTCTGCTGGAGGGTAAGACAGGTGAGTGTGATTAGATGAAAAGAAATTACAAAAAATGAATTATTATAATATCTGCTGCATATATTGCATTTTATCTACTAAATAAAAACACTGTCTATTATTCACCACCGTATTTGGGTATCCTACTCATTATTATTATCTTTTGGATATTAGGCAATAAATTAAGATATTGGACGGTCTTTCGGACCCGAACCAATTTTTTCATAACTTTTTTCTTCAGCTATTTCTGTATTCCTATTATCCCTCGTGCTTGAAGTCCCCCTTTTTATCACTTTCTCCTACGCCCTACATTTTTTTATAGGCATAAGGCAGTTTAACTTTCTCTTTAAATAACCATATTTGTCAACAAATATTCCTTTCATTAATCTATTTAATTACCTGTTTTCTTTCAATATGCATTTGTCTAATAATGGGTGTTACACCTTAATTGGCGCCGCTATTTGACGTTTTGAATAAATTTGGTCTAAATTTACGCATATATTGCAGTCTCTCTCAAGTAGGCTGGCAACCTCACACATCCTCCCCCCTGCTTTCTCCTTCTCTCGCTACCCGTTCCCTCCTTTCCTTTTGTAGTACTGTTTATCTATTCTTTCTCATATTTTTAACCTCATTCCTTCTTACAAACTTTTAGTGCCATAGGAATTTCTCCTTTATCACCTACAGTCCTACTACATGAAAGTGGAAAAAACTGCCATCGGGAAAAGAATAACTGGAAATTTATGGCGAAGGTTACGATATTAGTTATTTAGAATGAAAGTGTTGGCAGATACGCATTCTTGACGTGATTATCACAGCCACAGCATTTCGACTCCATAAAACAGAAGGACTATAGGTTTCATGCATTACCTCCTTACGTCCAGCATTACTATGCAGAACGCCATGTATAACACATTAAGGACCACAAGGACAGTAATGGTAGTCATCGTGATTCTCATGAATCTCTCCATAGGCTATTGAAAACAGTGCTTTATGCTCAACTTCAGAATAATGTTCTCATCATGGCAATGATAGGCATAATAAAAACAATATATACAACCAAATTATCATTTATTATACAACAAAGCTCAAACTGCCTCCGTGCTGCAGTCTCAAGGGTGTAACCAGCTCACACAATCACATGTAACCTGAAGAAATTAAATACATGATCCTATATATATATATATATATATATATATATATATATATATATATATATATATATATATATATATTAATAACCATGAACAACACTGTTTGATCTAAAATTTATTGTGTTGGGTAAAGCAGAGGACACTAACTAGCATGGCAACCTACCACACGGAAACCACCATGTTGCACTACACGCCACAGAAACCGATGCACAGACCATGATATCAGCGAAAAGACTATGAGAAGAGTATTGCACGAAGCAGGGTTGCATCACAGGACCCTAGCAAACGTTATGTTGACAAGCCAGAGGATTTTTGGAAGTGTGTCACTGAAGGCGCAACTGCTGGAGAAGGAATAATACTCGGTGAGTATTATTTATGAGGTTTTCGCTTGTATAAACTAAACTATTCAGTCATACATGACCATAAAAATATATTAATAATTACTGCAGGGGGACAACCAGTTTCGTTACAACGTCAGTCCATGCAGAGGAAATTACTTTGGGCATATAGGGTTACTCGATGTTAAATTTCATAAGTGTAGAGCCTGTATGATTATATATATATATATATATATATATATATATATATATATATATATATATATATATATATATATATATATATATATGATCAGGTATTTATTTTTTTTCAGGTAGCACGGAGGCAGTTTGAGCTTTGTTGTATAATAAATGATAATTTGGTTGTATATATTGTTTTTATTATGTTTGCCTATCATTGCCATGATGAGAACATAATTCTGAAGTTGAGCATAAAGCACTGTTTTCAATAGCCTATGGGGAGATTCATGAGAATCACGATGACTACCATTACTGTCCTTGTGGTCCTTAATGTGTTATACATGGCGTTCTGCACAGTAATGCTGGACGTAAGGAGGTAATGCATGAAACCTATAGTCCTTCTGTTTTATGAAGGCGAAATGCTGTGGCTGTGATAATCAAGTCAAGAATGCGTATCTGCCAACACTTTCATTCTAAATAACTAATATCGTAACCTTCGCCATAAATTTCCAGTTATTCTTTTCCCGATGGCAGTTTTTTCCACTTTCATGTAGTAGGACTGTAGGTGATAAAGGAGAAATTCCTATGGCACTAAAAGTTTGTAAGAAGGAATGAGGTTAAAAATATGAGAAAGAATAGATAAACAGTACTACAAAAGGAAAGGAGGGAACGGGTAGCGAGAGAAGGAGAAAGCAGGAGAGGATGTGTGAGGTTGCCAGCCTACTTGAGAGAGACTGCAATATATGCGTAAATTTAGACCAAATTTATTCAAAACGTCAAATAGCGGCGCCAATTAAGGTGTAACACCCATTATTAGACAAATGCATATTGAAAGAAAACAGGTAATTAAATAGATTAATGAAAGGAATATTTGTTGACAAATATGGTTATTTAAAGAGAAAGTTAAACTGCCTTATGCCTATAAAAAAATGTAGGGCGTAGGAGAAAGTGATAAAAAGGGGGACTTCAAGCACGAGGGATAATAGGAATACAGAAATAGCTGAAGAAAAAAGTTATGAAAAAATTGGTTCGGGTCCGAAAGACCGTCCAATATCTTTATTTATTGCCTAATATCCAAAAGATAATAATAATGAGTAGGATACCCAAATACGGTGGTGAATAATAGACAATGTTTTTATTTAGTAGGTAAAATGCAATATATGCAGCAGATATTATAATAATTCATTTTTTGTAATTTCTTTTCATCTAATCACACTCACCTGTCTTACCCTCCAGCAGACTCTCGTCTCCGCTACCCAACCATTCGTCTCCCCCTCCCACCAGCCAGACTCTGCTGCTTCTTCACCCTCCCACACTACCCCCTATAGAACTCCGCCCACATTTCTCCCCTCCTCACCCTCCCACATCCCCCCTCCCTCCACCTGCAACTGTTACCAGAACCACTGAGACCCAAACCAAGTCACTGGTGGATGGGGTGTAGCCATTTCATCTGTCCGGAGCTGTACATTCACCCCTGAAATATTCGACACTCAGCAGTACATTCGACTTTCGGCAGTACAATCAACTCAGCAGTACACTCAACTCAACAGTATTCAACACTCAGCAGTACATTCGACACTCAGCAGTATATTCGACATTCATCAGAACTTTCAGCGATGAGCAGTACATTCGATACTCAGCAGTACATTGTACACATATCTATAGTATGGCACTATAATTAACACTATGAAGTTATAAACTACTCACTATGTAGGTTACAGTTCTCTGCAAAAGTTCCGTTCCTCCTACCTTGCATTAGCTTATAAGAGTACGTCAGATAGGATGGTTAAAAGCAGCAGGTAACTTTAAATTACTGTGCATATTAAGATAACCAGTTGTACCTTTACTCAAACTTCTATACTGGAACAAGTCAGGAGAAGGTAAAGAACTTTTGCAAGGAACTGTCCACTCCACACAACACACCTAGCCACCACATTCTCTGCTTTTTTTCTTTTGACTCTCAGGTTACTTTATTAGGCTCCGTTAATTCCCCTTAAAATGAGAAATTTCCAAAGTGTTCGGTAACATGTATATTTTCTTGTATTTTTATTACCTCTAGACAATTTTATTCGAAAAGAAGAAAAAGATCCCATATAGTTGACGAGTCTCCATCAGCCACTTTGGTAACATGACGTCTTTTGTCGTACATTCGTAATACTGACACGATCTGGACAATGTTTACGGGTTCCTTTGGTGGTTCTTTTTCTTTTCCACCTTTATTCCCCTTCTGTTGGTTGACTGAAAGTTGTAGGTAACCTCATCTACCCCTGCATGAGGTAAATTGTTATGCTTACGATAGTCTGCTTTCTCTGGATTCTTCTAAACAGGAAGGAACACAAAACACACGTATGCTACTCTCCAACGGTACAAAGCAAGAACACAAATTCAAAGTGGCAATACAACAGGTTTATTACTATAATTAATCTCTGGATTCATCGCTGATAACATTAAGCCAAAGACATATAGAACAAAGTGAATGGTCAATACAGGAGATCGGATCTTATTCTGAGGACCTGAAGGGACCTCTATTCCGGGTGCACTAAGAAGGTAGCCACAAAGTCTATACACAGGGGAAAAATAGGAGATCCAGGAGGTGCTATTACGTCTGTACTTTGGGATGTTGTTAAATGTATATCAGGAAGACAAAGCCAAAAGAAAGAAATTCTGACTCTAGTTCCAAGAAAGAAAACCAGATATCTGGTTCTCACTAAGGACCTAGGGGACAGACGTTAGTGTGGACTGTTCCCAAAGTGGGCATACAGGGAGGTTATAAGGGACCCGAGAAAGACAGGACAAAAAGGTTATGTGGTTGGATCACCAGGATCTCTTTTCCAAATGTAAGTGGGAGGTGACTGATGGGGAGTGGAAAGGGGGATTACAGTGTCTTGCAGTAGCCAGTCTGGGGTAGGGAGATTTCCTGGTGTGGCTGAACTGCACCAGCCCAGTTCAATGGGTGAATAGAGACGTCATGGCTTTGTCGTGTCTGAACTGCTTTGGGCCAGTTCAGTTGGTGAATGGAGACGGTTTGGTTTCTTCGTGGCTGAACAGCATCGGGCTGGTTCAGTTCAGGAATGGAGACGTTGTGGCTGAAATGCTTTGGGCCAGTTCAATTGGTGAATCCACAGAGTCGCGACAGGCCAACTTCCTAATGACATCATGTCGAGACAAAGTCTGCAGTTTGCATCAAGCCAACCTGGAGTCAGAGAAGCATCGAGCCTTCTCCTTATTATTAAGCTTTTAGCCAGTACTGGACTAAAGAACTCTGGCCGTTTGCAGTACTTGGAGCTCTGGTCACTATGGCAGGTGGGCTGCAGCTTGGGGTGAGAGGGACGGCTAGTTGTGCGCAGTTCCTGAGTCCCTCTGGTTTGGAAGCTAGTTTGGTGACGATCCTGGTGGTGGGGTGAGGCTGCTCCCCCATCTCCTCAGCGGTGGTTTCCTGTGGTAGCTGGAGTGGGGACTGTGGTAGATAGCTTCATCCCTGGCATCTTACTACCCTCACCATCTTTTAAGCCAGGTCCTGCTTGCTGGAGGTTGAACAATTTTTCTTCATTGGTGATCATGGTTGGCTTGAGGTCTTGCATGACGTAGGACCACGCTATGGACCTCTCGTCTGGTCTCCTCTTCGGGTCTCTAACGAGGATTAGGGAGTTTGGCCGATGGTAGGTTTTGAGTAGGTGAAGTAGGTGTTGAGGCCTGTGGATTGTTTTCTTGCATCAGGCATTGGAGATGCAGAATGTAACAGACCTACATGGCGGTATGGGTTTGCTATGGCTGGAGTGATGACATGGCGAAGACGGTTGTTGCTGCAACAATGGCAGGGAGATGAATGATGACCTTTTGCCCGGGGTCAGGCTTGATGTCATCCATTTCAGACACAAACATAAGAGTGGCATGGGTGTGGTGGGTTGGGATGGGGACAGTATGTGGCTTTATTGTTTTACATTTTTCTGAGTTGCGGGTTGGATTTAGTTTGCAGTTGGGGTTGGAGGGGAGGTGGGTGGTGTGGTGGCAGGTTTTGATGATAGTGGGGGGCTATATCTATTAGGTGGTAGGGATTGGTGGCCTGTTTTGGTGAAGATGGGAATGTGACTTCTGTTTGACAGGTGTGTGGATAGGGATCAGGGGCTGTTTGATGATCTAAGGCTGATGAAGAAAAATATGAGATTAAGCGAGGTAGTGGTGTTGGTTGTGGTATGGATGACGGGATGCTGGGGGCATGAGATGAATGAGAAGAGGTACGGGAAAATTCTCAGGCTGGCAGGTTGGCTGAGAGTCGAGAAGGGGGATTTGAGCATGAGGTGGACGATGAGGGTGAGGATGAGGATGAGGGTTGATGGTCATGGGATTGTGAGGTAGATGGGTTGGATGATGAGGATGAGGGTTGATGGTCATGGGATTGTGAGGTAGATGGGTTGGATGATGAGGATGAGGGTAAGGTCCACTGGGCTGGGGATGGTTGACTGGGTGTGGGGTTGGGCGATGATGGTAGGGCAGAGAAGTTTATGGGTAGGGTAGGGAAGACAGGAATTTGGTGATAGTTGAACAACTGGGGTTGGGAGAACTGGGGTTGTTGGTGATAGGGTTGTGGGCAATCACGGGTGATGGAGGACGGAGATTGAGTTTCCTTTTTCTTGGTGTTGGTTTGGTCAGTTTTGATGGGATTATACCAACGGACATGTTGGTTGCGGTATACCCTGGTTTCGCCATGAAAATCAATGACAACCTGGTAGCAATTCAGCATGCGTGGGATTTTGGAGGAACCTAGAACTTTCTCTGGAGTTATGGTCTAGTGGCAGTCTAGCAACCATGACTTGCTGACCCACTTGATATGGATTGTCAGGAGTTGCTTCATCCTTCTGCAGGTCTTGACAGTGTTGCATGTAACGAAGTCAGTTCTTGAGGTGGGATAGTAGGTCTTTTGTGGCTGGTGTGGTGGGCAGTGGCTGGGCCAAATGCCATTATGGAATTATCAGTGGGGGATCACTAAAAATGTGTTCATGGGGACTGATGCCATCTTGTCTATGGCAGGTATTCGTGTCCCATTGTTGGATTTTGACTTGGAATGGCCAGAACTCTGTTCTGAGGGTGACTAGCCTGGTTCTGAGTTGACTGGTGAGGCTTTGGTGGCTTCATCTGCAAAAGGAGTTTCCTTGGGGATGGTAGGGAGAAAAGTGGGAGATACAGTATCAGAATAACTTGGATAGCTCTTCCCAGACTAGCCCGGAGAACTCTGGAGCATTGTTGGACTGGAGTGCATCGCAGAGGTCAAAGTATGGAAAGGCATCAGTGATTAGGACTTGGGTGGTGGCTGTGGTGAAGTATTTCTTAGCTGGGCAGGCGATGATGACCATGTCTGTGTTGATGAACATGACGATAAATTGGGTAACCGAGTTTGATGGGAGAGGTCCCATCACACCAACCACAAGCAACTGCCACAATTTGGTGGCCGTGAGGTATCTGGTTGGTCCTGGTGCCCTGGACATGTCTTTTCCTAATGTGCAGGCTCTGCAGGCTTCGATGACTTGCCTAGCAAAGGTTGGAGGTTGGGGTGTCCAGTAGACATTCTTATAAACAGGAAGCAGTTTCTGTTGGCCTAGGTGGCTCTCTTGTTGGAGTGTAGATTCACCATTACTCCTTTGACCTCAGTTGGGTCGACGACGATGTGGCCTGGGGGGCGTATAGGTGGTCTGCTATACATTCCAAATCCCTGAAGATGTTAGCTGGCATTCAGTTGGGTTTTCCTTTTGTCTCCCATTGCCACAGCAATGTTTTGTGTGAAGTGCTGTGGCACGTTCTTTGTATTTTGGTGAGCAATTTTAGAGGAAACCTTGACAAACTGTCCTTGCTGGTACGGAGTTTGCCAAGGCAGTACACGATGTCGAAATCATCCCTCAAGGATTTCTCACCATCTTACCAGGAAAGTGTGGATTGTTTGTGATCTACACAGCCATTTCAGAGACTGATGATCCGTGACTATCATAGGAACCCTGAGGATGTATAACCGGAAGTGTTTGAGGGCCCAGACTACTCCTGGGCATTTTCACATTTTGTGGCTGCATAGTTTGCTTTGGAAGGGTTTAGGGTCCTGCTGGCACAAGCAATGATGTGGTTTTTTTTTCTTCCTAAACTTGAGTAATGACAGCACCTATTCCGACCGAAGAGATGTTGGTGTACAACCAAAAAGGTTGTGTGTAGTCAGTAAAGGCAACTATTGGTGCCATGTTGAGTGGTGTTCGAGGTTTTCAAAGTCTTCAATCGTGGGGGTAGTCCACTGGAAGGTTTTGTCTTTCTTTGTCAAATCGTGGAGTGGGTTTGTGATGGTTGCAAAGTTCATGATGAAGCAGTGGTAATATGATGCCAAGCCAAGGAAGGCTCAGCCTCTTTTTACGTTGGCAGGTGGAGCTATCTCCACAATGATGTGGAGCTTGTCGGGATCCAGGGCTAGCCACTAGCAGGAGATGATATGACCAAGCAATGCAACAGACTCTTGCGTGTGGTTGCATTTTGAAAGCTTCAGCTTGAGGCCTGGTGCTTTAATATGGCTCAGCACTTGCCCTAAATGCTGGAGATGCTCTTTCCATGTTCGTCCAAACACAATAACATCATCCAGGTAGGCCACACAAGTCTCACACGTTAGCCCTCGTAGCACCAAGTCTTTTAACCTGAAGATGGTGGGTGGTCCACTGCAGAGGCCAATGAGGAGGAGGCTGAACTCAAGAAGGTAGGGGGGTTGCATCTTTGATGGTTACATAGTTGAGTTGTCAAGAGTAAAAGCAAAATAACATGAATCCATCTTTCTTTCTCACAGAAGACCATAGGCTTGTTAATGGGGATTCACAATCCCTGCACTCAGCATATCATAGATTTGGCAGTTTTGGTGTTGCACTGGATTTTTCCTGTGTAATGGCTGTCATATGGGGGGAGGAGTCTCGTAATGAGTATCTGGTGGTATAGGATCTTGGTCTGGCCTAGATCTCCTGGGTGCGAGGTGAAGACATCCTGGTAATGAAGGAACAGCTGCTCCAACTCCTGTTGCTGTTGTGGTGGCAGATGAGAGGGAATCTGAGGTAGGGAGGGGACATCGGTAGAACATGGAGGCTCAAGGGGGATATCAAAACTCTCCATCTCTCCCATGACAAGGCCTCTGAGAAGCATGAGGGGCTCGTCAAAGGCATTGGCGATTCTGATGGCATTGAGGTCGGGGGGAACTATTGCTTGTTAGATGAGGCAACTCGTGGTGAAGAGTTGCTCCATCTGCTGGGAGAACAGCAATGGGTGATGGGTAGGGGTATCGAGCGGCACCCAGGCTTGATGGTGGGGTTGGATGGTGGTTGTCTTCTTGTTCACAGCCTGCATGACTGTGTGCAGGCAGGCAGTGGGGTTGTGGGCCCTGAACTGGATGTGTCGGAGGCAGTCAATACTGACCCCCAGCTTTTGTAATGGATCCAACCCTAGCTAACAGTCACAAGTCCTACACTTTGAGATGAAGATGATGAATGGGTGGTCAGTGTACTGTAGACTGATGGCTCCAGGATGGTGACCATCAGGGGTAGAGTTTTGCCTTTCAGGGCTAGTGGTTCATCTCCCGCCGGAATCAGGTCAGTGGATGAGGCTTGGAGAGACTTGAAGGTTGTCCAATTTTTCTAGTAAAAGTGGGTATACAGCCAAGAATACATGGTGCCAGCATCCACTAGGAGCGTTACAGGAACTCTGTGGAGCCTAATCTTAGTGTAGACAGGCATTGTGAGCTTCTTGCTAGTTGCCCATGCCAGGGGATAGAAGGGGCAGTTTTCACTTCATCAGTGCTCAGTCTTCTGGCTTGGGTGGGTGGGGACATTGTGCACAGCCCCAATCTGCTTTTGTTTCCGTGTGTGTGCCGCCAATAGCCTCTGGATCATAATGATAACCCAATCGAATCCTTAAGGGTTGTGAATCACTAAAGTAAGTGTTCCCACATGATACCAGTTTTTCTTATATGTTAGGAAGCAGGAACCAAAGGCCACAAGCCCACAAATGTTCCTTCCAAGAGAAAAACAAAATACAAGAGAGAGCCAAATTCAAGATCCATTCATGTCAAGATGTCTGGACACACTGCGTTTGAACGATTGGAGATCATAGAAAGTGGGATATGCAGACAGAGGGAGACAGTTCCAGAGTTGACCTGTTACATAAATGAAGGACTGGGAGTAACGGTTAACACTTGCATTAGAGAGTTGGACAGCAAAGGGATGAGTTTATTGCTAGATGGATGCTACGCACACGTCGTAGAAGTGGAGGGATGCATGCAGACTGTTCAGAGGACGAATGACCATTGAAGTAACGGTAGAAAAGAGATAAGGATGCAACAGTGCGGTGAAGTAACAGAGGTTGTAGGGAGCTGGGAGGAGGAGAGTTAATGAGGTGAAAAGCCTTTGACTCCACCCTATTGAGAAGAGCTTTATGTGGGAAGCCTCCCCATACATGAGAGTTGTACTCCACACATGGGCGAATAAAATCTATGTATAACGTCAACAACTGTGCAGGGGTAAAGAAGGTACAGAGTCGGCTTAGCACACCTAATCTCTTGGAAGCAGATTTTACAAGAGATGTAATATGATTTTCCAAGATAAGTCTCAATACAATGAAACCTCAAGCATGTTCAAGGATGATGCAGGACTGAAACGGATATTATTAAACATTTGTGGGTACTCTTTTGGAGGCTTTTGTCCGATTGATAGGTCTAATAACTGAGTCTTTAATGCATTAAAAACAACAAGATTGTTTTTACCCCAGTTAGAGGTATGAGCCAAGTCAACCATTACATGTAGGTGTGCCATAGCCTCATTCCTTGTTTGTCGAAATTACTGCTGAGATGGACGTTGTGGGAACCGAATGAAAAGGTGAAGGATGGAATCATCACCATACGAGTGGATAGGGTTAGCTGTATTGTACAACTTAGAGGGTCATTGGTGAATAAAAGGAAGAGAACTAGTAATAGGATACAGCCCTGAGGAACACCACTGTTGATAGATCTAGGAGAAGAACGATAACCGTCTACAACAAAGGCTATAGAACGACCAGAAAGGAAGCTATAGATGAAGCCAAGAGATAGAAGGATAGAAACCGTAAGAGGGCAGATTGGAAATTAAACATTTATGCCAGCCTCGATCGAAAGGCTTTGAGATGTTAAGTGCAATGGCAAAGCTTTCGTCAAAGTCCCGAAAGGAGGATGACCAACAGTCTGAAAGGTAGGTGAGAAGATCGGCAGTGGAGCTTCCCTAACGGAACCCACACTGACAATCAGAAAGAAGGTTGTGATAGGAAAGATGATTTATAATTTTTCTGTTAAGAATTGACTCAAAAATTTTTAAGACAGGATGTTAAGGCAGTTGGACAATTGTTAGAGGGTTGGGAATGGTCCCCCTTCTTTGGGAGTGGCTGAATGAGAGCAAACTTCCAGCAAGAAGGAAAGGTACAAGTTCACAGACAAAGGTGAAAGAGTTTACCTAGGTAGGGTGTAAGCACAGAAGCATAGTTCTTGAGGACAACAGGAGGGACCCCATCAGGCCCATATGCCTTGTTAATATTGAGGCCAATGATGGCAGAAAATACATCAGCTGAAGAAATTTCAATGTCAGCCATGAGGAAGTCAGAGGGGGATAGTGATGGAGGAACAGCACCGGAATGATCTAAGGTGGAACTGGAGGAGAAAGTCTGAGCGAAGATATCTGCTTTATCGGTACAAGAAATAGCTATACAGCCATCAGAGCAGAAAAGAGGAGAGAAGGATGATGAGGTAAAGTTGTTAGAAAGGTTTTTGGCAAGGTGCCAGAAGGAGCAGGAAGAGAATTGAGAGCATTTAACTGGGATGAAATTATTTTTAGCAGAGCGAAGAACAGATACTGTGTTTTTAAGCGAAGATGAAGGGGAGCTGCAAGGCTTGGTGGATGAGTTTGGGAGAGTGTGTTAGAAACGGAATCTAAAGGTGAATGTAGGGAAGGGTAAAGTTACGGTCTGAGAGAGATGTGAAGTCAGTGAATGTACAGTGAGGTTGAATGATGAGGAAATGGATACTGTGAGTACGTTTAAGTACAAGGGTAGTGTGATGAGTAATGATGGAAGTTTGGAGGGTGAAGGGCTTGAAAGGGTACAACAAGGATGAAAGGTTGCTGGTTCCTTGAAGACAGTTATAAGAAACAGCGAAGTGAGCATGGAAGTGAAAAAGTTATTACATGACAGTATTGTGATCCCAACTCTAACGTATGTAAGTGAAGCTTGGATGTTGTTGGAGGGACACAAGTCAAGTGTGAGAGCAATGGAAAAGAGTTATTTGAGAAAAGCCTGTGGAGTCACATGGGAGACAGATTGACAAATGAGGATGTGAAGGAGAGTTGTGGTGTGGATGTGGATGTGATAGGAATCGTTAGGAAAAATACACTGATGTGGTTTGCTCATGTGGAGAGGATGGAGAGTGAGAGACTGATGAGAGTTTATGTGAGTGAGGTTGAGGGGGAGAGGGAAGGGAAAGGCCAGGGATGAGATTGAGGGATGGAGTGGAAAGGTATATGAGAGGGGATGTGAATTAGGAGCAGGGCAGTGATATGACGAGGGACAGAGTGACGTGGACGCGATTTGTTTGTGGCCACCCCTATGGGATTAAGGCGTCTGGAATAGATAGATAGACAGAAGAACAGACTTAGCAAGATTCCAGTCAAAAATATAAAAAAAGATGTGATTCAGGGTTAGGTTTTCTCTGGTACCTTCTATAGGCCCTCTCCTTGCTATGGACAGCTTTAGAACAAGCGTAATTAAACCAAGGCTTTCTTGCATTAGTCAGAGAGAAGGGAATGTATGCTTCCATGCCGGAGGGAATAACCTTCATAATGCGCAAGGCACACTCAGATGTCTCTCGGCCATGGAAGCGATAATCTTTCCAGGGAAAGTCAAAGAAGTACTGCCTTGGGGCTTCCTGATCCGCAGCTCCAAAGTACCGAAGGAAACCTCTGATCATCCACTGAGGTCAGGGATAAGGTTTGCTAAACAGAATGTGGAATCAGATACTGTGGGTCTCATAAAAATGATAACTGGTTCTAATTACTGTGGAAGATTCCTACATAGGACTTTCAAGAAGAATAAAGAAGAGTTGTTCTAGAGTCCAGGAGGTAGCATTGGTCAGTTGCCTTTTCCAAAGCAAGGCAGAGGAGAGGCCAAATTTGTAGACTCAGGCCTTATTACCCCCATACAGTCATTGATGGTAGCTAGAATAGGTGCAGAATTAAAATCTATTCTGATAATAAGTTGCTGGATGAAAAAAAAAATGAACCTGTACATAAATTGTGGGACCTAGATAGTGTAAGAATACAATCTGAAGAACCAACTCCTGAAGATAAAATAACGTTGGATTTGTATGATCAGTCTGTGGAACTTAGAAATGGACAGTACTGGGTTGAATTACCATGGAAACTAAACGATTCGGAGTTACTAGCTAATTAACAGGTTGCTAAGGCTCAATTAAATTCTCTTTCAAGAAAGTTGAGAGACAACCCAGAACATCTAACAATATGTGACAATATTGTAAACGATCACTTGAAGAATAATTTTATAGAAGAGGTAGGAATTCCTGTTAACCGTAAAGATGAACATTATTTACCAAGTCATGCTGTAAACAAGGATTTAGCAACTCACATAAGGATAGTTTTGAACTGTAGTTGTAAATCGTCCAAAGGATTAATTAGCTTGAACAATTGCCTATATTGTGGACATACACTAACATAGAAGTTGGGGAATACGTTAATATGATTTAGAGTGAAACCTTATGCTTATACAGCAGAAATTGGTAAGGCTTTTCTATGAATGGGATCGAGAGAAGAGGACAGGAAATTTACAAAATTCCTCTGGCCTCAAAACCCTGAGAATGTGGATAATCATTTGAAAACTTACTGTTTTTCCTATCGATGCTTTTTAGCTCTTGTGCTAGTCCTTTCTTACTATGTAACACTTTGAAGCATCATTTTGAAAATGCCAAATGACCAGAAATAGGGCCGGCCTTATATATGGATAATTTACAAGATGTTGCTGATACAGAGACGGAAGCATTGAAGGTTTATGAAGTAGCCAATTCCGAATGTGGGAAGGCAAATTTGCCGTTACAGAGCTGGAATACAAATTATCCTCTTTTAAGGAATACAGTACAAGAGGACTATCCTAATACTGATATTCTCAAAACTCAAAATGTGTTGGGTCTTAACTGAGATACAAGGGCTGATGAAATAAATTTAAAACCAATTAAGTTCTCTGTTGTCATTCTCACCAAGGGGTCCTTGTTAAGTTAGGTATCCAGTTATTTGACCCATTAGGACTGGTCAGTCCCATAGTTATTAGGATCAAATGTTTAGTGCTAGAGGGTTGGCGAGGATACTGTGACACTGAATTTGGTGAGACATAAGTTGAACAATAGGAGCAGATTAGGTAGGAATTTGAAAAAAATCATCAAACATACATATTCCCAGGCAGATACACATACGGTCAAGAGAAGTCACATTTGCATATATTTTGTGATGCTTCTTAAAAGGGATATGAAGCAGTAGCTTATTTTGCAAGAGGAGATGATAGTAAGATTATTATGTCCAAAGCCAGAGTTGCATCAATTAAAAGAACTAAATTGGCCAGGAATTTAACCACAACTCTTGACACTCACTTTGAGGATATTTATATATATGGACTGACAGTAAGATTTGTCTTTAATGGATAGGAATAGAAGACAGCTAAATTAATTTCGTTCGCAATAGACTGAAGACTATAAAACAACTGTCTTCCATTTCAAATTTTATGCATGTATCCTCCAAGCAAAACCCAGCTGATCTGCTTTCGAGTGCTCGATATTAAAGAGACTGATCAGAGATGACTTGCGGTTTAAGGGTCCTTAATGGTTACTTTGTATAGAATGGCCTGAGCAGAAACTGTATGATATTGCTGAGGTTAGTGTTGTAAACCTGGATCCTGTATTACCTGAGCCAGCTGTGACACGTTAGTGGGTTTTCATCAATAAAACAACTCCGTAACACTGCTAAATTACTTGTAATTTGTTTTTACATAAGAAAGTGAGGTTTGAGGAGTTTGATCCCATGGAATATTGGCTGATAAGATTTCAAAAAAAATATTATGGAAGGAATAATTTTTTTTACCTTTTATGCCAAAGCAACAGCAGCAATAATAAGCTGATAAGAGACATGGACGTATTTGGGATCTTGAAAGATTGGGGACTTAGCCCAGCCGAGAAATCTTTAGATTTTCACTGGATTAATTTCGGATTATTTTAAAGAGAATGTAAGATGTGAGACAGTACTGTGCTCTATCAAAAGGTTCCGATCAGGTGCTCAGACTAACTTTCACAACATGAATTAAAAATAAAGTGAGTACAATCTGAGTTGTGACAAAACTATGTTAACTCTGTGTCTTGTCCATCTGATACTCTTTTCTTCATCTCTTTAGGGGATCTTTTGGTGTCCCATCGGTCTGTCGGACTCCTCATCTCTCCTTTCTCCTCCTGTTCTCTCCTCATCTCTTCTGCCTTGCTCATATAAGAGATGCGGTCAGCATATGCCAAGTAACATCTTGATGTGATGATTAAATCACAAAGATATTTATCATTTTATACAAAGACTTAACATGTTCATTTTTTTCTTTTTTCTGGAGAGGAAGGATCTGGAGGTGGCGTCTTGATTTTAGTTGGGCGAATGTGTCAATTACTTTGTTAAATCAAGGCTTCCAACCAACTCTCAATCGTCTGACAACACTGCTAGATCATTGAGCCTCTTTTAGCCCATGGTGCTCCTAGGCCAAGTATGTAGTCGGCGAAGAGCCTTAAATGATCGTTTACAACTGTAACTACTGACCGGGATGGTAAGGGCCACCTGTAAAATCGTCTTCAGTGATGAGAACATCTTGGGATCAAGGAGCTTGAACACACTCAGAATGTCTGGGATGGCTTCTGGCCCCTTTCTGCTCAAAAAGCTTTTCACCACCATGACCTCTTCTGGGACTAATATATTGTATTGCGAGGCTAGTTTCTCTAGGGACTGCATGCACTGGAAGGTTTCAGAGGCGGGGTGACATGCTTGGATGCCAATCATGACTTTCTCCCAACACTAGAAAAACGATTCTCCAGCTCATTGATCATTCGATCGATGCAAGGGTAGAAAAGTCTCTGCTTGAGATGTTCTGAATCATTAGGCAGGTCCTTCTCGGACCAAGAGAAGAATCCAGGATGTTGTTCTCCTCGCATGCCGCCTTTTCATGTCATAGATCTCTTCAGCCACCTGTACAGTTGCTGGCTAAAAGTATTGTCATAGACTTCATTTTTGTAGTGCACTACCTGTGCCAAGCCGACGGTTTCTTCTGAAAAACCTTGTGAAACCTTTCAATGATGCCAAGCAACTTTTTGAACACAACTAACAGGTAGACCACAGTGAGTCTGGATAATTTTGATCTTCTGAAGATATTTCATGACAGCAGGAAAATTCTTCAAGAGTGCATTAACAGAGGTTGGTCCTGGTGCCCTGGAGATGTCTTTTCCTAATGTGCAGGCTCTGGAGGCTTCGATGACTTGCCTAGCAAAGGTTGATGGTTGGGGTGTCCAGTAGACATTCTTATAAACAGGAAGCAGTTTCTGTTGGCCTAGGTGGATCCCTTGTTGGAGTGTAGATTCACCATTACTCCTTTGACCTCAGTTGGGTCGACGACGATGCGGCCTGGGGGGCATATAGGTGGTCTGCTTTGCATTCCAAATCCCTGAAGATGTTAGCTGGCATTCAGTTGGGTTTTCCTTTTGTCTCCCATTGCCGCAGCAATATTTTGTGCGAAGTGCCGTGGCGCGTTCTGTTTTTTGGTGAGCAATTTCAGAGGAAGCCTTGACAAACTGTCCTTGCTGGTACGGAGTTTGCAAAGGCAGTACTCGATGTCGAAATCAAATCCCTCGATGATTTCTCACCATCCTACCAGGAAAGCGTGGATTGTTTGTGATCTACACAGCCATTTCAGGGACTGATGATCCGTGGTCATCATAGGAGCCCCGAGGATATATAACCGGAAGTGTTTGAGGGCCCAGATTACTCCTGGGCATTTTCACATTCTGTGTCTGCATAGTTTCCTTTGGAAGGGTTTAGGGTCCTGCTGGCACAAGCAATTATGTGTTCTTTTTCTTCCTAAACTTGAGTAATGACAGCACCTATTCCGACCAAAGAGACATTGGTATACAACCAAAAAGGTTGTGTGTAGTCAGTAAAGGCAACTATTGGTGCCTTGTTGAGTGGTGTTCGAGGTTTTCAGTCTTCAATCGTGGGGGTAGTCCACTGAAAGGTTTTGTCTTTCTTTGTCAAATCGTGGAGTGGGTTTGCGATAGCTGCAAAGTTCATGATGAAGCAGTGGTAATATGATGCCAAGCCTAGGAAGGCTCAGACTCCTTTTACGTTGGCAGGTGGGGCTATCTCCACAATGATGTCGAGCTTGTCGGGATCCAGGGCTAGCCACTAGCAGGAGATGACATGACCAAGCAATGCAACAGACTCTTGGGTGTGGTTGCATTTCGAGGGCTTCAGCTTGAGGCCTGGTGCTTTATTATGGCTCAGCACTTGCCCTAAATGCTGGAGATGCTCTTTCCCTGTTCGTCCAAACACAATAATATCATCCAGGTAGGCCACACAGGTCTCACACTTTAGCCCTAGTAGCACGAAGTCTTTTAACCTGAAGATGGTGGGTGGTCCACAGCAGAGGCCAATGAGGAGGAGGCTGACCTCAAGAAGGTACGGGGGTTGCATCTTTGATGGTTACATAGTTGAGTTGTCAAGAGTCAAAGCAAAATAACATGAATCCATCTTTCTTTCTCACAGGAGAAGACCATAGGCTTGTTAATGGGGATTCACAATCCCTGCACTCAGCATATCATAGATTTGGCAGTTTTGGTGTTGCACTGGATTTTTCCCGTGTAATGTCTGTCATATGGGGACAGAAGTCTCGTAGTGAGTATCTGATGGTATAGGATATTGGTCTGGCCTAGATCTCCTGGGTGCGAGGTGAAGACATCCTGGTAATGAAGGAACAGCTGCTCCAACTCCTGTTGCTGTTGTGGTGGCAGATGAAAGGGAATCTGAGGTAGGGAGGGGACATCGGTAGAACATGGAGGCTCAAGGGGGATATCAAAACTCTCCATCTCTCCCATGACAAGGCCTCTGAGAAGCATCAGGGGCTCGTCAAAGGCATTGGCGATTCCGATGGCATTGAGGTCGGGGGGAACTATTGCTGGTTAGATGAGGCAAATCGTGGTGAAGAGTTGCTCCATCTGCGGGGAGAACAGCAATGGGTGATGGGTAGGGGTATCGAGCGGCACCCAGGCTTGATGGTGGGGTTGGATGGTGGTTCTCTTCTTCTTCACGGCCTGCATGACTGTGTGCAGGCAGGCAGTGGGGTTGTGGGCCCTGAACTGGATGTGTCGGTGGTGGCAGTCAGTACTGACCCCCAGCTTTTGTAATAGATCCAACCCTAGCTAGCAGTCACAAGTCCTGCACTTTGAGATGAAGATGATGAATGGATGGTCAGTGTACTGTATACTGATGGGTCCAGGATGGTGACCATCAGGGGGAGAGTTTTGCCTTTCAGGGCTAGTGGTTCATCTCCTGCCGGAATCAGGTCAGTGGATGAGACGTAGAGAGACTTGAAGGTTGCCCAACTTTTCTAGTAAAATCGAGTATACAGGAAAGAACACACGGTGCCAGCATCCACTAGGAGCATTACACGAACTCTGTGGAGGCTAATCTTAGTGTAGACAGGCATTTTGAGCTTGTTGCTAGTTGCCCATGCCAGGGGATAGAAGGGGCAGTTTTCACTCCATCAGTCCTCAGTCTTCTGGCTTGGTTGGGTGGGGACATTGTGCACAGCCCCAATCTGCTTTTGTTTGCCTGTGTGTGCCGCCAATAGCCTCTGGATCATAATGATAACCCAGTCGAATCCTTAAGGGTTGTGGATCACTACAGTAAGTGTTCCCATATGATACCTGTTTTTCTTTTATGCTAGGAAGCAAGAACCAAAGGCCACAAGCCCACAACTGTTCCTTCCAAGAGAAAAAAAAAATAAAAGAGAGCCAAATTCAAGATCCGTTCATTTCAAGATGCCTGGACACACTGCGTTTGAACATTTGGAGACTATGGAAAGTGGGAAATGCAGACAGAGGGAGACAGTTCCAGAGTTGACCAGTTGCATAAATGAAGGACTGGGAGTAACGGTTAACACTTGCATTAGAAAGCTGGACAGAAAAAGGACGAGTTTGTTGCTAGATGGATGCTACGCACACGTCGTAGAAGTGGAGGGATGCATGCAGATAGTTCAGAGGAGCAATGAACATTGAAGTAAAGGTAGTAAAGAGATAAAGATGCAACAGTGCAGTGAAGTAACACAGGTTGTAGGGAGCTGGTAAGAGGAGGAGAGTTAATGAGATGAAAAGCCTTTGACTCCACCTTATTGAGAAGAGCTATATGTGGGAAGCCTCCCCATACATGAGAGTTATACTCCAAATAGGGGCGAATAAAACCCATGTATAACATCAACAACTGTGCAGGGTTAAAGAAGGTACAGAGTCGGCTTAGCACACCTAATCTCTTGGAAGCAGATTTTACAAGAGATGTAATATGATTTTCCAAGATAAGTCTCAAAACAATGAAACCTAAAACATGTTCAAGGATGATGCAGGATTGAAATGGATATTATTAAACATTTGTGGGTACTCTTTTAGAAGCTTTTGTCTGATTGATAGGTCTAAGAACTGAGTCTTTAATGCATTAAAAACAACAAGATTGTTTTTACCCCAGTTAGAGATACGAGCCAAGTCAAACATTACATGTAGGTGTGCCATAGCCTCATTCCTTGTTTATCGAAATTACTGCTGAGATGGACGTTGTGGGAACCGAATGGAAAGGTGAAGGATGGAATCATCAGCATACGAGTGGATAGGGTTAGCTGTATTGTACGGCTTAGAGGGTCATTGATGAATAAAAGGAAGAGAATTAGTAATAGGACAGAGCCCTGAGGAACACCACTGCTGGTAGATCTAGGAGAAGAACGATGACCGTCTACAACAAAGGCTATAGAACGACCAAAAAGGAAGCTATAGATGAAGCCACAGATAGAAGGATAGAAACCGTAAGAGGGCAGATTGGAAATTAAACATTTATGCCAGCCTCGATCGAATGCTTTTGAGATGTCAAGTGCAATGGCAAAGCTTTCGTCAAAGTCCCGAAAGGAGGATGACCAGCAGCCTGAAAGGTAGGTGAGAAGATCGGCAGTGGAGCTTGCCTAACGGAACCCATACTGACAATCAGAAAGAAGGTTGTGATAGGAAAGATGATTTATAATTTTTCTGTTAAGAATTAACTCGAAAATTTTTGAGACAGGATGTTAAAGCAGTTGGACAATTGTTAGAGGGTTGGGAATGGTCACCCTTCTTTGGGACTGGCTGAATGAGAGCAAACTTCCAGCAAGAAGGAAAGGTACAAGTTGACAGACAAAGATGAAAGAGTTTACCTAGGTAGCGTGTAAGCACAGAAGCACAGTTCTTGAGGACAACAGGAGGGACCCCATCAGGCCCATATGCCTTGTTAGTATTGAGGCCAATGATGGCAGAAAATACATCAGCTGAAGAAATTTGAATGTCAGCCATGAGGAAGTCAGAGGGGGGTAGTGATGAAGGAACAGCACCGGAATCATCTAAGGTGGAACTGGAGGAGAAAGTCTGAGCGAAGATATCTGCTTTATCGGTACAAGAAATACCTATACAGCCATCAGAGTAGAAAAGAGGAGGGAAGGATGATGAGGTAAAGTTGTTAGAATGGTTTTTGGCAAGATGCCAGAAGGAGCAGGAAGAATTCGAGTTTGAGAGTTGAGAGCATTTAACTGGGATGAAATTATTTTTAGCAGAGCGAAGAACAGATACTGTGTTGTTAAGCGAAGACGAAGGGGAGCTGCAAGGCTTGGTGGATGAGTTTGGGAGAGTGTGTTAGAAACGGAATCTAAAGGTGAATGTAGGGAAGGGTAAAGTTATGGTCTGGGAGAGATGTGAAGTCAGCGAATGTACAGTGAGGTTGAATGATGAGGTAATGGATAATGTGAGTACGTTTAAGTACTTGGGTAGTGTGATGAGTAAGGATGGAAGTTTGGAGGGTGAAGTGCTTGAAGGGGTACAACAAGGATGAAAGGTTCCTGGTTCCTTGAAGACAGTTATAAGAAACAGCGAAGTGAGCATGGAAGTGAAAAAGTTATTACATGACAGTATTGTGATCTCAACTCTAACGTATGTAAGTGAAGCTTGGATGTTGTTGGAGGGACACAAGTCAAGTGTGAGAGCAATGGAAATGAGTTATTTGAGAGAAGCCTGTGGAGTCACATGGGAGACAGATTGACAAATGAGGATGTGAAGGAGCGTTGTGGTGTGGATGTGGATGTGATAGGAATCGTTAGGAAATATACGCTGATGTGGTTTGGTCATGTGGAGAGGATGGAGAGTGAGAGACTGACGAGGAGAGTTTATGTGAGTGAGGTTGAGGGGAAGAGGGGAGGGGAAGGCCAAGGATGAGATGGAGGGATGGAGTGGACAGGTATATGAGAGGGGGTGTGAATTAGGAGCAGGGCAGTGAAATGGCGAGGGACAGAGTGACGTGGACGCGATTTGTGTGTGGCTACCCCTAAGGGATTAAGGCGTCTGGAATAGACAGATAGACAGAAGAACAGACTTAGCAAGATTCCAGTCAAAAATATAAAAAAAGATGTGATTCAGGGTTAGGTTGGCTCTGGTACCTTCTATAGGCCCTCTCCTTGCTATGGACAGCTTTAGAACAAGCGTAATTAAACCAAGGCTTTCTTGCATTAGTCAGAGAGAAGGGAATGTATGCTTCCATGCCGGAGGGAATAACCTTCGTAATGCGCAAGGCACACTCAGATGTCTCTCGGCCATGGAAGTGATAATCTTTCCAGGGAAAGTCAAAGAAGTACTGCCTTGGGGCTTCCCGATCCGCAGCTCCAAAGTACCGAAGGAAACCTCTGATCATCTACTGAGCTCAGGGATAAGGTTAGCTAAACAGAATGTGGAATCTGATACTGTGGGTCTCATAAAAATGATAATTGGTTCTAATTACTTTGGAAGATTCCGACATAGGACTTTCAAGAAGAATAAAGAAGAGTTGTTCTAGAGTCCAGGAGGTAGCATGGGTCAGTTGCCTTTCCAAAGCAAGGCAGAGGAGAGGCCAAATTTGTAGACTCAGGCCTTATTACCCCCATACAGTCATTGATGGTAGCTAGAATAGGTGCAAAATTAGAATCTATTCTGATAATGGCTTGCTGGATGAAAAAAAAAATGAACCTGTACATAAATTGTGGGACCTAGATAGTGTAGGAATACACTCTGAAGAACCAACTCTTGAAGATAAAATAACGTTGGATTTGTATGATCAGTCTGTGGAACTTAGAAATGGATAGTACTGGGTTAAATCACCATGGAAAATAAACGATTCGGAGTTACCAGCTAATTACCAGGTTGCTAAGGCTCAATTAAATTCTCTTCCAAGAAAGTTGAGAGAGACAACCCAGAACATCTAACAATGTAAAACAGTATTGTAAAAGATCACTTGAAGAATAATTTTATAGAAGAGGTAGGAATCCTTGTTAACCGTAAAGATGAACATTATTTACCAAATCATGCTGTAAACAAGGATTTAGCAACTCACATAAGGACAGTTTTGAACTGTAGTTGTAAAGCGTCCAAAGGATTAATTAGCTTGAACAATTGCCTGTATTGTGGACATACACTAACATAGAAGTTGGGGAATACGCTAATATGATTTAGAGTGGAACCTTATGCTTAGACAGCAGAAATTGGTAAGGCTTTTCTATGAATGGGATCGAGAGAAGAGGACAGGAAATTTACAAAATTCCTCTGGCCTCAAAACCCTAAAATGAGGATAATCCTTTGAAAACTTACTGTTTCCGATCGATGCTTTTTAGCTCTTGTGCTAGTCCTTTCTTACTATGCAACACTTTGAAGCATCATTTTGAAAATGCCAAATGACCAGAAATAGGGCCGGCCTTATATATGGATAATTTACAAGATGTTGCTGATACAGAGACGGAAGCATTGAAGGTTTATGAAGTAGCCAATTCCGAATGTGCGAAGGCAAATTTGCCGTTACAGAGCTGGAATACAAATTATCCTCTTTTAAGGAATAAAGTACAAGAGGACTATCCTAATACTGATATTCTCAAAACTCAAAATGTTTTGGGTCTTAACTGAGATACAAGGGCTGATGAAATAAATTTAAAACCAATTAAGTTCTCTGTTGTCACTCTCACCAAGGGGTCCTTGTTAAGTTAGGTACCCAGTTATTTGACCCATTAGGACTGGTCAGTCCCATAGTTATTAGGATCAAATGTTTAGTGCTTGAGGGTTGGCGAGGATACTGTGACACTGAATTTGGTGAGACATAAGTTGAACAATAGGAGCAGATTAGGTAGGAATTTGAAAAAATTCATCAAGCATACATATTCCCAGGCAGATACACATACGGTCAAGAGAGTCACATTTGCATATATTTTGTGATGCTTCTTAAAAGGGATATGAAGCAGTAGCTTATTTTGCAAGAGGAGATGATAGTAAGATTATTATGTCCAAAGCCAGAGTTGCACCAATTAAAAGAACTAAATTGGCCAGGTATTTAACCACAACTCTTGATACTCACTTTGAGGATATTTATATGTGGACTGACAGTAAGATCTGTCTTTAATGGATAGGAATAGAAGACAGCTAAATTAATTTCGTTCGCAATAGACTGAAGACTATAAAACAACTGTCTTCCATTTCAAATTTTATGCATGTATCCTCCAAGCAAAACCCAGCTGATCTGCTTTCCAGAGGCTCGATATTAAAGAGACTGATCAGAGATGACTTGTGGTTTAAGGGTCCTTAATGGTTACTTTGTATAGAATGGCCTGAGCAGAAACTGTATGATATTGCTGAGGTTAGTTTTGTAAACCTGGATCCTGTATTACCTGAGCCAGCTGTGACACATTAGTGGGTTTTCATCAATAAAACAACTCCGTAACACTGCCAAATTACTTGTTATTTGTTTTTAAATAAGAAAGTGGGGTTTGAGGAGTTTGATCCCATGGAATATTGGCTGAAAAGATTTCAAAGAAAATATTATGGAGGGAATTTTTTTTACCTTTTATGCCAAAGCAACAGCAGCAATAATAAGCTGATAAGAGACATGGACGTATTTGGGATCTTGAAAGATTGGGGACTTAGCCCAGCCGAGAAATCTTTAGATTTTCACTGGATTAATTTCGGATTATTTTAAAGAGAATGTAAGATGTGAGACAGTACTGTGCTCTATCAAAAGGTTCCGATCAGGTGCTCAGACTAACTTTCACAACATGAATGAAAAATAAAGTGAGTACAATCTGAGTTGTGACAAAACTGTGTTAACTCTGTGTCTTGTCCATCAGATACTCTTCTCTTCAACTCTCCAGGGGATCTTTTGGTGTCCCATCTGTCGCACTCCTCATCTCTGCTTTCTCCTCTTGTTCTCTCTTCATCTCTTCTACCTTGCTCATATAAGGGATGCTGTCAGCATATGCCAAGTAACATCTAAACAAATCTCTCATTTTTTGATGTGATGATTAAATCACAAAGATATTTGTCATTTTATACAAAGACTTAACATGTTCATTTTTTTTCTTTTTACTGGAGAGGAAGGATCTGGAGGTGGCGTCTTGATTTTAGTTGGGCGAATGTGTCAATTACTTTGTTAAATCAAGGCTTCCAACCAACTCTCAATCGTCTGACAACACTGCTAGATCATTGAGCCTCTTTTAGCCCATGGTGCTCCTAGGCCAAGTATGTAGTCGGCGAAGAGCCTTAAATGATCGTTTACAACTGTAACTACTGACCGGGATGGTAAGGGCCACCTGTAAAATCGTCTTCAGTGATGAGAACATCTTGGGATCAAGGAGCTTGAACACACTCAGAATGTCTGGGATGGCTTCTGGCCCCTTTCTGCTCAAAAAGCTTTTCACCACCATGACCTCTTCTGGGACTAATATATTGTATTGCGAGGCTAGTTTCTCTAGGGACTGCATGCACTGGAAGGTTTCAGAGGCGGGGTGACATGCTTGGATGCCAATCATGACTTTCTCCCAACACTAGAAAAACGATTCTCCAGCTCATTGATCATTCGATCGATGCAAGGGTAGAAAAGTCTCTGCTTGAGATGTTCTGAATCATTAGGCAGGTCCTTCTCGGACCAAGAGAAGAATCCAGGATGTTGTTCTCCTCGCATGCCGCCTTTTCATGTCATAGATCTCTTCAGCCACCTGTACAGTTGCTGGCTAAAAGTATTGTCATAGACTTCATTTTTGTAGTGCACTACCTGTGCCAAGCCGACGGTTTCTTCTGAAAAACCTTGTGAAACCTTTCAATGATGCCAAGCAACTTTTTGAACACAACTAACAGGTAGACCACAGTGAGTCTGGATAATTTTGATCTTCTGAAGATATTTCATGACAGCAGGAAAATTCTTCAAGAGTGCATTAACAGAGGTTGGTCCTGGTGCCCTGGAGATGTCTTTTCCTAATGTGCAGGCTCTGGAGGCTTCGATGACTTGCCTAGCAAAGGTTGATGGTTGGGGTGTCCAGTAGACATTCTTATAAACAGGAAGCAGTTTCTGTTGGCCTAGGTGGATCCCTTGTTGGAGTGTAGATTCACCATTACTCCTTTGACCTCAGTTGGGTCGACGACGATGCGGCCTGGGGGGCATATAGGTGGTCTGCTTTGCATTCCAAATCCCTGAAGATGTTAGCTGGCATTCAGTTGGGTTTTCCTTTTGTCTCCCATTGCCGCAGCAATATTTTGTGCGAAGTGCCGTGGCACGTTGTGTTTTTTGGTGAGCAATTTCAGAGGAAGCCTTGACAAACTGTCCTTGCTGGTACGGAGTTTGCAAAGGCAGTACTCGATGTCGAAATCAAATCCCTCGATGATTTCTCACCATCCTACCAGGAAAGCGTGGATTGTTTGTGATCTACACAGCCATTTCAGGGACTGATGATCCGTGGTCATCATAGGAGCCCCGAGGATATATAACCGGAAGTGTTTGAGGGCCCAGATTACTCCTGGGCATTTTCACATTCTGTGTCTGCATAGTTTCCTTTGGAAGGGTTTAGGGTCCTGCTGGCACAAGCAATTATGTGTTCTTTTTCTTCCTAAACTTGAGTAATGGCAGCACCTATTCCGACCAAAGTGGTCAGTAAAGGCAACTATTGGTGCCATGTTGAGTGGTGTTCGAGCTTTTCAAACTCTTCAATCGTGGGGGTAGTCCACTGGAAGGTTTTGTCTTTCTTTGTCAAATCGTGGAGTGGGTTTGCGATAGCTGCAAAGTTCATGATGAAGCAGTGGTAATATAATGCCAAGCCTAGGAAGGCTCAGACTCCTTTTACGTTGGCAGGTGGGGCTATCTCCACAATGATGTGGAGCTTGTCGGGATCCAGGGCTAGCCACTAGCAGGAGATGACATGACCAAGCAATGCAACAGACTCTTGGGTGTGGTTGCATTTCGAGGGCTTCAGCTTGAGGCCTGGTGCTTTATTATGGCTCAGCACTTGCCCTAAATGCTGGAGATGCTCTTTCCCTGTTCGTCCAAACACAATAATATCATCCAGGTAGGCCACACAGGTCTCACACTTTAGCCCTAGTAGCACGAAGTCTTTTAACCTGAAGATGGTGGGTGGTCCACAGCAGAGGCCAATGAGGAGGAGGCTGACCTCAAGAAGGTACGGGGGTTGCATCTTTGATGGTTACATAGTTGAGTTGTCAAGAGTCAAAGCAAAATAACATGAATCCATCTTTCTTTCTCACAGGAGAAGACCATAGGCTTGTTAATGGGGATTCACAATCCCTGCACTCAGCATATCATAGATTTGGCAGTTTTGGTGTTGCACTGGATTTTTCCCGTGTAATGTCTGTCATATGGGGACAGAAGTCTCGTAGTGAGTATCTGATGGTATAGGATATTGGTCTGGCCTAGATCTCCTGGGTGCGAGGTGAAGACATCCTGGTAATGAAGGAACAGCTGCTCCAACTCCTGTTGCTGTTGTGGTGGCAGATGAAAGGGAATCTGAGGTAGGGAGGGGACATCGGTAGAACATGGAGGCTCAAGGGGGATATCAAAACTCTCCATCTCTCCCATGACAAGGCCTCTGAGAAGCATCAGGGGCTCGTCAAAGGCATTGGCGATTCTGATGGCATTGAGGTCGGGGGGAACTATTGCTGGTTAGATGAGGCAAATCGTGGTGAAGAGTTGCTCCATCTGCGGGGAGAACAGCAATGGGTGATGGGTAGGGGTATCGAGCGGCACCCAGGCTTGATGGTGGGGTTGGATGGTGGTTCTCTTCTTCTTCACGGCCTGCATGACTGTGTGCAGGCAGGCAGTGGGGTTGTGGGCCCTGAACTGGATGTGTCGGTGGTGGCAGTCAGTACTGACCCCCAGCTTTTGTAATAGATCCAACCCTAGCTAGCAGTCACAAGTCCTGCACTTTGAGATGAAGATGATGAATGGATGGTCAGTGTACTGTATACTGATGGGTCCAGGATGGTGACCATCAGGGGGAGAGTTTTGCCTTTCAGGGCTAGTGGTTCATCTCCTGCCGGAATCAGGTCAGTGGATGAGACGTAGAGAGACTTGAAGGTTGCCCAACTTTTCTAGTAAAATCGAGTATACAGGAAAGAACACACGGTGCCAGCATCCACTAGGAGCATTACACGAACTCTGTGGAGGCTAATCTTAGTGTAGACAGGCATTTTGAGCTTGTTGCTAGTTGCCCATGCCAGGGGATAGAAGGGGCAGTTTTCACTCCATCAGTCCTCAGTCTTCTGGCTTGGTTGGGTGGGGACATTGTGCACAGCCCCAATCTGCTTTTGTTTGCCTGTGTGTGCCGCCAATAGCCTCTGGATCATAATGATAACCCAGTCGAATCCTTAAGGGTTGTGGATCACTACAGTAAGTGTTCCCATATGATACCTGTTTTTCTTTTATGCTAGGAAGCAAGAACCAAAGGCCACAAGCCCACAACTGTTCCTTCCAAGAGAAAAAAAAAATAAAAGAGAGCCAAATTCAAGATCCGTTCATTTCAAGATGCCTGGACACACTGCGTTTGAACATTTGGAGACTATGGAAAGTGGGAAATGCAGACAGAGGGAGACAGTTCCAGAGTTGACCAGTTGCATAAATGAAGGACTGGGAGTAACGGTTAACACTTGCATTAGAAAGCTGGACAGAAAAAGGACGAGTTTGTTGCTAGATGGATGCTACGCACACGTCGTAGAAGTGGAGGGATGCATGCAGATAGTTCAGAGGAGCAATGAACATTGAAGTAAAGGTAGTAAAGAGATAAAGATGCAACAGTGCAGTGAAGTAACACAGGTTGTAGGGAGCTGGTAAGAGGAGGAGAGTTAATGAGATGAAAAGCCTTTGACTCCACCTTATTGAGAAGAGCTATATGTGGGAAGCCTCCCCATACATGAGAGTTATACTCCAAATAGGGGCGAATAAAACCCATGTATAACATCAACAACTGTGCAGGGTTAAAGAAGGTACAGAGTCGGCTTAGCACACCTAATCTCTTGGAAGCAGATTTTACAAGAGATGTAATATGATTTTCCAAGATAAGTCTCAAAACAATGAAACCTAAAACATGTTCAAGGATGATGCAGGATTGAAATGGATATTATTAAACATTTGTGGGTACTCTTTTAGAAGCTTTTGTCTGATTGATAGGTCTAAGAACTGAGTCTTTAATGCATTAAAAACAACAAGATTGTTTTTACCCCAGTTAGAGATACGAGCCAAGTCAAACATTACATGTAGGTGTGCCATAGCCTCATTCCTTGTTTGTCGAAATTACTGCTGAGATGGACGTTGTGGGAACCGAATGGAAAGGTGAAGGATGGAATCATCAGCATACGAGTGGATAGGGTTAGCTGTATTGTACGGCTTAGAGGGTCATTGATGAATAAAAGGAAGAGAATTAGTAATAGGACAGAGCCCTGAGGAACACCACTGCTGGTAGATCTAGGAGAAGAACGATGACCGTCTACAACAAAGGCTATAGAACGACCAAAAAGGAAGCTATAGATGAAGCCACAGATAGAATGATAGAAACCGTAAGAGGGCAGATTGGAAATTAAACATTTATGCCAGCCTCGATCGAATGCTTTTGAGATGTCAAGTGCAATGGCAAAGCTTTCGTCAAAGTCCCGAAAGGAGGATGACCAGCAGCCTGAAAGGTAGGTGAGAAGATCGGCAGTGGAGCTTGCCTAACGGAACCCATACTGACAATCAGAAAGAAGGTTGTGATAGGAAAGATGATTTATAATTTTTCTGTTAAGAATTAACTCGAAAATTTTTGAGACAGGATGTTAAAGCAGTTGGACAATTGTTAGAGGGTTGGGAATGGTCACCCTTCTTTGGGACTGGCTGAATGAGAGCAAACTTCCAGCAAGAAGGAAAGGTACAAGTTGACAGACAAAGATGAAAGAGTTTACCTAGGTAGCGTGTAAGCACAGAAGCACAGTTCTTGAGGACAACAGGAGGGACCCCATCAGGCCCATATGCCTTGTTAGTATTGAGGCCAATGATGGCAGAAAATACATCAGCTGAAGAAATTTGAATGTCAGCCATGAGGAAGTCAGAGGGGGGTAGTGATGAAGGAACAGCACCGGAATCATCTAAGGTGGAACTGGAGGAGAAAGTCTGAGCGAAGATATCTGCTTTATCGGTACAAGAAATACCTATACAGCCATCAGAGTAGAAAAGAGGAGGGAAGGATGATGAGGTAAAGTTGTTAGAATGGTTTTTGGCAAGATGCCAGAAGGAGCAGGAAGAATTCGAGTTTGAGAGTTGACAGCATTTAACTGGGATGAAATTATTTTTAGCAGAGCGAAGAACAGATACTGTGTTGTTAAGCGAAGACGAAGGGGAGCTGCAAGGCTTGGTGGATGAGTTTGGGAGAGTGTGTTAGAAACGGAATCTAAAGGTGAATGTAGGGAAGGGTAAAGTTATGGTCTGGGAGAGATGTGAAGTCAGCGAATGTACAGTGAGGTTGAATGATGAGGTAATGGATAATGTGAGTACGTTTAAGTACTTGGGTAGTGTGATGAGTAAGGATGGAAGTTTGGAGGGTGAAGTGCTTGAAGGGGTACAACAAGGATGAAAGGTTCCTGGTTCCTTGAAGACAGTTATAAGAAACAGCGAAGTGAGCATGGAAGTGAAAAAGTTATTACATGACAGTATTGTGATCTCAACTCTAACGTATGTAAGTGAAGCTTGGATGTTGTTGGAGGGACACAAGTCAAGTGTGAGAGCAATGGAAATGAGTTATTTGAGAGAAGCCTGTGGAGTCACATGGGAGACAGATTGACAAATGAGGATGTGAAGGAGCGTTGTGGTGTGGATGTGGATGTGATAGGAATCGTTAGGAAATATACGCTGATGTGGTTTGGTCATGTGGAGAGGATGGAGAGTGAGAGACTGACGAGGAGAGTTTATGTGAGTGAGGTTGAGGGAAGAGGGGAGGGGAAGGCCAAGGATTAGATGGAGGGATGGAGTGGACAGGTATATGAGAGGGGTGTGAATTAGGAGCAGGGCAGTGAAATGGCGAGGGACAGAGTGACGTGGACGCGATTTGTGTGTGGCTACCCCTAAGGGATTAAGGCGTCTGGAATAGACAGATAGACAGAAGAACAGACTTAGCAAGATTCCAGTCAAAAATATAAAAAGATGTGATTCAGGGTTAGGTTGGCTCTGGTACCTTCTATAGGCCCTCTCCTTGCTATGGACAGCTTTAGAACAAGCGTAATTAAACCAAGGCTTTCTTGCATTAGTCAGAGAGAAGGGAATGTATGCTTCCATGCCGGAGGGAATAACCTTCGTAATGCGCAAGGCACACTCAGATGTCTCTCGGCCATGGAAGTGATAATCTTTCCAGGGAAAGTCAAAGAAGTACTGCCTTGGGGCTTCCCGATCCGCAGCTCCAAAGTACCGAAGGAAACCTCTGATCATCTACTGAGCTCAGGGATAAGGTTAGCTAAACAGAATGTGGAATCTGATACTGTGGGTCTCATAAAAATGATAATTGGTTCTAATTACTTTGGAAGATTCCGACATAGGACTTTCAAGAAGAATAAAGAAGAGTTGTTCTAGAGTCCAGGAGGTAGCATGGGTCAGTTGCCTTTCCAAAGCAAGGCAGAGGAGAGGCCAAATTTGTAGACTCAGGCCTTATTACCCCCATACAGTCATTGATGGTAGCTAGAATAGGTGCAAAATTAGAATCTATTCTGATAATGACTTGCTGGATGAAAAAAAAAATGAACCTGTACATAAATTGTGGGACCTAGATAGTGTAGGAATACACTCTGAAGAACCAACTCTTGAAGATAAAATAACGTTGGATTTGTATGATCAGTCTGTGGAACTTAGAAATGGATAGTACTGGGTTAAATTACCATGGAAAATAAACGATTCGGAGTTACCAGCTAATTACCAGGTTGCTAAGGCTCAATTAAATTCTCTTCCAAGAAAGTTGAGAGAGACAACCCAGAACATCTAACAATGTAAGACAATATTGTAAAAGATCACTTGAAGAATAATTTTATAGAAGAGGTAGGAATCCTTGTTAACCGTAAAGATGAACATTATTTACCAAATCATGCTGTAAACAAGGATTTAGCAACTCACATAAGGACAGTTTTGAACTGTAGTTGTAAAGCGTCCAAAGGATTAATTAGCTTGAACAATTGCCTGTATTGTGGACATACACTAACATAGAAGTTGGGGAATACGCTAATATGATTTAGAGTGGAACCTTATGCTTAGACAGCAGAAATTGGTAAGGCTTTTCTATGAATGGGATCGAGAGAAGAGGACAGGAAATTTACAAAATTCCTCTGGCCTCAAAACCCTAAAATGAGGATAATCCTTTGAAAACTTACTGTTTCCGATCGATGCTTTTTAGCTCTTGTGCTAGTCCTTTCTTACTATGCAACACTTTGAAGCATCATTTTGAAAATGCCAAATGACCAGAAATAGGGCCGGCCTTATATATGGATAATTTACAAGATGTTGCTGATACAGAGACGGAAGCATTGAAGGTTTATGAAGTAGCCAATTCCGAATGTGCGAAGGCAAATTTGCCGTTACAGACCTGGAATACAAATTATCCTCTTTTAAGGAATAAAGTACAAGAGGACTATCCTAATACTGATATTCTCAAAACTCAAAATGTTTTGGGTCTTAACTGAGATACAAGGGCTGATGAAATAAATTTAAAACCAATTAAGTTCTCTGTTGTCACTCTCACCAAGGGGTCCTTGTTAAGTTAGGTACCCAGTTATTTGACCCATTAGGACTGGTCAGTCCCATAGTTATTAGGATCAAATGTTTAGTGCTTGAGGGTTGGCGAGGATACTGTGACACTGAATTTGGTGAGACATAAGTTGAACAATAGGAGCAGATTAGGTAGGAATTTGAAAAAATTCATCAAGCATACATATTCCCAGGCAGATACACATACGGTCAAGAGAGTCACATTTGCATATATTTTGTGATGCTTCTTAAAAGGGATATGAAGCAGTAGCTTATTTTGCAAGAGGAGATGATAGTAAGATTATTATGTCCAAAGCCAGAGTTGCACCAATTAAAAGAACTAAATTGGCCAGGTATTTAACCACAACTCTTGATACTCACTTTGAGGATATTTATATGTGGACTGACAGTAAGATCTGTCTTTAATGGATAGGAATAGAAGACAGCTAAATTAATTTCGTTCGCAATAGACTGAAGACTATAAAACAACTGTCTTCCATTTCAAATTTTATGCATGTATCCTCCAAGCAAAACCCAGCTGATCTGCTTTCCAGAGGCTCGATATTAAAGAGACTGATCAGAGATGACTTGTGGTTTAAGGGTCCTTAATGGTTACTTTGTATAGAATGGCCTGAGCAGAAACTGTATGATATTGCTGAGGTTAGTTTTGTAAACCTGGATCCTGTACCTGAGCCAGCTGTGACACATTAGTGGGTTTTCATCAATAAAACAACTCCGTAACACTGCCAAATTACTTGTTATTTGTTTTTAAATAAGAAAGTGGGGTTTGAGGAGTTTGATCCCATGGAATATTGGCTGAAAAGATTTCAAAGAAAATATTATGGAGGGAATTTTTTTTACCTTTTATGCCAAAGCAACAGCAGCAATAATAAGCTGATAAGAGACATGGACGTATTTGGGATCTTGAAAGATTGGGGACTTAGCCCAGCCGAGAAATCTTTAGATTTTCACTGGATTAATTTCGGATTATTTTAAAGAGAATGTAAGATGTGAGACAGTACTGTGCTCTATCAAAAGGTTCCGATCAGGTGCTCAGACTAACTTTCACAACATGAATGAAAAATAAAGTGAGTACAATCTGAGTTGTGACAAAACTGTGTTAACTCTGTGTCTTGTCCATCAGATACTCTTCTCTTCAACTCTCCAGGGGATCTTTTGGTGTCCCATCTGTCGCACTCCTCATCTCTGCTTTCTCCTCTTGTTCTCTCTTCATCTCTTCTACCTTGCTCATATAAGGGATGCTGTCAGCATATGCCAAGTAACATCTAAACAAATCTCTCATTTTTTGATGTGACGATTAAATCACAAAGATATTTGTCATTTTATACAAAGACTTAACATGTTCATTTTTTTTCTTTTTACTGGAGAGGAAGGATCTGGAGGTGGCGTCTTGATTTTAGTTGGGCGAATGTGTCAATTACTTTGTTAAATCAAGGCTTCCAACCAACTCTCAATCGTCTGACAACACTGCTAGATCATTGAGCCTCTTTTAGCCCATGGTGCTCCTAGGCCAAGTATGTAGTCGGCGAAGAGCCTTAAATGATCGTTTACAACTGTAACTACTGACCGGGATGGTAAGGGCCACCTGTAAAATCGTCTTCAGTGATGAGAACATCTTGGGATCAAGGAGCTTGAACACACTCAGAATGTCTGGGATGGCTTCTGGCCCCTTTCTGCTCAAAAAGCTTTTCACCACCATGACCTCTTCTGGGACTAATATATTGTATTGCGAGGCTAGTTTCTCTAGGGACTGCATGCACTGGAAGGTTTCAGAGGCGGGGTGACATGCTTGGATGCCAATCATGACTTTCTCCCAACACTAGAAAAACGATTCTCCAGCTCATTGATCATTCGATCGATGCAAGGGTAGAAAAGTCTCTGCTTGAGATGTTCTGAATCATTAGGCAGGTCCTTCTCGGACCAAGAGAAGAATCCAGGATGTTGTTCTCCTCGCATGCCGCCTTTTCATGTCATAGATCTCTTCAGCCACCTGTACAGTTGCTGGCTAAAAGTATTGTCATAGACTTCATTTTTGTAGTGCACTACCTGTGCCAAGCCGACGGTTTCTTCTGAAAAACCTTGTGAAACCTTTCAATGATGCCAAGCAACTTTTTGAACACAACTAACAGGTAGACCACAGTGAGTCTGGATAATTTTGATCTTCTGAAGATATTTCATGACAGCAGGAAAATTCTTCAAGAGTGCATTAACAGAGGTTGGTCCTGGTGTCCTGGAGATGTCTTTTCCTAATGTGCAGGCTCTGGAGGCTTCGATGACTTGCCTAGCAAAGGTTGATGGTTGGGGTGTCCAGTAGACATTCTTATAAACAGGAAGCAGTTTCTGTTGGCCTAGGTGGATCCCTTGTTGGAGTGTAGATTCACCATTACTCCTTTGACCTCAGTTGGGTCGACGACGATGCGGCCTGGGGGGCATATAGGTGGTCTGCTTTGCATTCCAAATCCCTGAAGATGTTAGCTGGCATTCAGTTGGGTTTTCCTTTTGTCTCCCATTGCCGCAGCAATATTTTGTGCGAAGTGCCGTGGCACGTTGTGTTTTTTGGTGAGCAATTTCAGAGGAAGCCTTGACAAACTGTCCTTGCTGGTACGGAGTTTGCAAAGGCAGTACTCGATGTCGAAATCAAATCCCTCGATGATTTCTCACCATCCTACCAGGAAAGCGTGGATTGTTTGTGATCTACACAGCCATTTCAGGGACTGATGATCCGTGGTCATCATAGGAGCCCCGAGGATATATAACCGGAAGTGTTTGAGGGCCCAGATTACTCCTGGGCATTTTCACATTCTGTGTCTGCATAGTTTCCTTTGGAAGGGTTTAGGGTCCTGCTGGCACAAGCAATTATGTGTTCTTTTTCTTCCTAAACTTGAGTAATGGCAGCACCTATTCCGACCAAAGTGGTCAGTAAAGGCAACTATTGGTGCCATGTTGAGTGGTGTTCGAGCTTTTCAAACTCTTCAATCGTGGGGGTAGTCCACTGGAAGGTTTTGTCTTTCTTTGTCAAATCGTGGAGTGGGTTTGCGATAGCTGCAAAGTTCATGATGAAGCAGTGGTAATATAATGCCAAGCCTAGGAAGGCTCAGACTCCTTTTACGTTGGCAGGTGGGGCTATCTCCACAATGATGTGGAGCTTGTCGGAATCCAGGGCTAGCCACTAGCAGGAGATGACATGACCAAGCAATGCAACAGACTCTTGGGTGTGGTTGCATTTCGAGGGCTTCAGCTTGAGGCCTGGTGCTTTATTATGGCTCAGCACTTGCCCTAAATGCTGGAGATGCTCTTTCCCTGTTCGTCCAAACACAATAATATCATCCAGGTAGGCCACACAGGTCTCACACTTTAGCCCTAGTAGCACGAAGTCTTTTAACCTGAAGATGGTGGGTGGTCCACAGCAGAGGCCAATGAGGAGGAGGCTGACCTCAAGAAGGTACGGGGGTTGCATCTTTGATGGTTACATAGTTGAGTTGTCAAGAGTCAAAGCAAAATAACATGAATCCATCTTTCTTTCTCACAGGAGAAGACCATAGGCTTGTTAATGGGGATTCACAATCCCTGCACTCAGCATATCATAGATTTGGCAGTTTTGGTGTTGCACTGGATTTTTCCCGTGTAATGTCTGTCATATGGGGACAGAAGTCTCGTAGTGAGTATCTGATGGTATAGGATATTGGTCTGGCCTAGATCTCCTGGGTGCGAGGTGAAGACATCCTGGTAATGAAGGAACAGCTGCTCCAACTCCTGTTGCTGTTGTGGTGGCAGATGAAAGGGAATCTGAGGTAGGGAGGGGACATCGGTAGAACATGGAGGCTCAAGGGGATATCAAAACTCTCCATCTCTCCCATGACAAGGCCTCTGAGAAGCATCAGGGGCTCGTCAAAGGCATTGGCGATTCCGATGGCATTGAGGTCGGGGGGAACTATTGCTGGTTAGATGAGGCAAATCGTGGTGAAGAGTTGCTCCATCTGCGGGGAGAACAGCAATGGGTGATGGGTAGGGGTATCGAGCGGCACCCAGGCTTGATGGTGGGGTTGGATGGTGGTTCTCTTCTTCTTCACGGCCTGCATGACTGTGTGCAGGCAGGCAGTGGGGTTGTGGGCCCTGAACTGGATGTGTCGGTGGTGGCAGTCAGTACTGACCCCCAGCTTTTGTAATAGATCCAACCCTAGCTAGCAGTCACAAGTCCTGCACTTTGAGATGAAGATGATGAATGGATGGTCAGTGTACTGTATACTGATGGGTCCAGGATGGTGACCATCAGGGGAGAGTTTTGCCTTTCAGGGCTAGTGGTTCATCTCCTGCCGGAATCAGGTCAGTGGATGAGACGTAGAGAGACTTGAAGGTTGCCCAACTTTTCTAGTAAAATCGAGTATACAGGAAAGAACACACGGTGCCAGCATCCACTAGGAGCATTACACGAACTCTGTGGAGGCTAATCTTAGTGTAGACAGGCATTTTGAGCTTGTTGCTAGTTGCCCATGCCAGGGGATAGAAGGGGCAGTTTTCACTCCATCAGTCCTCAGTCTTCTGGCTTGGTTGGGTGGGGACATTGTGCACAGCCCCAATCTGCTTTTGTTTGCCTGTGTGTGCCGCCAATAGCCTCTGGATCATAATGATAACCCAGTCGAATCCTTAAGGGTTGTGGATCACTACAGTAAGTGTTCCCATATGATACCTGTTTTTCTTTTATGCTAGGAAGCAAGAACCAAAGACCACAAGCCCACAACTGTTCCTTCCAAGAGGAAAACAAAATACAAGAGAGAGCCAAATTCAAGATCCGTTCATTTCAAGATGCCTGGACACACTGTGTTTGAACATTTGGAGACTATGGAAAGTGGGAAATGCAGACAGAGGGAGACAGTTCCAGAGTTGACCAGTTGCATAAATGAAGGACTGGGAGTAACGGTTAACACTTGCATTAGAAAGCTGGACAGAAAAAGGACGAGTTTGTTGCTAGATGGATGCTACGCACACGTCGTAGAAGTGGAGGGATGCATGCAGATAGTTCAGAGGAGCAATGAACATTGAAGTAAAGGTAGTAAAGAGATAAAGATGCAACAGTGCAGTGAAGTAACACAGGTTGTAGGGAGCTGGTAAGAGGAGGAGAGTTAATGAGATGAAAAGCCTTTGACTCCACCTTATTGAGAAGAGCTATATGTGGGAAGCCTCCCCATACATGAGAGTTATACTCCAAATAGGGGCGAATAAAACCCATGTATAACATCAACAACTGTGCAGGGTTAAAGAAGGTACAGAGTCGGCTTAGCACACCTAATCTCTTGGAAGCAGATTTTACAAGAGATGTAATATGATTTTCCAAGATAAGTCTCAAAACAATGAAACCTAAAACATGTTCAAGGATGATGCAGGATTGAAATGGATATTATTAAACATTTGTGGGTACTCTTTTAGAAGCTTTTGTCTGATTGATAGGTCTAAGAACTGAGTCTTTAATGCATTAAAAACAACAAGATTGTTTTTACCCCAGTTAGAGATACGAGCCAAGTCAAACATTACATGTAGGTGTGCCATAGCCTCATTCCTTGTTTGTCGAAATTACTGCTGAGATGGACGTTGTGGGAACCGAATGGAAAGGTGAAGGATAGAATCATCAGCATACGAGTGGATAGGGTTAGCTGTATTGTACGGCTTAGAGGGTCATTGATGAATAAAAGGAAGAGAATTAGTAATAGGACAGAGCCCTGAGGAACACCACTGCTGGTAGATCTAGGAGAAGAACGATGACCGTCTACAACAAAGGCTATAGAACGACCAAAAAGGAAGCTATAGATGAAGCCACAGATAGAAGGATAGAAACCGTAAGAGGGCAGATTGGAAATTAAACATTTATGCCAGCCTCGATCGAATACTTTTGAGATGTCAAGTGCAATGGCAAAGCTTTCGTCAAAGTCCCGAAAGGAGGATGACCAGCAGCCTGAAAGGTAGGTGAGAAGATCGGCAGTGGAGCTTGCCTAACGGAACCCATACTGACAATCAGAAAGAAGGTTGTGATAGGAAAGATGATTTATAATTTTTCTGTTAAGAATTAACTCGAAAATTTTTGAGACAGGATGTTAAAGCAGTTGGACAATTGTTAGAGGGTTGGGAATGGTCACCCTTCTTTGGGACTGGCTGAATGAGAGCAAACTTCCAGCAAGAAGGAAAGGTACAAGTTGACAGACAAAGATGAAAGAGTTTACCTAGGTAGCGTGTAAGCACAGAAGCACAGTTCTTGAGGACAACAGGAGGGACCCCATCAGGCCCATATGCCTTGTTAGTATTGAGGCCAATGATGGCAGAAAATACATCAGCTGAAGAAATTTGAATGTCAGCCATGAGGAAGTCAGAGGGGGGTAGTGATGAAGGAACAGCACCGGAATCATCTAAGGTGGAACTGGAGGAGAAAGTCTGAGCGAAGATATCTGCTTTATCGGTACAAGAAATACCTATACAGCCATCAGAGTAGAAAAGAGGAGGGAAGGATGATGAGGTAAAGTTGTTAAAAAAGTTTTTGGCAAGGTGCCAGAAGGAGCAGGAAGAATTCGAGTTTGAGAGTTGACAGCATTTAACTGGGATGAAATTATTTTTAGCAGAGCGAAGAACAGATACTGTGTTGTTAAGCGAAGACGAAGGGGAGCTGCAAGGCTTGGTGGATGAGTTTGGGAGAGTGTGTTAGAAACGGAATCTAAAGGTGAATGTAGGGAAGGGTAAAGTTATGGTCTGGGAGAGATGTGAAGTCAGCGAATGTACAGTGAGGTTGAATGATGAGGTAATGGATAATGTGAGTACGTTTAAGTACTTGGGTAGTGTGATGAGTAAGGATGGAAGTTTGGAGGGTGAAGTGCTTGAAGGGGTACAACAAGGATGAAAGGTTCCTGGTTCCTTGAAGACAGTTATAAGAAACAGCGAAGTGAGCATGGAAGTGAAAAAGTTATTACATGACAGTATTGTGATCTCAACTCTAACGTATGTAAGTGAAGCTTGGATGTTGTTGGAGGGACACAAGTCAAGTGTGAGAGCAATGGAAATGAGTTATTTGAGAGAAGCCTGTGGAGTCACATGGGAGACAGATTGACAAATGAGGATGTGAAGGAGCGTTGTGGTGTGGATGTGGATGTGATAGGAATCGTTAGGAAATATACGCTGATGTGGTTTGGTCATGTGGAGAGGATGGAGAGTGAGAGACTGACGAGGAGAGTTTATGTGAGTGAGGTTGAGGGGAAGAGGGGAGGGGAAGGCCAAGGATGAGATGGAGGGATGGAGTGGACAGGTATATGAGAGGGGGTGTGAATTAGGAGCAGGGCAGTGAAATGGCGAGGGACAGAGTGACGTGGACGCGATTTGTGTGTGGCTACCCCCAAGGGATTAAGGCGTCTGGAATAGACAGATAGACAGAAGAACAGACTTAGCAAGATTCCAGTCAAAAATATAAAAAAAGATGTGATTCAGGGTTAGGTTGGCTCTGGTACCTTCTATAGGCCCTCTCCTTGCTATGGACAGCTTTAGAACAAGCGTAATTAAACCAAGGCTTTCTTGCATTAGTCAGAGAGAAGGGAATGTATGCTTCCATGCCGGAGGGAATAACCTTCGTAATGCGCAAGGCACACTCAGATGTCTCTCGGCCATGGAAGTGATAATCTTTCCAGGGAAAGTCAAAGAAGTACTGCCTTGGGGCTTCCGATCCGCAGCTCCAAAGTACCGAAGGAAACCTCTGATCATCTACTGAGCTCAGGGATAAGGTTAGCTAAACAGAATGTGGAATCTGATACTGTGGGTCTCATAAAAATGATAATTGGTTCTAATTACTTTGGAAGATTCCGACATAGGACTTTCAAGAAGAATAAAGAAGAGTTGTTCTAGAGTCCAGGAGGTAGCATGGGTCAGTTGCCTTTCCAAAGCAAGGCAGAGGAGAGGCCAAATTTGTAGACTCAGGCCTTATTACCCCCATACAGTCATTGATGGTAGCTAGAATAGGTGCAAAATTAGAATCTATTCTGATAATGACTTGCTGGATGAAAAAAAAAATGAACCTGTACATAAATTGTGGGACCTAGATAGTGTAGGAATACACTCTGAAGAACCAACTCTTGAAGATAAAATAACGTTGGATTTGTATGATCAGTCTGTGGAACTTAGAAATGGATAGTACTGGGTTAAATTACCATGGAAAATAAACGATTCGGAGTTACCAGCTAATTACCAGGTTGCTAAGGCTCAATTAAATTCTCTTCCAAGAAAGTTGAGAGAGACAACCCAGAACATCTAACAATGTAAGACAATATTGTAAAAGATCACTTGAAGAATAATTTTATAGAAGAGGTAGGAATCCTTGTTAACCGTAAAGATGAACATTATTTACCAAATCATGCTGTAAACAAGGATTTAGCAACTCACATAAGGACAGTTTTGAACTGTAGTTGTAAAGCGTCCAAAGGATTAATTAGCTTGAACAATTGCCTGTATTGTGGACATACACTAACATAGAAGTTGGGGAATACGCTAATATGATTTAGAGTGGAACCTTATGCTTAGACAGCAGAAATTGGTAAGGCTTTTCTATGAATGGGATCGAGAGAAGAGGACAGGAAATTTACAAAATTCCTCTGGCCTCAAAACCCTAAAATGAGGATAATCCTTTGAAAACTTACTGTTTCCGATCGATGCTTTTTAGCTCTTGTGCTAGTCCTTTCTTACTATGCAACACTTTGAAGCATCATTTTGAAAATGCCAAATGACCAGAAATAGGGCCGGCCTTATATATGGATAATTTACAAGATGTTGCTGATACAGAGACGGAAGCATTGAAGGTTTATGAAGTAGCCAATTCCGAATGTGCGAAGGCAAATTTGCCGTTACAGAGCTGGAATACAAATTATCCTCTTTTAAGGAATAAAGTACAAGAGGACTATCCTAATACTGATATTCTCAAAACTCAAAATGTTTTGGGTCTTAACTGAGATACAAGGGCTGATGAAATAAATTTAAAACCAATTAAGTTCTCTGTTGTCACTCTCACCAAGGGGTCCTTGTTAAGTTAGGTACCCAGTTATTTGACCCATTAGGACTGGTCAGTCCCATAGTTATTAGGATCAAATGTTTAGTGCTTGAGGGTTGGCGAGGATACTGTGACACTGAATTTGGTGAGACATAAGTTGAACAATAGGAGCAGATTAGGTAGGAATTTGAAAAAATTCATCAAGCATACATATTCCCAGGCAGATACACATACGGTCAAGAGAGTCACATTTGCATATATTTTGTGATGCTTCTTAAAAGGGATATGAAGCAGTAGCTTATTTTGCAAGAGGAGATGATAGTAAGATTATTATGTCCAAAGCCAGAGTTGCACCAATTAAAAGAACTAAATTGGCCAGGTATTTAACCACAACTCTTGATACTCACTTTGAGGATATTTATATGTGGACTGACAGTAAGATCTGTCTTTAATGGATAGGAATAGAAGACAGCTAAATTAATTTCGTTCGCAATAGACTGAAGACTATAAAACAACTGTCTTCCATTTCAAATTTTATGCATGTATCCTCCAAGCAAAACCCAGCTGATCTGCTTTCCAGAGGCTCGATATTAAAGAGACTGATCAGAGATGACTTGTGGTTTAAGGGTCCTTAATGGTTACTTTGTATAGAATGGCCTGAGCAGAAACTGTATGATATTGCTGAGGTTAGTTTTGTAAACCTGGATCCTGTATTACCTGAGCCAGCTGTGACACATTAGTGGGTTTTCATCAATAAAACAACTCCGTAACACTGCCAAATTACTTGTTATTTGTTTTTAAATAAGAAAGTGGGGTTTGAGGAGTTTGATCCCATGGAATATTGGCTGAAAAGATTTCAAAGAAAATATTATGGAGGGAATTTTTTTTACCTTTTATGCCAAAGCAACAGCAGCAATAATAAGCTGATAAGAGACATGGACGTATTTGGGATCTTGAAAGATTGGGGACTTAGCCCAGCCGAGAAATCTTTAGATTTTCACTGGATTAATTTCGGATTATTTTAAAGAGAATGTAAGATGTGAGACAGTACTGTGCTCTATCAAAAGGTTCCGATCAGGTGCTCAGACTAACTTTCACAACATGAATGAAAAATAAAGTGAGTACAATCTGAGTTGTGACAAAACTGTGTTAACTCTGTGTCTTGTCCGTCTGATACTCTTCTCTTCAACTCTCCAGGGGATCTTTTGGTGTCCCATCTGTCTGTCGAAATCCTCATCTCTGCTTTCTCCTCTTGTTCTCTCCTCACCTCTTCTGCCCTGCTCATATAAGGGATGCGGTCAGCATATGCCAAGTAACATCTAAACAGATCTCTCATTTTTTGATGTGATAATTAAATCACAAAGATATTTATCATTTTATAGAAAGACGTAACATGTTCATTTTTTTTTCTTTTTTCTGGTGAGGAAGGATCTGGAGGTGGCGTCTTGATTTTAGTTGGGCGAATGTGTCAATTACTTTGTTAAATCAAGGCTTCCAACCAACTCTCAATCGTCTGACAACACTGCTAGATCATTGAGCCTCTCCTGGCCCATGGTGCTCCTAGGCCAAGTATGTAGTCTGCGAAGAGCCTTAAATGATCGCTTACAACTGTAACTACTGACCTGGATGGTAAGGGGCACCTGTAAGATCGTCTTCAGTGATGAGAACATCATGGGATCAAGGAGCTTGAACACACTTAGAATGTCTGGGATGGCTTCTGGTCCCTTCCTGCTGAAAAAGCTTTTCACCACCATGACCACTTCTGGGACTAATATATTGTATTGCGAGGCTAGTTTCTCTAGGGACTGCATGCACTGGAAGGTTTCAGAGGCGGGGTGACATGCTTGGATGCCAATCATGACTTTTCTCCCAACACTAGAAAAACGATTCTCCAGCTCATTGGTCATTCGATCGATGCAAGGGTAGAAAAGTCTCTGCTTGAGATGTTCTGAACCATTAGGCAGGTCCTTCTCGGACCAAGAGAAGAATCCAGGATGTTGTTCTCCTCGCATGCTGCCTTTTCATGGCATAGATCTCTTTAGCCACCTGTGCAGTTGCTGGCTAAAAGTATTGTCATGAACTGCATTTTTGTGCTGCGCTACCTGTGCCAAGTCAACGGTTTCTTCTGAAAAACCTTGTGAAACCTTTCAGTGATGCCAAGCAACTTTTTGAACGCAACCAACATGTAGACCACAGTGAGTCTGGATAATTTTGATCTTCTGAAGATATTTCATGACAGCAGGAAAATTCTTCAGAAGTGCATTAACAGAGGACAACAGTCATGATCATCGGGTGTTTGACATTTGTAAAAGCTTTCCCTGCTCAATTTGGAGCTCTTTTTGAACGGCAGCAAACTTGTCGTGGTTGACTGTAGACACACTGAAAAATGAGTAGAGGTTTTCAAGCAGATCAAAAAAATCACTGGCTTCAGCAGTGGTCTGGCAGGTGTGGGAAAGGACCAGGTTTATGTCGTGTGCATAGCAATGCACATAGGCAGTCTCTGGATGTTTTTCCCGGAAATGAGCTTGCACCCCTGAACAGATCCACTCATCACTGCTGCAGCGTCATATGCTTGAGCGACAACTTTCAGGTCAGCAATGTTGGACACAAGAAGCTGCTCAGCTGCATTTGTGATTGCTTCTTCACCATAGCCATTCAGTTTCTTCAAGCAAAGGAAACTTTCCTTCGATGTTACCTTCTGGTGAAACATAACGCACACATACAGCACACATAAGAGGGTGTATGTAGGTGAGGTGGAGGGAGGGAGAGGGAGGGGTAGACCGAGGATGAGGTGGAGGGATGTTGAGAGGTATATGAGGGAGGGAGGGGTGAGTTGGGGGAGGATAGTCAAATGGTGAGTAACAGAGCGACTTGGAGGCGTTTTGTCTGCGGCCACCCTTTGCGGGATTAGGGCGTCGGGCTATAGATAGATAGATAGATATTTGTCTACATTTGATTTATTTCACACCTGTTATCCTATGTGTCTAATTTAATCACCAACTTGTCTTTTATGCCTTTCATTTATATCTCTTTTATTCTCCTATATGAAATGTTTTGAGCAACATTTTAGTTATTAAATGTGATTCTCTATACAAATTAATGTATTGTTAATAATTGCTTATCTCACACACACACACACACACACACACACACACACACACACACACTAACTAACTAACTAGTCGTCTTTGAATGGTACAGAAATGTGTATGGGGAAATCATACAAAACACACTCAAATAATGGGTCGATTTTTTCTTCCAAATAACTGAAAGTGGCACTGACTGAGCAGACAGTTTTTCCTATGAGAAGATTGAGCAATTTAGTTTGTAAATAATATTAATATTACGATATCACAGTGAGTGCAGGCTAGCCACACACACACACACACACACACACACACACACACACACACACACACACACACACACATTTACTAACTGGTCATCTTTTAATGCCACTGTTGGTACGCTAATGTGTATGGGGAAATTATACAAAACACGCTTAAGTAATGGGTCGATTTTTTCCTAAATAATTAGAAGTGGCACTGAGTAGATTTTTTTTTTTTTCCAATAGGAAGATGGATCAATTTACTTTGTAAAAGTACAGGCTAACTAGACCAGTGGTTTTGAAATTGGTGTACCTTAGAATTATGCTTATTTGTTGATTGATTTACATAGATATAACCAAAAGTGTTCCTTAAATACTTGGTGTACCTTGTGTGACAAAAACGTTTGAGAACCACTGAGCTAGACTGGCTACTGACCAGCTAGCTAAAGAGCCCTCTGCTTCACCAATCTGAGCTTGTAGACACTGTAGAGGCAGCAGCAGTCTCGCATCCTGACTCATCTGTTGCTACAGCAACAGCAGGAAGTAACTCTTCCTCCGCCTCCTCTAGCCTTGCAGTCTGTACCTCATTGCCTTGGTCCCTTTTCTTTTTGAAAAAAGCTTCTTATATCCATAGCCTTAGGTCTTGCTAGCTACCACCAGTTATAAAGAAGCCCTGTAACCTGCGCACTCTGCTTGATCTCTCTATCTCTTGCTCACACATGCGTGCGTAAGCTGGCACCACTGCGTGACTGATGGCCAACTGGAGAGTGGTCGTGAATACGTGATAGGAAGAAACGTGAACCGGACGGGATCAAACCGAATGTGTTCTATACGAGATCTATCAATGCCAGCACTAACAAAAATTAAAATTTTGTGTTGGCCCGGACGGGGCTCTTATTATTTCTTTAAAAAAAGGAGGGGGGGGATTTGAGATCCGGGGCTATTCATAAAACATTTGAGACTATAGCCCCAATGCCCAGGCCTAACTACGCCAATGTATGAGATTTAGGATTATTCTTAGACGGAAAGGGTCTGATCAGATGGCGTGGCAGAATAGTGAAGGCTGATTTGCCTCTCCAAACTAGACGTAGAGTATTGCTACCCAAGAATGATTGTTTCGTACAATTAATTGTTGAGGAAGCCCAAGAATAAGCTCTTCATGGACGTGTGCTGCAGACTTTGGCCCGAGTCCGGGAAAAGTATTGGATTCCTAAAGGTAGACAGGTTGTAAAGACATATCTCAAGAGCTGCACTCTAGGATGTATGAACAACGACCATATGACTATCCAGGTCCAGCTGCTGTGCCCTTCAAGGTAATTGGAGCTGAATATACTGGAGCTATAACTCTTATGGGTGAGGGAACTTACACCTGCACAAGGGCAGTCCATCTAGAAATTGAAGAAGATTTTACATTCAGAGACATTCCTGAATGTTTTCTGAAGATTTACAGCTTGTTCTAGTAAATTAATAAGTGACAACGGAACCAACTGCGTTGGAGCATCACCTCTAATTTTAAACACACTGAATGACCGAAAGGTTAAGTCGACTTTGGGAATCCGAAATTGTACCAGGCAATTCACAGCTGCTAGAGCACCATGGCAAAAGGGATTCACTGAACAATTGATTGGAGTTGTGAAGAACTGCCTTAGGAAAACCTTACACATAACTAAGATCAATAGAGAGGAGCTAAGAACAGTACCAACTGAATCTGAGGCTAGGATTAATGATAGATCTTTAACGTACCTGGATGAAGCTAGCATATCAATTGTGGCTTGGACACCAGCTCATATGTTGTCTGGCAGAAAGCTCCATCCGGTGCTTTGTGTGAATATCCAGGAGGAAGTAGATGATCCCACGATAGAGAAAAATGAACTAGGACAAAATCTGCTTGAGGGATATCAACGTTTGAAAAAAGTATTGGTCACCTGAAAGAGACACTGGGGTGAATATTGTCTTTTGAGCCTAAGAAAGAGACTTTATGGGGCTCAAGCCGCCAGCAACAAGTCAGTCATAAACAGAGATGTGGTCTCAGTAAAAACAGACCAGCCAAGATCCTAGTGGCCATTAGCTAAAGTCATCTCCAGACATCCAGTTTTTGGAGGGAGTACCGAGACTTGAAAAAATTAAATATAGGGGATATATCAACATAAAAACCATTGATAAATTGGTGTCCCTTGAGTTAACAGCTACCCCAGAGACTGTGAATGGTGGAGAACCATTGGACCAAGATGCGCAACCTAGAAGGGCTGCAACACAGGGTTCTCCATATTTGTGGAGAGATCTCCTGGCTAGGGGTCACATTACATGATACCATGTATCATTTTTCGCCTGGCCCCAAACCCGTGGAAAATATTTTCCAACAGCGTGTGTATCTTGTTTCAGTGGTATTTGTGCTCCTTCACCTATGAAAATGATTGTCCCTGTTGAAAGCAGAGGAAAACCCCCAGAGAATGTTTGTTACTAATATAACCCATAGATTTAGCTCTAGTTCTTATTATTAATTAATTAAATGCTAGTGCACTTAACGTTTGTGGACAACTATATTGTAAATACGTGTAAATACTTAGGAAGTTTCCCTTGTCATGACTGTATCTGCATGGTAGAATGACGTGGTATCCTGATGGGAAAACGGAGGAAGGTCTACCATATCTTGACATAGATATATGTCAAGTTTAACTTAAGTTGGATTTTCCTTATTAATTTCATGAAGTAATTCACTGTATTTAGGCAACTGTAATTAAATAATATATAGTTGGCATCTCTGAATCCTATGAGGGAAGAGAGACTCGCCTTTTATCAGTCTTTTCCTGAAGCTCATTCGAGCCACACATTGTAAAAACTGGTACCAAGGACGCTTGCAGAGGCCCAGGAAAACCAACGAAGACCTCAAGCCCATTGTCATCTGTTATTCCGACTCTATCTAGCTAAGTTACCTTTATGATTTGGCCAAATCGGGGGAACTAGGTAGGATATAAGGAGATAATTACTGATGAGTTAAAGTATTAATTATACCTTAATTTCCTAATAGACTTTTAGTATTAAAATTTAGTATTTGTTGTTAGACTAACACTTGTCAGAAAAAAAGAGAGTAAAAAATTTCTGACCCACATGATATCAGCATTATCTCACAGTTTACCTCTAATGCTTACATCTTTTATGCACCCACATATCACAAACACTGCACAAGATGGAATTATTTCCCACGCTTTTGTAGCAAACTATACATGGCCACTCTCCTTCTACTTTGACAGTACCACCACCAACCCTAGATACCATCATCTTTGTTTTATCTGCATTCACTCTCAAGTCCTAGTGCCCCATACCATCCCTCCACTTCCTAAATCTTTCCACCAACTCCCTTTCATTCTCTACATGCAACACGAGATCACTGGCATAGAACATCTTTCACGGAAGTCCTTTCTGTAGTCATGTGAGAGGGCATCGAGCACCATGACTGACCCCCTGACGCACACCAACACTCACAGAAAACTCATCATTCAAATCTCCGTTCACTCTCACCTGAGTGTGAGTATCCACATAGGCACATTGCCATAACCACTCTAACCAGCCACTCCTAGATCACAAGCTTTCTCACTGCCCACTTCACCACCTCCCTAGGGTCTTTGTAAACCCACCGCATTCCATCAATGTATGGGTACATCGGAACTTTTTTTCATGCTGAGACTTGTCAACATACTGGTATGTTCTGCAATTGTGAGGTCCATCATTTGTATATTTTTCAAGTTTCGTGGGTGATTTTTTTTTTTGTTGGCATATGTGGGAGACCTTCCTCTACCAACCGCAAGGTGGGGACACTCCCTGACCCCGCGTCATCCCCGCACACCATTGTCTCGGCAACTCACCTGCTAGCAGTGACCTGGCCAGGAAAGACATATCGCACCGCGGTTCCTCCGATGACGAAATTTAAGCCGCCCTTGATGCCTTCACAGGCAAGAGTGATTCCCCAGTCGATGACGATGTGGAGGACAAAAAATATATGGCGCCCGAGGAAGAAATGAGCAGAAGTGATGAGGAGGTAATGTCGCCAAGGAAGGTGCGGTATGTTGATGTGTTTAGTGAGTGAAATAATGCTTATATCGCCTATATTATTGTGTTAAAATCAATATATTCTTGTACTACATATAAATTTATACCAAATGAAGAAATATCTACCCATTGTGAGTGGTTTGCAGTAGTTACCCCTACCATAGAAAACGTGACATCAGCAGCATGGCTCCAGAGAAGATGGTACAAGGTGTTCGGAGGGATACCTGTATAATGCACTTATAAGCTCAGGTGTGCACTTTTTTTTTGGTATTTTCCAATGTTTCTCATAAAAAGCAGAGGTTTTAGCCAAATATTTAAAAAAAAAATGAAAATCTGCCCCTACTGGGGGTGGGGGTAATGGGTGAAAAATCTGCCGTGTGGCGCCGAGTTAAAGACCTTCTCCAAATCAGCAGAAACAAGGTACAGCTCCGTTTTCTTTCCTATGAATTTTTCTTGAAGCTATTGAACAACGAATATCGCATCAATGCCTCCATTGCCTGGCATAAACCCAAACTACATCTTCTCCGTATTCATTCTTTCTCTAATCACACCTTCTTGAACTCTTTCCATTACCTTTATTGACCGATCTAAAAGTTTTATGTCTATATTTCCTTTTTCCAAGGCATCATCCTTTCCCTTGTACAAATTAACAGTTACACTCGTCAGCCAATCATCAGGGACAACACATTCTTATTTAATGGTATTTATCAAATCAGTAACCAACCCCACTCCTATGTCTCCTGAGGCCTTCAGCATATCAGCAGTCAGTCCAGACACACCTGCCACCTTGCCCAGCTACATCTTACCTATTGTGCTGCCCACAACAGCAGTGTAAACCAAAGACCAATGGCTAAACATTGGATCCACTGACTCCAACCCTTTCCTGCTCCATTCCATCTCCTCATTCAGGAGGATGATTACAGTGCTCTGCTGGTGTCTTCAGTATCGTCACAGTTCACCACTACTTTTCCTTCATCAGTCTTTCCACACTGCCATGCCTGTTTTTCCTATTCATATGAGTTGCCACCTTAAGTATCGTATTCTTCCCTTCAGTGCTATTTGGGTCATCCAGTAAAACCCTATGAGACTCACATTTTACCCTGAAAGCCTCTTTTCTAACTATTCCTGGCAGCCAAGTATTCTCTTTGTTATTATCCCTTTTCCATATCAAAAGAAGCCTTATTTTCTCCTTAACTGCAGCTTCTGCACCCTTATCCCACCACAATGTAACCTTATGTCCTGGAGGTCCCCTTGTCCATCTACACACTGAATCAGTAATTCTAACGAGATTTTTGCGAGAGCTCTGTACAGTTCATTAAAACTTCCGTGAACAACATTCTGCTCAGCTATCACTCTAGTAATCTAGTTATAGAAGGCATCCTTTATTGCTTGTTTTTTTCAACTTTCATATTTTCCTCCTAGGTGCATAGGTCTTCTGCTTTCACCAACAGCCCCTTAAGCACCATGTCACATATCAGTATGTGTTGCTGCACACAGTCATAGCTTCCTATAACTTTAACATCGCTCACCAATCTCCTATCAGACCTACTGACTAAATTTCGTCAGTCTGGTTACTATTTCCCCCAGACTTGAATGTAATCAACCTGCTCTCTCTCTCTCTCTCTCTCTCTCTCTCTCTCTCTCTCTCACTTCCTAAAATGTGGGTTGCACAGAATCATGTGCATTGCCTTCCGAAACTCGAGTATCGTTTCCTCCTCCACATTCTTCATATCATACGCCCATGCCTCACATACCCCTTCATATTCTTGAACTGCTTCGACCACATGACCACTTCAGTCCCCTGCCAGAACTAGAATCTCATCATCCCCCATAACACTTACTGTACTACACATATCATGTCGTCCCACAATCCATCTTTTCTATAGCATCCAAGCCAGCCTGTTGAGCATATCCCGACATAAAAGAAACTGTCAGCCTACCAAACAAAATTTTCACTGATTAAATCCTTTCATTCACCCTCGTTACATACATGAAATTTTTCCACCCATTTTTCCCTAACTAGCACACCCACACCATCGTATCTATCTGCACTTCCCTGCCAAAATAGCTAATATCTACAATCCCTCCTGGAAGTCATTCTGGCTAATCCACCCCTGTACCGAACCTCCTGTACACAGCTAACATCCACCCACCTCCTACTCATGCCCTCAGCTACTTCTCCCACTCTGCCTTTCAAACTACCCACATTCCAAGATACTACTCTGATCCCCTTGGGTGATCTAGTTTCCTCAGGCTTGTGCTTTTTACTTTTTTTCATGTCGGTAAAATTAATCAAATGCGAGAAAAAGACCACAGGCCCCACCCACCTGCACAGTCCTAAGTCCAGGCATGGGACCTTGGACTCACAGCCCACCAGACGTGACCACTGGCTGTGGCAGTGGAACTGGGGCACCATGCTAGGATAGCTTTCAGGGACACCCTCCAAGTGAGTGTTGGCACCCACTGATGATGCAGCCTCTTGGGGCGCTATTCCTGAGTTCGGGCCCCCTCTCTGTTGGGTAGAAACAGCAGCCTGGGAACCGCAATGTCCTGTACCCTCTAGCACAGATCTGAGCCCCATTCCATCCTGGTCCTCAAAACTACACTGGCAGAGCCCGGTTCACGCTTCCCCTCAATAGGCCCGTCACAAGGTACCAGGGGCAAAGTTTTCTTGTCGTATGCGTCAACCCCTGTGACGCAGTGGGGTACGTTGTGTGATATATAAAGCTCGTGTACAATAGTGCATGAGACAGAGAAAAGTGTTTGGGAGAGTATGCTAGCCTTCTCTCCAAGTTAGTGTCACAATGAAACGGTAAGCAAAAAGGGATGGTCAGGATATTCTGAAGGCTATTGAAACAGGAGCTCCAGCTTTCCACATCACCAGTATTCCCATGCCCCTCGAGAGATAAGACGTCCTTAGGTAATTAATCATGTGAGGAAAATGTCGACGGTACCATTATCTGCATCACAATGGCCAACACATCTATGATAAGGCCCAGCAGTACACAAGACAAAGGAGGTGAGAGATGTCAAAAAAAATTAAAAAAAAAAAAAATAGAACTTCAATCTATCAACATGCTACAAAGTTCAGTAACAAAAAACTAGGAGAATATTAGTCTACGAATTTCATCTCACTACAAAGGTTAATAAAAATCAGTATATCATCAGGCTACAGATTATAATACATAAGGTTATGAAAAGGTCTATCTATCATCAGGTCACAAAGGATAATAAAAAAGCTGGGAGAAAATCAGTTTATCATCAGGCTACAGGGGTTAAAATTAAAAAAAAAAAAAACTAAGAGAAAATCAATCTATCATCAGGCTAAAGGGGATGAAAAAAAAAAAGGCTAGAATCAATATATCAACAGGTTCCCAGGGTTAATAAAAAAAAGGCTTGGACGAAGTCAGTGTATCAACAGGTTACAAAGGTTAATAAAAAAGACTTGGAGAAAATCAGTCTATCATCAGGTTACAAAGGTTAATCACGTGAGAACTTAGTCAACGGCACTATGAACTTCTCCATCGCAAAGGCCAGACCAGCAACGATAAGTCCCAGGGGAAGGAGTGATAGTGGACCCTGAACATGCCTGATGGTGAGACTAACCCTACGACCACTGTCAGCACCCTTGTCTGGCCCTTCACTGTCTTGGATCTGTTCTTGTATCCGTAGTTGGTTCTGCTGTGTTGTCCTGCTGGTATGGGATACCTCCACCAGCGTCTCTTTCTCCCATTGCACGTACAGCCCAGCCTAGGATAGAAGTGTCAGATTTAGTGTCGTATTCTAAGAGTATATTTAGATTGCTTAGGATGTCTTCTATAGCCATGTTCAGTCTATCCAGGTGTCCCCAAAGTGGTCAGTATCGATCTCCGGGGTCGATGGAACTATCCGAAAAGTCAATAAATGGCTGTAGGGTCCAAAGGGGGTCGGTAAATCGCTCATGTTCAATTGGGAGTCCATGAATGATGGAAGGTCAATTGGGAATCAATTAATCTACTGGGGTCGAAATCTGAAATGCTTATAAGAAATTCAAATTAACTACAATATCATGCAATAAATTACAAATTATTGTTACGTGATTTATCTATAATTAGTATTTATCTTCTATTTTAGATTAGTTTTATTGATACGAAACTATATCCCAATTATCTATCATTAGCCAGAATCCCATGCAGTGACCACAGCATTATAATTTCTCTTTCAAGTGGATGAATTGCTTTGATTTTCTTTATTCATGCGCAACTGTTTTTACTAATACTAGATAAACATGTCAATTGTCTTCACTGTACAGACGACATCTTCATAACTCTTCTCCCACTCACTTCCTGGTTATCTGTACCCCACCACTCGTACCTCCCACCCTCCCCCTTAGTCTCTCTCATCTTCCCTGTCCCGGGAGGGATATACGTTCGTGTAATTTTCCTGTTCATTTCCCTTACTGAGCTTACGTCCTCCATGAGGAAGTCCTGACAACATGCACAAGGATATTTGAAATTTGGACGCATCACTTCGTTTAGCGATGAAACAATGCCTATGTGCCCATTATGTGAAAAGACTTTCAATAAGGATGTAATGAAACCTACGAAGATGAAGTACCACCTTGAAAGAATTCACTGATAAGAAAAACAAAAGTCTTGAATATTTTAAAGTACTGAAAGAAAAAAATCGACCAAAATTAAAACCATTATTCAAAACACCTGCCAACACTGATAATGAAGGAGGACTGAAGGCATCATGCAGTGCCTCCCTCGCCGTAACAAAAAAAATAAAATTGCATACAGTAGGTGAGGAAATCCTAACTCCAGCAATTAAAGAGGTGATTGAAACTGTTATGAAGAAAGACAATCAACCTGCCCTAAAATGTTTTCCATTAAGTGCCAATACAGTGCTATGATGAATTGATGAGATGACCGATGATATGGAAGAAACTTTGACATCTGAGCTTCGACGCTCCAAGCTTTCTGTCCAGTTCGATGAGTCAACTTTAGGCAGTTCAAATATTCTTATGGTCTATGTGAGGCATTACATTCCAGGTCAAAACTGTTTTGTTGACGAATTTTTGTTTCCCAAGCATCTTAAAGCCGATGCAAAAGGCGAGACAAGTTTTTGGTGTTTGGAGGAGTATTAGGTGAAGCACAGTATACCCATCAGCAATATTACTGCATTGGCTACTAATGGTGCCCCAGCAATGGTCGGCTGCTACAGACGATTTTCCCACTTTCCCCGAGGAAAAGGTACCTACCTGATGTATGTACTGTTCATTATGTATTACACAGAAACCAACCTCTAATCAAGAAACTCAGTGGTGAACTGCATAATACTTTGATAGTTTGTATCAGAACAGTTACTAAAATCAAAGCACACTCATTCCACACGCGATTGTTTGCAATGCTGTGTGAAAAGAATGATGATACTCTGAATTAAATACTTTTGCACACTGAGATAAGGTGGCTGTCTAGGGATGATAGCTTGCAAAGACTTGTAGACTTGTACAGCTTCAATGTGCTGTTTCTAACAGATTTAAATCCATCACTATGCGAAGTTAAAAAAAAAAAAAAGTGTAAAAATTCTCTTTTCTATTTGGGAAACCTCTATTCAAAATCTAATGAATTTCACTAATGTCTCCAGGGTAAAGATGTTACGATTATTCAGGCCAGGACAACTCTATTAGACTTCGACGCCAAAATAGGTCTATTTAAAGATTCGTTGGCACATAGAAATATTCAGCATTTTTTAAACTTATGGCAATTGGAAGAAAATGAAAACTTTCAGATTTTTACTTGAAGATCTAAGCAACGCACCTTGTCAAATTAAGGTAATACTTAAAAGTGGCTTTGAGGACCTGGAGAAAATGCACGTATCTGGCTAGATTCTTACACCTTTGGGTTTAGAAGAAGAAAATGCAGACACTGACACTCAATTACAGGAAGAACTTAAAGAAATGGCTATGGAACTCGAAGCAAAAGCACTGTTCAGAAGTAAAAGCCTCGGTGGCTGTTGGAGCAATGTAAATACTGTTGCTACATAACCCCGGCTTTGTGCAATGGTTGAGTCATTTCTACTTGCATTCTCAAGTTCTTACATCGTTGAAGATGGCTTTTGCCATGCATATGTGTCTCTAACAAAGCAGAGGAACAGCCTGAACCTGGAGCAGCATGGTGGCTTACGACTACAACTCACCAATATATCAGTGCCTTTGTTCTTGCTCACTGGACGCATCCTTCCATTTAATGATATAAAAAATTTCAGTAGAAAAGATATGTTAAAAATATTATTTTTTTTATTTTTAACGATCACCTATTTTTTTATGATGTCACATTATTATTATTATTATTATTATTATTATTATTATTATTTATATTATTATTATTATTATTATTATTATTATTTATATTATTATTATTATTATTATTATTATTATTATTATTTATATTATTATTATTATTATTATTATTATTATTATTATTTATATTATTATTATTATTATTATTTATATTATTATTATTAATATTATTATTATTATTATTATTATTTATATTATTATTATTATTATTATTATTCATAATACTATTGATTAACTAGTGGTTTTTAATTACTTTCATATAATAAAGCTTGGGGGTTAATGAAAAATCTAAAACTGGAGGATGGGAAAGATGGGGCGAGGAGTTTGGAGACCCCTGGCTATACCAAAAAATATATATATATATATATATATATATATATATATATATATATATATATATATATATATATATATATATATATATATATATATATATATATATATATATATATATATATATATATATATATATATATATATATATATATATATATATATATATATATATATATATATAATGGATGATGATGATGATGATGGTTATGATGAATTAATTAATTAGTTAAACAGATGATGATATTGTTGATGTTTGACATTGTCCATCCACTCACTCGATGTAGTGCTGCTTTGGGTGTCTGCCCTTTCGTCTCTTCCTTCCTCTTCTTTCTTTTATTCTTTCCTTCTCCTTCTGCCTACGGGTGACTTTACACTCCCTCTGCAGTCTTTCTTCGCTTCACTCTTTCCTCTTCCTTCTCCATCTGAGTAACTCTACACTGAATGACAAGCCAAATGGTTTCATGTACACCAGGAAACCATTTACCACGCTGGGTGGTAACCATATAACCAAATTATGGTGCCTGGTGGTTCAGTGGGTACTTAAGACGCTACAATAGGATTCAGCCAGTGTAGGTTTATATCCAAGAGATGGTTGGGGTTTATTGCTCACATAATGCGACTCAGGGATGAGTGAGGCTGGCCACTCTCATCTTAAATGTCAGGTCCAACTTGCCTAGCCACAGGCTCCTACGCTTCTCATGGGACGGCATCGGATTAGATGATGGATGGATGGATGGACTGACGTTGTTGTTGTGATGATGATGATGATGATGATGATGATGATAACGCCGAATAATAAAGCATTAATTATGTATTGAACGAACTATGATGATATTTTTAATGATGGATGTTGTTGCTAATGTTGATGATAATGAGGAGGAAATAATTAGTGATGTACAAATGATGATATTGTTGATGTGTGATGTTGTTGTTGTTGTTGCTGCTGATGATATAAGGACGAATGTATGAATGATGAACGAATGGATGGATGGTGGATGTATGCATATATAAGGTGGTAATGGTTGGATGGATGGATGATAATGGTGTAACCATATCTCACCTCCCTTATGGCCAGGATGTACTTGTCAAAAAGATGTTTGTAGGGAGCGTCATTGGGTAGTGGCCAGGCGCTAGGAACGGGCAGGATCCTCTCTCTTCCTATGTACACTGACTGAGATCCGTCCGCAGTAACGAAGTTCTGGGCAATGATGAACTTGAGGTAGATCTGGCCGTCGATGTGAGCCTGCCTGAGAGAGAGAGAGAGAGAGAGAATGACAAACTGCTCTATATTACTGCAACCTCAGTCTTCATATTGTTGTTACATATAACCGATTTTAGTCAGCTCTGGGGACAAATACTAAAGTGAATAGTTCTTAAAGGCTTGATCTAACTTGAGAAATGTCTTAAGAAAATGGTCAAGAGATAACAACATAACGCATACGTAAAAGACATGTAAATTTTGCTCTGAGTGCATTTTAAAAAATTATACCATTAATAATACTATTTCTAGTCCTTTCAAGCACATTGGTGGGGTAAGACATGCACGTGAGGTGGAGTCAGGATTCCAGGGACTTTAATAGTGAGAGTGTGGCCCTTTGAACTGGACATGTTGTTGATTAGTTCTTCCTCTGTTAGGTTCTCTCAGTCTCTATACCCTACCTCAACCCATCCTTGTGTGGGGAAAAACAGCCGGGATGATGATGAGGAGAAGGACTAGGGTGCATCATCTCCCCCTTGATTTTTTAATGTGTGTACTATGATCCTGTCCCTTGTTTCTGTTTGCTCCAATGTAGAAAATGTGTGTTTGTGCAGAATTTGGTAAATATTGGTCATGGGCTAAGGGGCACACCTGGTACCTAAGTATTTACTGTGCACCTGTTTAAAAAAAAAAAAAAAGTCAGTTAATACAATCACAAACTATTACAGTAATCCCTCATTCAGTCAGACATAATAGAGCCAAAGGCATGTCCGGGTAGTGGTAAAATCCGGATAATGCACACTATTCCCCTACCATACACAGACCCTACCGACACCCAACCTCCAACCTATACCTAACCTTTTTGTACCGTACTGTACCTGTGCTTAATTTTGCAGTGTTTCCGGTCATTCTGGCATATTTAGACATCAAAACACACATAGGAATATCCAAAGTAATGCTAAACACCAAGAAAACCGTGCAAAAAAAATAATGAAACCCCCCCCAAAAAACACCCTATCAACACATTACTGTATGTACTGTGCCCCTCCTTATTTTGGCAGTGTTTTCCTGTCATTCTGCCATATTTTTACTTCAAAACATACCTAGGATTATCCAAAATGCACACACACACACACACACACACACACACACACACACACACACACACACACAACACACATACTGAAAACCTGATATCACCCTACCTATACACTACTGTATGTACATTACCACTCCCAATTTTGCCACTGTTTTCAGGTCAATCTCCATATTTAGACATCAAAACACACATAGGAACATCCATATTAAACCATGAAAAAAATATTGAAAACCAAAAAGCAACCTACCTATACATTACTGTATGTACAGTACCCCTCCTAATATTGGCACTGTTTTCCAGTCATTCTGTCAAACTGAAACATCAGAACACACATAGAATTTTCCATATTAACTCACTGCATCACGCTGACGTACATATACGTCCAAATGGTCTGTCACTGTGACTCCCATTGACGTATATAAACACGCTGCAATTGCAAGTTCTGTCATTTGCACGTTTTTCAAATTTTGCGCATAATTTTTGGTACGTACATCCAGTTAAGGCTTCCCTAACTGCCATCAGGCGGGGACGCTCCCAGACCCTGTGTGAACCACTCATTCCCTTGTCTCAGTCACTCACCTGTTAGCAGTGACCCAGAACAGACATGGCGCGCCGAGGTCTCTCTGAAGATGAAATTTAAGCCGCTGTGGACACCTTCACAGGCGATAATGATTCTCCACTAGATGACTATGTGGAGGACAAGGACTACATGCAGCCTGAGGAGGAAATGAGCATCACTGATGAGGAAGTACCATCGTCAAGGAAAGTGTGGTATGTCACATACCGTAAGGCGAGGGAAGGCCAGTCTGGATCCCATACACATGCACGCACATCTCTCCAGCACCTAGACAAAGGGTCAGACGAGGATGAGGACGAGGACGGCGCTGTAGGACGTGGTTTCACCTCGTGGATGGGGAGGGAGAGAATTTTGCTGCGAGGATCCGATGATGCAGCAAGATGGAAAATAAGGTATGGTTCTTCTGTGTTGTCTGGGGAAGGCGTGAGTGGTGTGGCGGGAGTGAAGGGTGAAAGGGAAAGTGGTGTGGCAGGAGTGAGCGGTGAAAGGTAAAGTGGTGATGGGAGGGAGGCAGTGCGAGCACGTGGTGTACGTGGGCAGCGGGCAGGCGAGGAGGAGCCACTCCCTAACATGTCTTTCGCCCCGCAATATTCCTGCACTTCCTCCCCACAGCCCTGTGATGTGGGGTAAGGAAGGAAAGGGAAGGGAAAGGGGAAAGGAAAAGGAAGAGGGAAGAGGAGCGTGAGTGGGGAAGGGCGCCGCTCTCCACCTCCCCAACCACCCTCTCCTCCCCACCCTGACGAAGGCAACGATGGGGACGAGGCTGGAAACGGTAGTGTGTCGTGGGACTGGGAAGATGGGAGTAATTTCGCTCCCATCATTCACCCCTTCACTGAGGAGTGGCGGTCTGGCTTCACAGCTCCAGGAATCCATGCAGGCTCCACCAGGATGGATCTCTTCCACCTGTTCTTTGAGGAGAAATTCGTGGGCCTTATTGTGGGGCAAACAAACTCATTTGCAAGCAGCCAGCACCATGATAGCGAGCATCACGTTACGACAAGCAGGCAATCCCAACAAAATGACTATCCAGTAGCCCTAGGTAAGATGTTCATATTTTTGGCCCTGGTCCTCGTGATGTATGTTGTACAAAAAAATCAAATTCCTAGATACTGGTCCACGGACCCAATGACCAGCACATCTTTTTTAGGAAGGTAATAGGTAGTAACAAATTCCAGCAAATTCTCAACCACCTCCACTTTTACGGTGTCAATGACCCTGCTAATGCAAATAACACAAATAAAATGAGGAGAATTAGGCATGTCTTTGATCACCTGTGGGAAACGTTCCACTCGACATTTTATCCTTACAGTGACCTCGTCATGGACGAGAGTCTTGTTTTGCAGAGAGGCAATATTTCCTTTCATCAGTACAGACCCAGCAAGGGGCACCGTTTTGGGTTCAAGATCTTTGTTATACGTGACTGTAAGACTGGTTATGTTCAAGACATAGTCTTGTACACTGGTGCACAGGCAGACATAATAGAGGATTGAAGTACTGAACTCTCAGGGGCCGTGGTGAAGACAATGATAGAGGAGTACCTTCATCGTGGTGATGTGCTGTACCTGGACAACTGATACACTAGCCCTCTTCTTGCTTGTTCCTCCACCAACACGACACCGGAGTCTGTGGTACAGTAAAGAGAAACCGTCACCTTATGGTCAAGGTTGGGAGGAAACTTGACAAAAACGAGGTGGTTTTCTTCCAGGTGAATAATATCCTCGCCACCCTGTGGGACCATAACAGGGAAGTTTGCCTCCTGTCAATGGTACACTGACCCCTCATGCGCCGCAAAGACTCAGTGGATCACTGCAGTGAGAGGAGGCACCACGTTTGGAAACCAGAGTCGGTACTGGACTACAATATCAAAATGAGGCAAGTGGACCAGTCTGACTCCATGATTTCCAGTGTGGAGTATGCCAGGATTATGATGAAGTGGTACAAAAAGCTCTTCATCCACTTGCTCGACATCAAGGTCCTCAATGCACACTATCTCCAGGTCATGACAGCAGGAACCTCTGAGACCTTTGAGGGGTTTGTGAGGGATCTGCCTCGCAAAATTATCGGTAGGTACGCACAGAACAGGCCCCACCACTACATCCTCACCCCCAGTGCCGCCCAGACACTCTTACGCCTCACAGGACACCACTTCCTCAGCAGCATCCCTCCTCAACTGAACCGTCCTAGGCCCCAGCGCCGCTGCCATGAATGCAAGCACTCTATAGTAAGACCAGCCACTCAGAGAAAAGACACAAGGTACGAGCGTGTAGACTGCAACGTAGCGTTGTGCCTTGAGCCATGTTTCAAGGACTATCACACCTTGTTCACCTTGCAACATTACTGATACTGTGTGTGCTTGCGATAATATGATGCTCACTGTAAATGTAAGGCAGGTACATATGCCAATATATGATGCTTAGTATAATAGTAAGGCCTGTAAAAATGTTATAACAATTATATAAAGTGGAAAAGTATTATATAAGTTGAAAGATGGAGTGTAAGTTGAAACTACAGTCATAGCGTGTTCACTCACTATGTACAAGGACACAACTATCTTCCCAAAGTCTGACGAACATATAGCGGAAAAATCGAACCATTTGCAAAATGCAGTAGTAGAGATTGGGTTTGCATTGTATTTTGAAAGGTATCTTTGGATGGAACTGGGAAGATAGTTTTGTCTTTCATTGTACATATGCGATGATATGACGCTCAATATAATAGTAAAGCCTGTAAATATGTGATAACAATTACATAAGGTGGAAACTGGTGTAACGTTAGTGGAAAAGTATAATATTAGTTAAAAAATAGAGTGTAAATTGAAACTACAGTCATACCAAGTTCACTTGCTATGTAAATATGCGCTAATATTATGCTAAAACTAATCATAAGGTCTATATATATGTAAAAACAGTTCTGTAAAGTGGAAACGGGTGTAATGTTAGTGGAAAAGTATCATAGAAGTTGAAAAAAGAGTGTAAGTTGAAAATACAGTCACAGCGAGTTCACAGGCTATGTAAATATGTGCTAATATTACACTAAATATAATCATAAGCCCTGTAAATATGTGATAACAGTTATATAAAGTGGAAACGGGTGTAAAGTTAGTGGAAAAGTATTATATAAGCTGAAAAAAGAGAATGTAAGTTGAAACAACAGTCATAGCAAGTTCGCTCACTATATAAATATGCGCTAATATTACGTTACATATAATCGTATGGCCTGTAAATATGTGATAACAGTTCAATAAAGTGGAAACGGGTATAATGTTAGTGGAAATGTATTACGCAAGTACAGAAAATGAAATGTATGCTGAAACAACGTTCATAGTGAATCGTATATGACCGATTTTGGGAATTTCGCTATGCTTGCTCAGTGGAACAATGCTTATTTTGACTATATTTTTGTGTGATAACAAGTATATTCTTGTCCTACATACTGTTTTGTTCCAAATTAATAAATATCTACCAATTCTGAGTGATTTCGCATACTTACCTCAACCATAGAAAATGGGATGGCAGCTGAGCACCTTTACAGAACATGGCACCAAGTGCAGAGAGGCTTACCCTTGACCATTTCCAGGCTCAGGTATGAGCTTTCTCTGTGATCTGCTATCAATTCTCACCAAAAGCGGAGGTCTGAGCCCCTCCCCCCCAAAAAAATCCAAAATCTGCCTGGATTGCGGGGGGGGGGGTCAGTGGTGGAAAATCTGCCGGGATGAGGTGGGTTAAAGCTAAACATAAAAAAAAAAAATGCATAAACAACAAAAATCCACAAAAAACTGAAGAAGGTTTGAAAATCAGTTATCTGTGATGAGTGATTGTTCCTTGGGTAAAAAAAAAAAAAAATCCGCTGCCAAACATGCCACCTGAAATTGTTTGTATTAGTATAAATGGTATTACATCATCTTTGCTGGTGTTTATACTATAAGATAAGCTAATAAAAACATAAAACTGATAAGTACAAGTAAAGAAATGCAGTGAGAATAAGGTGTTCAAGAGTAAAACTTACCATCATATAAATTCCCAGTATCCTAGTGCAAAATATTGCCAGCACCTTCTGAGATTTAAGCATATGTTTAGATGCACAATTTCATGAGCTTTCTCGTCGATTTTGCGGAATTTCGATACGACCAATAGTAGTCGAATAAATCGCCAAAATTTATGAAAACTCACGTCAGTGTAATCACCATGGAGGAGGGTATGGACAGATGGCGTGAGGGGGGGAGGGAACCAGGAGGGTATGGAGGAGGGATGGGAGGGGGGGAGAAGCAAGGCTGTGGGCAGGATTCTCCCCCTTCTGTCATGAGGTGGACGGGTGCTTTTACCATACATTTATTCATTGCTTGTGGTCTGTTAGATGCTGTGTGGCTATGCAGAAACACAACTTACAGTGACCAGGGGACTTTTGACATTCGGTAGAGAAGTGGATGGATGTTGTCACCGAACATGTACTCCTGGCTTGTGGTCAGTGTTACAATCTCAGGGGCAGTTAGGGATGACTTAGGTGGCTGTGCAACTTTGGACATGGGGGGATGCGTATGGACATTTTGACACTGCATCAGGGTTACAGTCATATTAATCTGGTGCTGGATGTTCGTTGGGAGCTTTCAGACAAGCACTCGACTTTGACCATTCAGTACAGGGGTGGACAGATATTTTAGCTTTGATTGTGGGTTATGGCCTACTTCCCACTCACGGCTCGAGCCCAGCAGCCACGATACCGAATGTTTGAACACGTTGGCTGGCCGCCAAAGTTCCAGGGGACTTTTACGTCCAGATAATAGTAAGTAAATTCGGATAATGGTTTAATAGAGCCAAGATACAACATCTGGATAATGAACATGTCCGGATAAATGAGGGACTACTGTATTTATTTATCATATTATTTGCATCAGAAACATTCATAGAACTTAATGTGCACTGACAATTAAAAAAATAACATTATGAAATTTAAGTTGCTTGTCAAAAGCATATGAGCACTATGACTATTCTTGTTTATATTTTTGTTTCTGCAAGTTTGGTTTCAAACTTCTGTCATGCTCTACCACACAGGATGTTCTGCTAATATTCTTCACTTTTGGCAGTGTTTAGAACGTCACTGATAAGCCTGATGCTCGTATCTGCAGAGTCATCAGTAACAACCCCTGAAACCCGGGTGACGACTATAGTTGCTCTTGCAACACATGCTCTACATCCCTGGTGACAACTATAGTCGATCTATCATATTTTGAAAACCGCGGGTGTTTTCCTCCCCTCTGACACCCTCCACCCTCACAGTCAGTAAGATATATATATATATATATATATATATATATATATATATATATATATATATATATATATATATAATGTCATCGCATAGCAAAAAGTTTAAACTTTCATTTGTTTAGTTTTGACTCTAGGTTGTTGTTGTTGTTTTTTTTGGGGGGGGCAAAAAAATTGCTGATTATCCCAGGCTGGGGGGCAGTCAGCTGAGCCCTGTGGCCAGGGTTAAGGGGTTAATTACGGCATTCGACAGCTTTCAGGCATCACTGATAGTCAGGATTATTTGGCCATTCTGCTCCTGGCACAGAAACGACTGTAGAGCTGATGTTAGGAGGAGACTAGATAAAACCGGAATCTGGCCCAACAAGGTTTGCAAGTACAGGTATTGTTGCTGCAGGTATATGATCTGGGAACTTTGCTTTTCCAAAGCCAGTTCCAAAACACCCCTTAAGTGCAATGATCCCGTTTTCTGGTTTGACAGACACTAGTTTGTTGACAATGCTGTTTTTCTCATTCTCAGAAACTCTAGTGCTGAATAATGACAGGGGCACAATCTCTTTGGTAAGGTACCACAAAAGACCGTCAGATGCTTTAATTACACACTCTGAGATTCGTGAATGCACAGCTTCATAGGTTTAATAAATTCTGGCATAATTTCAAATCATCATAGGAGGCATCAACAGTCACTCTGCATGATATCCACCATGGAAAATAATCTTGTGTGACAAAAATGAAAATAATCTCTACTTTTTGCAACCTGATGCTTTGGTGGTACAGTTCATGAAGGGAGACTTTGAAGCTATTTTTCAAACATGCATAATTTTATGGACTATAGCAAGTTTGATATCCACCTGACTTGGTGCATGGCCCGTGGATGTCTGAAATTGAATGAAATAGAACTTTGGCTGTGAATATTTTGTCTTGGCCTCCAAATGAGGCTTTGCGATCAGTTAGACTTCAGAAATTTTAGATCTTTTGGATCTTTAATAAATGTTTCTGCATTGGCTCCCATATTGACAAAGTTTTTGCTTTTTTTTTTTTTACATTTCTTGGACCTGTTTTACTTTGGTTAGATTGGAACGTCGGTTTTATGGTAAGGCTAGTAGTTTTGCATTCTCATCTACAAGTTTTATAATTTTCTATGCTGCCTCTCTTTCTGAGGTCAAAGGGATATGTGTTTTATTATAAAAAAAAAAAAAAAATCATACTTTTTGCAGAACAAACTTTGTTGCCTCCCAGCGAGATCGCATTTCTGGTGCCCCTTCTTGTATATATCACATGAGGCATCGTAGCATTTGTCCACATGTTGGAAGCCTTGCTTCAGTCATTTCAAAGTCCATTTTAGTAATAACTGCCCCTAGCCCAGAAACAGTTGACTGCTTATGTGTTACTGGGGGGTCTGGCGTAGCTGAGGTAGAAGGTTGTACATTATCTTCCCTGATGTAGACTGTAGAGTACACTTACAATGGTCTAGTGAAGCAGAGGTAGAAAGCACTTCTGTCTTTACCGCTTCCCCAAGACTGCCATACTGCTTTAGCCAGGAGAGTGTTTCATAACAAACATTTTCTTTAACAATGCAACAACATTCTCTCTGCTGGGAGTTCTCAGTAAAGATTTTACACAACAGTTAACAAGAATTCATAAAAGGGTGTCAAAATTAGGTACCAGGCAACAATTGTGGAAAACGAGTAAAAATATGACAAAATTAAAGGTCTCAGTATGTTGACGGTGGACCCTTTCATTATTTTCAGTACTCATAAAAATTTCCTTTGACATTTTTCAGTCACTGGAACATTCTGAAACCAGGTACAGCTCAAATTTATTTCATCGGGGGAGATATTCGACACTAATGATGACCATTAATCCATTCCACATCATGGCCTCTTTTCCTCTTTTTTTTTTTTTTTTTCATATTTCTGTTTATCAGGTAGTATATCATCCACTTTTTCATTGTCCCACATGGAGCCTAGGGGGCCGCGGCTAGGTGAGCTGTAGATATTACATGCGCAACAGAATGTAATCAGTGAACGTCAACCTCAACAAGGATGTAAACCCTTTTGAACCACACTCTGTTGGAAAGCCTTATTTAAAAAAAAGGTAAGAAACAAGCATCAGGATTAAGATTTTTTTTTTCACCTGATGGTCTCGCTTCCTCGTTTTTATTATTTCTCGTAAAAACGATAATGTTCTGTATGAGAGATTTTCCTACTTGAAGGACCAAGTCATTGTCATCACTAGTGAGTCTCATTACCTTCTTCACACTTATGATCTTTTAATTATTCCTTTTCGCAACCTATTGGATATTTTGTTCTGCTCAAGAGAAGACGATTTTAGTGACAAGGTTAAAGAAGGCTACAGACACACTAATATCACCCCAAAGTTTGACGAATACACATAGGAAAAATCGACCCATCTGATTCACGCAGGCAAAAATAGAAAAACAAATTAGTTGTCTCTCGAGGCTAGGGGTTAACAGAAAACCAGATGCAGTGAAGTTTTACTCGTGCGCGCAAACATGGAATATATTGGTAAATAATACACCTGAGATCTTTTAACTTGTCCAAAATTATTGTCGTCTTGCATGAAGCTCACCAATAGAAGAATAAAATTTTATCACTCTTTACCTTTTCCATAACGTATGTTTGTGATTATCATCACATTTCATTATTCATCGATCGTTGAAACTCAGCATTCAAGATGGAGAGGTGGGAATTTTAAGCCAAGTTGGAATAAACGGAGCAAAGTTTAAAGGATGGCCAATATTCTAGCAACATGTGATACTTCATGGTGTATGTGTTACTGGGCATAGCAATATAATATAGTCTATCTGTCTACCTTTAGACAGACGCCGAAATCCCGCAACGTAAGGGGTGGCCGTTTGTCTGTGGGTTAGATGTTTTATGGACAGGGCCACTGACCCTCCGCCGAACCACTTATTTACCCGTAGGAAACTCTTATGGATTGGTTATATGGTTTCCACAAAGCACTGTAAATGGTTTTCTGGCTTGCAGGAAATCATTAGGTTTGTCACTCAGTGTAAAACAACCCGAAAAGGAATGAAAAGTAAAAAAAAAAAAAAAAAAAGGTGACTGGCAAAATGGGAGAAACAGGAAGAGATGAGGGCTAACACAGAAAAAAAACGATAAAAGAGAAGCAAGAAATAATCAACAGTACATCAAGAGAGTGGATGATGGTCGCCAGCACCTACCACCATCCAATTTTACGCAAGGTAAATTTGGTGCGTCAATGTAAACAAGTTTGGCCCCTAATATTTCCCGCCAGGCGCTTTTCTTGGGCAATGTGTTCAAGAGGCCATCCACCACCTCCTTAGATACTCCAGATGCAAAATAATCAAGGTAGTCGGTTACACTGGAGCAGAAAATCAAAATGTTGGAGGCTTCAAGTATTCGGCGCCAGTTTGGAGCAGAGGGAGGGCGCAATTGAGGTAAGTTAGTGCAAGTGATATGATAGGGTACAAGTAATGTGATGGGGTGGAAGTGAAGTGTGGCTGTGCAAGTGATGTGTGGCAGTACAAGTGATGTCAGGCAGTGCAAATGATGTCAGGCAGTGCAAGTGATGTGGTGGAGTGCAAGTGATGTGAGACAGTGGAAATGATGTGGTGGGGTGCGATTGATGTCAGGTGGTGCAGGTGACATGAGACAGTGCAAATGTAATAGCCTAATGTAACATTATATGAATATGTGACGGGTAACTTGCGTATTATTCAGTAAAAATTGTTCACTCATCAGTCATTCTCAACATCAGCATGAACTAGTATTAAACGTACTTAATCAACACTGTATTGGCAATATAAGTATTTGCAAGTTTCATCCCCCCCCCCATTTAAGTTCATAATTAGAAATTAAATCATATTTCCTTAAGGAAATATAATGGCACCAAGTCTAAAATTTATAAAGGTCTGATACAAAAAGTTTATTTCACCAAGGTAAATTTCTGCTCCGTAATAACAAAATATGCCAGTATTTTCCAAGCTGTATGCAAAGCTATCGGTCCTCTGGTTACCAGCTGACATTACAGAATTGGCGTCAGATAAAGCCTATATCTCAATGATTTATAATAATGCATAAAAAAGACACCAAATAAAAAACAAACAAATAAATAAACAAAAGCTATTCACTTCATAACGAAGGAGTCTCTGAGGCCGTCCACTGTTGACACTCCCACATACAGTAGGCGCCCAAGTTCTTGAAGGATTTCTGATGAGGACTGCGAAAAAGTATCTTTGTATGATGCTCCGTATGATTCGAAAGTTACTCTGAAAAAAAGACATATATTAAGAATAATGCAGTACTTGTTACTTATACTGGTGCTGCGTTTGTTGTTTTTTGCGATGGTGGGAAACTGGAAAAAGCGCAATGAAAACACCCTCTAAAGTTTTCCATCGGTTTTAGAAAAACATCATTGAATAAGAAATAAAAACTGGCATTAGAACGTATTTAGAAGGGACAGATTATGGAGATATATAGAAGCAGATGCTGAGCATGTATCGTTGGCTGGTGTGGCCATAAATGTGTGTGTGTGTGTGTGTGTGTGTGTGTGTGTGTGTGTGTGTGTGTGTGTGTGTGTGTGTGTGTGAGAGAGAGAGAGAGAGAGAGAGAGAGAGAGAGAGAGAGAGAGAGAGAGGGGCTGACTGGAGATTAATAAAGCGGTTTACAGATTAGAAATGAAACCGGTGTGAGGAATAGGAAAACAAGGAGGAGGGGGAGGAGGATGTAGCCTAATGAGAAAGACTTTAGACCATGCACACCCGAGCAGGAAGATGAATTACAGTACGTAATACAGGGGATATGGGGACGTACTGGTCGACGGCATGGCCTGCACACTGTCAAGTAATCTATTACAAACAAGATTTTAATCTAGGGGCCATTTTATCACATTTTTGGGCCAGATGAGAAATTAATGTTGAAATGACCAAACAGTGACTTCCTTAATATAAAAGTTTTAAAGTTCTAAACCCATTTGTTATTTATCAGACAGATATCAGTATTACTTATGCTACTTTGAAAATGTGTTGTAAATGACGAAAAAAATATAACTTTTGATTCAATTTACGCATAACTGGTTTTCCTTTGTGACACTGAAGCGATTGTGAGTCGGTATATTTATACCATATACATTTATATATGCCTGTGCATTTTTGTATGTATATATGTAAGTATGTATCTACTATATATCTATGTATGTTTTAAGTATGCATGTATATATATATATATATATATATATATATATATATATATATATATATATATATATATATATATATATGCTGACAAGATATCTGACCTCTGGCTGGTTCTGTACGGACCAAACCGGCCCATACATGTTTACAGGTCTGGGGAGAAGTTATATTTTCGTGCTGATGATGAAGAATCAAAGGTCATGATGCAGAATCAAATTACAGGGTGTGGCATTATCTGATGAATGCCTGAATTGGTCTTATTTAACTTTTGCTCATACAAAATTTGGTGCAAATCAAGTCAAGTATCATGATTGCAGGTAAAGATCAAATTTCAGGTGCAGCAATGCTGTATTTTCTGAGTTGCATTTTGTTTGTTTCGTTTATAAAGGCTCAACATGCTTGCTTGCCTCGGCCTTAGCCCTAGATAGGTAACCTTCATCCCGTGGTGACCATTAGGTAACCAGGGGTGGAACCAACCCCACGTAGGAAAAAATGTGGAAAAATAGTTCTTGTTCATTAATTATTGTAAAAATATACAGGAATAAATTTTCACTTTTATACTAAAATCTTTATGAACTGATTTATGAAAACATTTTTGAAAACTAATTTTATTTTATTTTATTTTTTATTTTTTGAAATATCAAAAATATTTAGAAATTAGAATTTTTCTAAGTTGAAGTTGAGTTAGGTCCAACCCCTTATGTGGCACAGATAGGTGAAGGTTGGAACCTCTTGTAGGCCAGAGGTCAACCCCCATGGAAACACAGTAAGAGAGGAAGGCAAAACAGATATAAAATTTATACCAAGTAATTTTAGGCATTTTTGGATTCCTTACTGTGGATCCATGGGGGTTGTGCTCTGGGCTACAAGAGGTTCCAACCTTCACATATCTGTACCACATAAGGCGTTGGAGCTACCTCAGCTTCAACTTAGAAAATTGGAATTTTCAAAATGTTTTTGATATTCAAAAAAATATTATTAAAAAATATTTTCATAATTCGATTCATAAAGTTTTTAGGAGTAAAATATAGCATAAAGGTGAAAGGTTATTCCTGTATTTTCTTACAGTAATAAATGTACAAGAACTTTTTTTCCACATTTTTTTCCTTCGTGGGGTTAATTCCACCCCAAGTTACCTGATGGGCCAATGTGGCCTGAAGGTTACCTACAGTTACTAGTCCTTCACTGTACAGGAGCCCCAACATCTCTGACACAATAGTCAGTCTAATAATTGGTAACTTTCATTTTTTGTTTCACACACACAAAAAAATCATAAACCAAAATATGTCAGTAAGTGTAGAAAGTCACTATGTAGGTAACCTGGGGTAGTTTCTACCCCAACACTGCCTTTGAAGCCCAGTGTCCAGGGAACCTCTGGAGAGTGCAACTTGACCCCAGCCCCCTCAATGATGTCTGGACGAACAATGAAGCTACTGAGAGGCCCAGGCCGAGGTGACGCTTGGTGTTGGTACAGCAAGTGAAAACATCATTTCCTGGGGTAGAAAACACCCCAGGTTACCTGTCTAGGCTTAGTCACCAAGTGCTGGCTTTCTGTGCTACTCGATCTCTGGCAGCCTCCCTATTATGTCTCTTACCCCTGAGGTCACACTTATTCACCTTGTCCCAGGTCTTTTTTGTTCTACCTTTCGCAACCCTACCCCCAACATTAACACTTCTCATTTTCTACAATCAGTTGTCATCCCCCATCCCCTCCACATGTCCGAACCATCTCAATCTTCCTCTCCGGATCACAAAACCAACACACTCCAGTCCCACCCTACCTCTTAACACTTCCATCCTAAACGTAGCACCCCCCCACCCACCCACTCTCGCATTCAAGGACTCACTGCACATCCACCGAATCGTTGCCATTTCTATATGTTTGAGACTGCGAATATCCTCATCATTTACTCATACTCCCCGGGTCTCATTATCATACAGCATTTCACTTCTAACACATGCCGGATACAAGCATCCTTTAGCATGGACGGAAAGCTTTCTCAGTGTCAGGAGAGGCAAGAGCTCTATGCACTTCTTCCAACCACTCCTCACTATAGCCTCACTGTTTATCCAGCCCCACCACTCTACCTTATGATCAATTGTCTTCTGTTCTAATTTACATTCTTCCTACTGAGTAGTAATATTCTCGCCATTTACAATCTAACCCGGAAAAAGAAGAGACAGCATCAACACAACTTTGGGTAAATTTGATGATCTGATCAACTGCCATCTTTTCCTTTTCCACCAGACTCAAACTAAGGCAGGCCTTCTGCCCCCTAAGCCAACTTTATGTTATTTTTTTTATGCACAATGTGTACACACTTGAACTAGACATGAAAACTAAATGCTGTACATGTAAGGGGTCAGCCTCAGATCTCAGTCCCTCAGCACCAGTCTCCTGCAGTAAGACCACATTAATCTTTTTGATGACTTTCTTAGTGATATTCGGTCACCTGACTCTGGTTCTTTGCAGATTTTACCTCCGACCATTGAACCTGCTGAGAAAGAGAGATGAGGAGTCAGAGACTATGTAAAACTGGGGTGTCCTTGATGTGATCTTAAGATAAAACTATCTTCCTCTGCGGCTACACTAGCAGGCAAATGTAATGAGCTTATTGAAAGAAGTATCAGAGGAAATCTGTAGTAAAGACATAGAGGAACACAAAAGGTTAGGGAAATACGAGAGAAGCAAGTCTAGACCTCTAAAGGTAACCTTCCAGAGTGTAAACACCGTGGAGGAGATACTAAAAAATGCAAAGAATCTTGTGGAAAAAAAGGAGTTCAAAAATGTATGGATAAAAAGATGCCTAAGACAAGAGGAACTAGAATTACTGAAAGAGAAGAGGGAGGAAGCAAAAAAAAAAAAAAAAATGAAGGAAGATCAGAAGAGGAGAAGAATACATTTTTTTTTTACAAAGTAATAGGATTGCAGGTACGAAAGTGGTACATAAACAGGAGGGAATAAAAAGGAGGAAGGTAGTAGAACCATGTCATGACAAGTATATAAACAAGATGATTAAGTTGATGTACTCAAATGTGGATGGAATGGTATCTAAATTATTAGAGATGAATGATTATGTCAGAGAAAATGAACCACATATAATATGCCTAACTGAAAAAAAAATAACACCAAGAATATCGAATGACATACTAAACTTAGAGGAATATAATATATGGAGAAGAGATAGAAACTTTAAAAAAGGAGGAGGAATTATAATGTTAACTAAGAAAAATCTAAAAGTCAAAGAACTAGAACTAGATATACCCTCACAAGTAGAACTGATTGCAGTAGAGATCAATATATCTGAAGGGAAAGTAATTGTAGCCAATTTGTAAGTGCCACCCAGATAAAACACATGGGAAAGAGACGAATATGAGGACCTGGCAGAGAGTACAATTCAGAGTTTAAGAGCATTACTACATAAAATGGAAGAGAAATCGGAAAGAATTATACTAACTGGAGATTTTAATACAGATATAAATTGGAATACTCTAGATATAATAAGCCACGAAAGCTGTTGGGACCAAAAGCTCCTGGATCTCGTGCAAGAGTTTTTCCTAACGCAAAGTGTGAGGGAAACCACCAGAAAAAAGAGGACTCGATGTACCCTCAATGCTAGATCTCTTATTTACTAGGCAAGAAAATGATAATGACAGTTTAATATATCACCCTTCACTCGGCAAAAGCGACCATGCAGTACTAAATTGCAACTTCAGGATAGCATATGACATAGTTAACAGCAATGAAAGTTACAAAAAGAGCCTAAGCTATAAAAAAAGAAATTATCATGACCTAAAGAAGCATTTCTTAGAAACTGATTGGGAAAATGAGCTTAGAGGACAAGATTTAAATGCTGTATATAAAAAATTCTGTGAATTTTATGAAATAGGAGTCCAGAAGTACATCCCACAGCACAAAGAAGCAGAAAATAAAATAAAGAAATGGTTCAATACAGAATGTAAAAAATCAAAAGAAAGAAGAGATTTGTTGTGGAATTGATACAGAAGACACAATAGTGAAAGGGCATATAATAATTACAAACAGGCAAGAAACGATTATACAAGAATAAGGAGGGAAGCCCAAAAACAGTTTGAGGAGGATATCATAAATTAATAAAAGTAGTGATCAACCGAAGCTAATTTACAGCTACATCAGAAGCAAAACCAAAGTAAAAGATAAAATACAATCCATTACTGACGAGGGAATCACCTATACACAAGACAAGGATATTTGTGAAGCACTAAATAAGAATTTCCAATCAGTTTTTACAGAAGAAAAAAATTTTAAGAGGGACTATGTGGAACATGCATGCCCACACATACAAATATCAGAAAAAGTTATACAGGAGGAGTTAAGTAAATTAGACAGAGGAAAAGCAAATGGTCCTGATGAAATTTCATTTTGGGTGCTACGAGAATGTGCAAAGGACTTAAACCATTATTTTTTATTTTCAATAAATCATTTAATCAAGGTAAACTACCTGATATTTGGAAGAAAGCAAACATTGTCCCCTTATTCAAGAAAGGGAATAGACAAAATCCACTCAACTACTGACCAGTATCACTGACCAGTGTTGTAAGCAAGGTATTAGAAAAGCTTATAAGAAAAGCTTGGGTAAATTATCTAGAAGAACACAATAAGATAACAGAAAGACAGCTTGGTTTCAGAAAAGGAAAATCATGTGTTACTAATCTGTTGAGCTACTATGACAGAGTAACAGACACAATACAGGAAAGAGAAGGATGGGTGGACAGTATCTATTTAGATTTCAAGAAAGCATTTGACACTACCACACCAAAGACTTTTATGGAAACTGTACCATCAAGGAGGAATTCGAGGCAAACCGTATTGTTGGATGCAAGATTTTCTTATAAAAAGAGAAATGAGAACAGTATTAAGGGGAAATTACTCATCATGGAAAGAAGTGACTAGTGGACTAACACAGGGCTCAGTGCTGGCACCAATCATGTTTTTTGTGTATATAAATAATAAAGACAGTAACACTGGAAATGAAAGCTATCTAAATATGTTTGCAGATGATGCAAAAATACAAAGGAGAATTACTAACACAGACTCTTGCAAAGAGCTACAAGAAGAATTAAATAAACTTCATCTATCTATCTATCTATTGCCAGACGCCTCAATCCCGTTTGGGGTGGCCACAAACAAATCGCCTCCAAGTCGCCCTGTCCCCCGCCATTTCACTCCCCTCCTCCCAACTCACACCCCCCTCCCTCATATACCTCCCCACCCCATCTCTCCATCTCATCCTCGTTCTCCCCCTCCCTCTTTCCCCCTCCACCTCACTCACATACACTCTCTTCGTCAGTCTTTCACCCTCCATCCTCTCCACATGGCCAAACCACCTCAGTGTGTTCCTCATAACGCTTCCTATCACATCCACATCAACACCACAACGCTCCTTTATATCCTCATTCGTCAGCCTGTCCCTCCATGTGACTCCACAGGCTCCTCTTAAATAACTCATTTCCACGGCTCTCACTCTTGACTTGTGTCCTTCCAACAACGTCCAAACTTCACTTCCGTACGTTAGAGTTGGTATCACAATACTGTCATGTAGTAACTTTTTCACTTCCATGCTCACTTCCCTGTTTCTTATCACTGCTTTCAAAGAACCAGCAACCTTTCTTCCCTGCTGTACCCTTTCAAGCACTTCACCCTCCAAACCTCCATCCTTACTCATCACACTACCCAAGTACTTAAACGTACTCACATTTTCCAATTCCTCACCATCCAACCTTGCCGTACATTCACTGACTTCACCTCTCTCAAAGACCATCACTTTACTCTTCCCTACATTCACCTTTAGATTCCGTTTCTTACACACTCTCTCAAACTCATCCACCAAGCCTTGCAGCTCCCCTTCGTCTTCACTCAACAACACAGTATCATCTGCAAACAACAGTACAGGGAGTTTCCAAACACTATCCTCTCTCACCAGGGCCACTCCAACATCCACTACCCTACCTTGTACCTCTTTTATTACCCCATCCATGTACAGATTAAACAACCATGGTGACATGACACATCCCTGTTTCAACCCAACTTTCAAAGAGAAAAATTCACTTAGTTCACCATCCACACGCACTGCAGCCTTCGCACCATCGTACATACTCTTCACAGCATTCAACAACTTCCCATCTACTCCATATATTCTTAACACTTTCCACAATCCTAGTCTATCCACCCTGTCATATGCTTTCTCCAAATCCATGAAAGCCGCATACAACTTCTTTCCCTTCTCTAGAAACTTTTCCACTAAAGATCTGAGAATGAATATCTGATCTACACAACCTCTTCCCTTCCTAAAGCCTCCCTGTTCTTCTCCAACTAATTTCTCTGTTCTTTCTCTAACTCTGTCAATAAGTATCCTACCATACACTTTTCCTATTATACTAAGAAGACAAATGCCCCTATGATTACCACACACTTCTTTTTCCCCTTTTCCTTTGTACAAGAGAATAATTATACCTGACTTCCAATCCTCCGGGACTCTACCTTCCTCCCAGGCCAATCTGCACATCTTCCACATCCATTCTACTACTGTCTCTCCCCCATGCTTCAGCATTTCACCACAAACTCCATCAATTCCTGGGGCTTTCCCTGATTTAACTTTCTTCATTGCTTCCACAACTTCTATCCTACTGATTTCTTCCTGTCTTCTCACCTCCCTCCTTCTCCCAGCCATTCCCCAGCCATTTGACTACCCTCTCCCCAACTCACCCCCCCCTCCCTCATATACCTCTCAACTCCATCCCTTCACCTCATCCTCGGTCTACCTCTCCCTCTTCCTCCCTCCACCTCACCTACATACACCCTCTTAGTCAGTCTTTCATTCTCCATTCTCTTCACATGTCCAAACCACCTCAGTGTATATCTCCTAATCTTCTCAACCACATCCACATCCACCCCACATCGTTCCTTCACTTCTTCATTCGTCAACCTGTCCCTCCACGTCACTCCACATGCTCCTCTCAAGTAACTCATTTCCACTGCTCTCACTCTTGACTTGTTCCCCTCTTGCAAGGTCCATGCCTCGCTTCCATACGTCAGGGTAGGGATCACAATACTATCATGCAGTGACTTCTTAACTTCCATACTCACCTCCCTATTTCTCATCACTGCTTTCAGTGTACCAACGACCTTCCTTCCCTGCTGTACCCTTTCACGCACTTCATCCCCCAAAGTTCCATCCTTACTCATCACACTACCCAAGCACTTGAATGCACTCACATTCTCCATATCCTCACCATCCAACCTCACTGCACACTCTGTGACTTCATTCCTCTCAAACACCATAACTTTACTTTTGTTTACATTAACTTTCAGATTCCTCCTCCTACACACTGTCCCAAATTCATTCACCAAGCCTTGCAACTCCCATTCATCTTCACTCAAAAGTACTGTATCATCAGCAAACAGCAACACCAGAAGCTTCCAAATCTCACCCTCATTCATTAGAGCCACCCCCACATCCACTGCCCTACCCTGCACCTCCTTTACAACCCCATCCATGTATATATTAAACAGCCATGGAGACATGACACAACCCTGTTTCAGTCCCACATTGAGATCAAAGAACTCACTCAGCTCACCATCCACTCGCACCGTAACCCTAGCTCCCTCATACATACTCTTCACAGCACTCAACAATTTCCCCTCCACTCCATATATTCTTAATACCTTCCACATACCTTGCCTATCTATTCTGTCATAAGCTTTCTCCAAGTCCATGAAGGCAGCATACACTTTCCTTCCCTTCTCTAGATACTTCTCCACTAAACATCTTAGAACAAAAATCTGATCTACACACCCTTTTCCCTTCCCAAATCCCCCTTGTTCTTCTCCAACTACCTCCTCTGTCATATGCTTAACCCTATCAATGAGTATTCTACCATATATTTTACCAGTCACACTGAGTAGGCAAATACCCCTATGGTTACCACATACTTCTCTCTCTCCTTTTCCTTTGTATAAAGGAACAATTATACCTGATTTCAAGTCCTCTGGAACCCTTCCCTCTTCCCAAGCCAATCTACACAACTTCCATATCCACTCCACAACAATCACACCCCCATACCTCAGCATTTCACCACACACTTCATCAATTCCTGGGGCCTTTCCCAACTTAATATTCTTCATCGCTTCCACTACTTCCGCCCTACTGATCTCTTCCTCCCTCCTCTCATCTCTTCTTCTCCCAGCCAATCCCCAACCACTTATACTCGCACTGCTCTCACTCTCCACATTCAACAAATCCTCAAAGTGCTCCTTCCATCTCCTCAGTTTCTTTCTCTTCTCCACCAACAATCTATTATTCCTATCTTTCACTCCCCTACTATTTCCCCTGCCACACTGCCTTGCTTTCTTTACCTCCTTCCAAAACAATTTCTTACTCTCCCTCCATTTCACACTCAGATTCCTCCTAAACTCCTCATCCACTTTCTTTTTACTCTCCTTCACCAGTCTCTTAACCTCCCTTCTCCTGCTCACATATACCTCTCTCTTCTCTCTCTTATCTTCTCCCCTACCTCTACTCGCTAACCATTCACTATATGCCTTCTTCTTTTGTTCCACAGCTCGTTTCACCTCATCATTCCACCATGCTGTCCCTTGCACACCCTTGCATCTTCTCCTCACTCCACAAACCGCCTCACACGCTGCGCCTATCTCTTCCGTGAATATATACATACGTCTTCCACCCCTTCCATCTGCTCTAGCTCATACCTTCCCAGTCTTTCTTCCACTATGCTCTTATACTCTGTCATTTTCTCACTATCTTGCAATTTCTCCACTCTTCTCACGGGAGTTGCTTCCTCCTGTCTTCCCCTTCGTCTCCTCAACCACTTTCTCTGCAGCTCTACCTTGGCCATCACTAAGTGATGGTCCGAGACCCCATTCCCCCACCCTCTCCACACTCTTGCATCCAACACTTGTCTTCTCATTCGCTCATCCACACACACGTAGTCTATCATTGCCTTTCGTTCAACAAGTTCACCATCCATCCTCCTCATTACTCTCCATGTATACCGGTGGATCATCTTATGCCGAAAGTAGGTGTTGGCTATTGCCAACCCCCTACAAGCACAGATGTCCACCAAAGCACTTCCATTACCATCTACGTCAGCTGGCACACCCCACTGACCAACCACTCCATCCACTCGTACATTCCCAACTTTGCCATTCATGTCTCCAATCAACAGCACTCTCTCGCTCCTCTCAAACTTGTCCATACACGCTTCTACACTCGCCGAAAACTCATCTTTCACTCTTGCCACTCGATCCTCTGTCGGGGCATACACACATACAATCGCCCACTCTTGTATACCTACTTTCATCCTCACCCATACAATCCTTGCACCCACTGTTCCATACTCTCTTATATTCTCCTTCCACTTCTTGCTTATCATCTGACATACTCCCTCTCTTGCCCTCTCATTTTCATTGATTCCCGCACATATACCTAAACCATATTCCCATTCTCTCACCCTTTCACCTTCCCATTTAGTTTCAGTCAATCCACATATATCCACTTTTGCATCCTCAAGCACCTGAACAATCTCGCTCTCTCTTTCACTTCATCATTCACTCCTTTCACATTCCACGTTCCCACCCTAAGAATGTCCTTCGTCCATTCCTTAGTCGTCAACGTGTGGTCCGTCCGGGTGCGAGGTGCCTTGTTCGCTTTTTTAGTTAGTTCTTTTTACGGGGTGGGGCACTAACCCACCACCAACCCTTTTAGTCGCCTCGTACGACAAGCAGGGATACTGGGCGAGTATTCTTGAAACCCCCCTACCCCCAGGGAGTATACACTGCTTGCAAATATGAGAATAGCATTCACATACATAAAAGAAGACATGCTAAGAAAGATAATAACATCACTCATCAGACCAGCCCTGGAGTATGCATCAGTAGTCTGGAGTCCTCATCTCAAAAAACACATAGACAAGATTGAAAAAGTTCAAAGGGCCGCTACAAGATGGGTACCAAGCTTAAGGGATTAAGCTACGAAGAAAGACTAAATAAACTGAATCTACCAACACTACAGGAGAGAAGGAAAAGAGGTGACATGATAATGCTATATAAATGCATATCAGGGAAGGAGAAAATAGACATAAATGATTACTTAACCTATGGGGAAGCATCAGCAAGAGGACACTGCAAAAAACTGTATAAGAAGAGAGGTGATAAAGACGTAAGGAAATTCAGTTTCCCAAACAGAGCAACTGATCAGTGGAATGCACTACCGAATGAAATAGTGTGTGCCAAAACAATTCACAAATTTAAGAATGTACGATTAATATGGTTTAAGACACGGGACAGTACGAGCTTGACTCATTCCTGTAAAGATACAATTAGGTAAGAACAATTAGGTAAGAACACACACACACACACACACTTCTAACTATCCCCGTTTCTAACTCCCGCTCTCTCTCTCACTCTCTCTTTCAGACTAATTCTTATTCACTACGTTATTATTTCGCAACAGTATGTTACTTTCAGTTTAAAGCAATGGAAAAAACAATGCTATTGTATAAATAGCTTTTAAAAGAAAACCCCAGTTCATTTGTACTTTCGTTTTCGTACATATCTCAAACAGGTATCATTGAAAATGTAATAAATCTATATAATATGTATCAATGGTAGGCCACATTTTTTTGCCTTTTATTTACGTATGTTACTTTCTGTAGGTATACTAATGTAGGTAACAGTGTAAAAGAACATTTCTTACATTATACAGTAAATAGCTTTTCCCTGTACCTTCGGCTCTAAGCTTCATTAAAGTGACACCGACATGTATATGATTTTTTTTTTTTCAGTATAAGTATATACTGACATTACTGGCACACAACATAACCACTCAGACTGACTAATAATATCAAAACAGTATACAGTGTATTGCTATATTACAGATTTTTGTTAACCTTTCCTTCGTGTACCTTTTTCTTATCCAGAGTAGCGGGAGCGCCGCTACATTTCGTATCAAGTAGCGAAACCAGTATCGCCACTACTTTTTCAAGCTAGTAACGGGAATGGGAGCGCCGCTGCTTTTTATTAGCAGCGTTCCCGGCATTGTTGGTTACTGTGCTAAAGGTTTTGCCTGTAGTGGCTGATGCACTTAAGCAGCTGAGAGTAGTGGTGAGCTGGGTGGTAACCGTGGTAGTTGAAGCAGTCTAAACCACAAATGTGGCAGATGTGGCTTGCTGGGAGCAGCTGGGACCTTGTCACTACTGGCGGAGTTCCTCTCATGCTGTTGTCTGGGAAGGTCATCCCTCCTTGTTGAGCTGGCTGCCACTGGATCATACCCACTTCCCTAAAAATGGTGGTGGCACCATGCAGGGGAGTATGGGTCCCCAAAAGGTTAGTCTGGCTTAAACTGGGCACTAGGATGGTGCATCTGCCACTAAATAGCGAGACTCTGAAGTTCCATGCATCCCTATCTGGCATCATCCACTGGCACTCAGAGCACCAAAGATACCATGCATGGTGCCTCCCATAATAGCTAGTGTCTTTTCTGGTCGTTACTTTGCTGCTCTTGTTCTTTTGTAAGTACTTCTATCAGGTGTGTCACATTGCATATGCCACACACGGCATCATATTTGCCACAGCTTTGGTATTGATCAACTACACTTCTAACATTTGTAGCAACTCAAGTGTGTAGGTGCGCAAGGTGTGCCTCCCTCAGCACTCAAAGTCCGCATTTTCCCACAGAACTGACGGTACCTGCCAGGACTCAAAATACAAACACACACACACACACACACACACACACACACACACACACTATATATATATATATATATATATATATATATATATATATATATATTCGTTTTTTCGTTTTTCGTGTTTGTAGGCTCCAACATGCTTGCATGCGTCGGCCTTGGTCAGCTAATGGCGGCTCTCCATGCTGCTCGATTTATGGCAGCCTCCCTGTTCAGTCCCTTAAACCTGAGGTCACAATGACCTCGTCCTATCTATCTATCTATCTATCTATATATATATATATATATATATATATATATATATATATATATATATTCGTTTTTTTCGTGTTTGTAGGCTCCAACATGCTTGCATGCGTCGGCCTTGTCATCTAATGGTGGCTCTCCATGCTGCTTGATCTATGGCAGCCTCCCTGTTCAGTCCCTTAACCCTGAGGTCACACGTAATGACCTCGTCCCATGTATTTCTCGGTCTACCCCTCGCTACCCCACCCCCAATATTAACACTTTTCACCTTCTGCACCCAGTTGTCATCCCCCACCCTCTCACATGCCCAAACCATCTCAATCTGCCTCCCCTCATCACAACACCAATACAATCCAGTCCCATCCTACCTCTCAACTCTTCCATCATAAACCCAGCCCCCCCAGGACTTGCACGCAGGGACGTACTGCACATCCACCTGATCATTGTTATTTCTGTACGTTTGAGCCTGTGAGTACCCTTTTCCTTTACTGCCCAGGTCTCACTACCATACAGCATCACATTCCTAACAAATGCTGCATACAAAGACCCCTTACCACATAGGGAGAGTCCTCTCAATGTCAGGAGAGGTAACAGCGCCCTGAACTTCTTCCAACCACTTCTCACCCTAGCCTCAGAGCTAGCTCCAGCTCCCACCTCCAGCACATAACATGTCTCCTAAATAACTAAACTCTTCCACGCACTCAAGAGACTCGCCAGCAGGTTCAATCCTTTCACACCTGACATTCTCCACCTGCTCTCCTCGACATGCTGCACGCATAAAATAAGCATTATCTTGCGGTCTACCTCTAATACCACTATATCTCTTGTGCACCCATTTATCACTAACATTGCACAAGATGGAATTACTTCCCTCGCCCATGTGGCAAACAGCACATGGCCTCCCTCCCTCGCCTTTGACAGTACCGCCACCACCCCTAGATATCATCACTTTTGTTTTATCTGCATTTACCCTTAAGCCCTTGTGCCCCATACCATGTCTCCACTTCCTAAATCTTTCCTCCGCCTCCCTTTCATTATCTGCAATCAACACCAAATCATCAGCATACAACATCTCCCACGGGAGTCCATTTCTGAAGTCAGGTGAGAGGACTTCAAGTACCATGATAAACAACATGGGACTCAAAACTGACCCCTGATGCACACCATCATTCACGGAGAACTCATCACTCAAGGGACTCTGTCCAAGGCCTTTTCCAAATCAGCAAAAGCAAAATACAAAAATAGAGCCCTTTTCTACCCAATATACATCTATCTATCTATCTATATCTATATTTATATCTATCTATCTATCTATCTATAGCTATCTATCTATCTAATCTACCTATCTATCAATCTATATACTGCATATATATATATATCTGCATTTGCCAGTCGCATATATATATATATATATATATATATATATATATATATATATATATATATATATATATATATATATATATATATATATATATATATATATATATATATATATATTTTGCCAGTCGCCTTAATCCCATACGGGGTGACCACAAACGAATCGCCTCCATGTCACCCTGTCATCCGCCATTTCACTGCCCTGCTCACAATTCACACCCCCTTCTCTCATATATCTCTCGACTCCATCCCTCCATCTCATCCTTGGCCTTCCCCTTCCTATCTCCCCCTCCACCTTACTCACATACACTCTCCTCATCAGTCTCTCACTCTCCATCCTCTCCATATGGCCAAGCCACCTCAATGTGTTTCTCCTAACGCTTTCTATCACATCCACACCCACACCACATCCTCATTTGTCAGCCTGTCTCTCCATGTGACTCCACAGGCTCCTCTCAAATAACTCATTTCCATTACTCTCACTCTTGACTTGTGTCCCTCCAACAACGTCCAACCTTCACTTCCATACGTTAGAGTCGGTATCACAATACTGTCATGTAATAACTTTTTCTCTTCCATGCTCACCTCCCTGTTTCTTATCACTGCCTTCAAGGAACCAGCAACTTTTCTTCCTTGTTGTACCCTTTCAAGCACTTTACCCTCCAAACTTCCATCCTGTCTCATCACACTACCCAAGTACTTAAACTTACACATTCACCTCTCTCGAAGACCATAACTCTACTCTTCCCTACATTCATCTTTAGATTCCGTTTCTTACACACTCTCCCAAACTCATCCACCAAGCCTTGCAGCTCCCCTTCGTCTTCACTTTACAAATCAATATCATCTGCAAACAACAGTACAGGGAGTTCCCAAACACTGCTCTCTCTCACTAGGGCCGCTTCAACATCCAGTGCCCTACCTTGTATCTATTTACCCCATCCATATACAGATTGAACAGCCATGGAGACATAGCATCCCTGTTTCAACCTAACCTTCAAATAGAAAAACTCACTCAGTTCACTATCCACATGCACTGGAGGCTTAGCATCCTCATAAATACTCTTCACAGCATTCAACAACTTTCCATCTACTCCACATATTCCTAATACTTTCCACAGTCCTTGTCTATCCACCCTGTCATATGCTTTCTCCAAATCCATGCAGGCCGCATACAACTTCTTTCTCTTCTTCAGAAACTTTTCCACTAAAGATCTAAGAATGAATATCTGATCTACACAACCTCTTCCCTTCCTAAAGCCTCCCTGTTCTTCTCCAACTAATTCCTCTGTTCTTTCTCTAACTCTGTCAGTAAGTATCCTACAATATACTTTCCCCATTACACCAAGAAGACAAATGCACCTATGATTACCACACACTTCATTTTCCCCTTTCCCTTTGTACAAGAGAATAATTATACCTGACTTCCAATCCTCCAGGACTCTACCTTCCTCCCAGGCCAATCTGCACCTCATTCACATCCATTCTACTACTATCTCTCCCTCATGCTTCAGCATTTCACCACACACTCCATCAATTCCTGGGGCTTTCCCCATTTTGACTTTCTTCATTGCTTCTACAACTTCCATCCTACTGATTTCTTCTTTCTTCTCACCTTCTCCCAGCCATTCCCCAGCCACTTATACTCGCATTACTTTCATTCTCTATGTTCAACAATTCCATAAAATATTCTCTCCATCTGCTCATTTTTTCTCTCTTCTCCACTAATAATCTACCATTTTTATCTTTCACTCCACTACTAACGTCATTGCCACTCTGTCTGACTTTCTTTACCTCTTTCCGAAACATTTTCTTACATTCCCTCCACTTTACACTCAATTTCCTTCCAAATTCCTCATCTACTCTCTTTTTACTCTCTCTTACTAATCTTTTCACTCTCACTCCGTTTCTACACATAACTCTCTCTTTCATCTCTCAACTTCATCCACGCCCGTATTTCACATCCATTTATTATATGCTTTTTTTCTTTTGTGCCACAGCCTGTCTCACCTCTTCATTACACCATGCACCATGCTGTTCCTATATATATATATATATATATATATATATATATATATATATATATATATATATATATATATATATATATATATATATATTGTTACATAGCCTATGATTTCATCATCCTTTGTATAATTCTAACGTACAGTATGCTGCATGTTTGATCAAGATTCGCCTCGTGGCTTTCATAGTGACCAAGCTTCCGTGTTCTACCTCACTCCCCCCTTCTCCTCCCTTATAGTAGAGTAAGTCGTTCTTTCTGTTGTTCAGAGCAGGAGTGTCAACTCTTTGTCCCCTATGGCTTCATTTGCGTGTCTTCTTACAAGTTGTATCAAGCTCTGCCGGCCCCTATATAATGAGCTCAGTCTCTGCATTAATTGCCACTTAGATCTACTCCTCATTTTGTTCACATCTCTGTCCTCCCCTGTACAGTTTTTATTATTTTTGTGAGTGCTCAGGAAGGCTGCTGTGTAATTTGAGTATAAGTGTTGTTGCATTTTTTCTTGTACCGTATAGCACAGGGTGTTAATTCGTAGGCTTGGTGAGGTTTTTGTGATTCATGTGGAGTTTTTCATGTCAGCCATTATTAATAATATTTTGTATCTGTAATAATATATCTTGCATTAACTAAGCATTGTTCGGTTTTCTCATTTTATCAGGGCTGACTTAGATAAATTTACTCTTGCTAATTTCGTGTTAATAGAGACTATTGCAGTTAACCATATATTTAACCTGTTTTTTGCCATTACATTATCCTTATGAGTCCTGAATGTTTAGTTGTTAGTTAGAGCATTAAACTTTAACTTGTAATTTTACCTAACTCTTTTGTTTTGAACCTGGAACTTTGCGGGACAGTAGTGAATCTCTCTCTGTTCCGTAACATAAATTTGGTGACCTCTTATCAGAATATTCAGGATATTATTATAGGGATATTGCTTGATATTTTGTGACTGTGATTTATTCATCATGTCTACTATTACTACGCTTGATGAAGCCAAAGATTTTTTGTCAAATGTGCAAACAGTGTGTGATGTAGAAAACAGAACAAAGAATGAACTTAAGCTTGTTGCTCAACAATTGGGAATTGCTGTTCGCTCTCATCATTCTAAAGATCAAATTGTTGACATGATTAATAAAAGCTTGTTTAATGTAACTCCTCCAGATGAGCAAACGCAGATTGAAATAGCTAAGTTACAGCTAGCCCTACAGGAGGCTCGTGCTAAGGAGGCTGAGTTTCAGGCTCGTGCTAAGGAGCCTGAGTTTCAGGCAAATGCTAAGGAGGCTGAGTTTCAGGCAAATGCTAAGGAGGCTGAGTTTCAGGCAAATGCTAAGGAGGCTGAGTCTCAGGCTCGTATTCAGGAGGCACAGGCACAGGCTCAGGCACAAATTGAATTAGCTAGGATTCAGGTAGACCATGAGTATCGCATGAAACAAGGTGGAACTGGATCATCTAGCTCTGATGATTTTGATGTGGCTAAAAATGTTAAACTTGTCCCTCCTTCTAATGAATCTGATTTAACAAAGTATTTTCAGTTGTTTGAGAGGGTAGCCACAGGTTTTAATTGGCCCAAAAAGTATTGGCCAGTACTCCTTCAAACTGTTCTTACCGGTAAAGCTCAAGTAACTTATGCATCTTTGCCTCAGCATCAATATGATAATTATGATGTAGTTAAGAGCTTGATTCTTAAGGCCTATGAGCTTGTTCCTGAAGCCTATAGAGTAAAATTTAGGACAACTTATAAGCAAGATAAGGAATCCCATGTTGAGTATGCAAAAATCAAAGAAGATCTGTTAGAGCGGTGGTTAAATTCTAAGAATGTAAATTCTGATTTTGATCAATTTAAGCAGAAGTTTTGCTGGAGGACTTCAAAAGGTGTATTAATAAAGATGTAAGCCTATATCTTGATGAGAAAAGAATAGATAATTTGTCTGATGCTGCAGTTTTAGCTGATGAATATGTTCTCACTCACAAGAGATATTCTAAAGAAAAAAGGAAAGCTGAGAGTAAGTACGTTGCCTCTACTCAGAGTACAGGTAACAGGAAAGAGTATAAAGATGATGTTTCTCAGGAAGTAAATACCAGCTCCACCTCTAGATTTCAAAAAAGTAAATGTACTTATTGTAGTAAGCTTGGTCATACTACGGAGAAATGTTTCAGGAGACAGCGTGATGTGAACAAAAAGGAGTCTTTAAATATTCAGTCAATTGGTGTAGTGTCCACCCTTGAGAGTTCCCAAAATTCTTTAACCGAGTTAACTGAACCTGCTTTGAGGGGTAAATTAAATTCTCATGATGGAGCTCCTCTTTTGACCAGTAACGTGTGTGACACTCTCAAGAGTTCGTGTGCTAATTTCCTGTCTGATGGTTTTGTCAGTCCTCTGGACAGTAATGACAGGAAATCAGTTAAAATATATCGTGATGCAGGTGCTTCCCAATCCCTTATGCTGACCAGTGTTCTAGGCTCTAATGTTAATTCCTCTGATGAAACTGTAATCTTACAAGGTGTAGGGAATAATTACTTCTCTGTCCCTCTGTGCAGAGTGAATTTAGAGTCTGGTTTTGTTAATGGTTCCGTTATGGTTGGGTTGGTTGAGACACTCCCAATGTCAGGTGTAACTTTCTTACTTGGAAATGATATTGGTGGAAGTCAAGTGTGTCCAGCTCCTCAGTTGTCTAGTGAACCAGTGACTGCAACCCAGGATTGTGATGTCCCTGATGTGTTCTCTGCATGTGCTGTCACTAGGGCTAAATCTAAAGTTACTGGTGACTTAGAGGATAATGATGATGCTGATGTTATCCTAGCTGACACTTTTCTTGCTAATTTGGACCACTCACCAGATGAGACAGTATCCTGTAGTGTTGATAATTTGTCTCGTCAAGAGTTGGTTGAGTTGCAGGTTGCTGACCCTGAGTTGAAAGGTGTAGCTAACTCTGCTTGCAGTGAGGAAGAGTCAGCTGGTGCTTCTACTTATTATTATATAAAGTCAGGAGTACTTATGAGAAAGTGGAGACCCCCAACAGCATCAGCTGACTGTGAATGGGAGGCTGTACTTCAAGTTGTCATCCCTCGTGTTTGTAGGCAGGATATCATTAGAGTGGCTCATGATTCCAGTTTGGCAGGACACCTTGGAGTGAGGAAGACTGTGGCACGCATTTTGAAACACTTCTACTGGCCAGGTATCTTCAGAGATGTTTCCTGGTATTGTAAGTCTTGTCACACCTCTCAAGTTGTGGGGAAGTGTAATCAGACCGAAAAGGTTGCACCTCTAGTTCCCATTCCTCCTTTTGAGGCGCCATTCACCCGTGTGTTGGTGGATATTGTGGGCCCTCTTCCTAAGACTTCTTCAGGGTTTTCTTATGTGTTGACCATGATTGATATGGCTACTCGTTATCCTGAAGCCATTCCACTTAGAAATATCTCAGCAAAGAACGTGGTTAAGGAAATGCTAGGGTTCTTCACAAAGTTTGATCTGCCCAAGGAGGTACAGCAAGACCGGGGAAGTAATTTCATGTCAAATGTTTTCAAGCAGTCTCTGAAAGAGTTGGGCATCACCCAGATCACGTCTTCAGCTTACCATCCCCAGACCCAAGGAGCGTTGGAGAGATATCATCAAACACTCAAATCGATGCTCAAGAAAAACTGTTTGGAACATTAGAAAGACTAGGATAAAAGTCTTCTATTCATTGTATTTGCCCCAAGAGAATCTCCAAATGAATCACTGGGCTTCTCACCCTTTGAACTACTGTTTAGCCATGAAGTAAGAGGACCCCTTAAGCTACTCAAGGAATGCTGGCTGTCGGAGGAAGATGACGTCAACCTGCTGGAGTATGTGATGAAGTTCAAAGAACGGCTGTCCACTGCTTTACAGCTGGCGAGAGAGAATTTAGGAGCTGCTCAGGAGAAGGTGAAGACTTGGTATGATAAGAAGTCCAGGTTACGCCACTTTCAGCCAGGAGATCAGGTTTTGATTCTGCTACCGGTGCATGGGCAACCTCTTCAAGCCAAGTTTAGTGGTCCTTATTTCATGGAGAAGAAACTCAGTGATGTCAATTATGTCATCGCCACACCAGATCGTAGAAAGAACAAGCAACTTTGTCACATCAACATGCTAAAGTTATATCACAGGCGGGACGAAAATAACCCAGTCTGCACTGTAGCTGTTCCACTCGAGTCTGCAAGTGAAGTTCTCCCATGCAGCATGAACCTGAGTGATAGTTTGGGGGAGAATCCTGATATCATGAATGATCTCCAGACTAAGCTTTCTCATCTAGCTCCCGAGGAAAGGCCGGGGTTTTCGGCATTACTGCAGGAGTACCCGCAAGTGTTCCGTGCCACTCCAGGAAGAACCACTGTGTTGATGCATGATGTCGATGTTGGAGATGCAAAGCCAATTAAACTGCCTCCTTACCGTGTGAACCCAGTGAAAGTTCCTCTTATCCAGAAGGAGCTTGGCTACCTGTTGCAACCACAAGATGATTGAGCCCTGTCAGAGCGAGTGGAGTTCTCCTGTCACTCTAGTCTCTAAGCCAGGTGGGTCACAGTGGCTTTGCATCGACTACAGACGTGTTAATCAGATAACCAAAACAGACACTTACCCTCTCCCTCGTGTGGAAGATTGCATAGACAAGATCGGAAAGGCTAGGTACATAAGTAAGTTTGATTTGTTAAAGGGATACTGGCAAGTACCTATGACTGAACGTGCTAGGTAGATCTCATGTTTTATAACACTAGGAAAGACTTTTGTATGTTCTGTAATGCCGTATGGTATGAAGAATGCACCAGCCACATTTCAGAAGCTCATGAATGTTGTAACAGAGGGTTTGGCAGGGTGTGTTGTTTATATTGATGATGTATTAATCTTCAGTGACAACTGGAAAGATCACCTATGCCATGTCAGTAAATTTCTTGAGCGTTTGGTTCAGGCTAATCTTGTAGCTAATTTATCAAAGTGTGAGTTTGGTCAAGCTAAAGTTCAGTTCCTTGGGTACGACATTGGTGATGGACATGTTGCACCACCAGGAGCTAAGATTCAGGTTATAAGTGATCTTCCCAGACCTAAAAGTAGGAAAGAGCTACAAAGATTTTTGGGAATGGTAGGTTATTACAGGAGATTTGTTCTTAACTTTTCAATTCTTGTATCACCACTTACAGACCTACTGAAAAAGGGAGTTAAATTTGTCTGGACCGATAACTGTGAATCCTCTTTCAGCAAACTTAAAGCTATCCTATTAAGTCAGCCAGTGCTCGCTACTCCAAATTTTGCTAAGCCTTTTAAGATGGCTGTTGACGCAAGTGATACAGGAGCTGGGGCTGTTTTGCTGCAAGAAGATGATCAAGGTATTGAACACCCTGTATCTTATTACAGTAAGAAGTTCACTCCACCTCAGAAGAACTACTCAACTATTGAGAAAGAGCTTTTGGCCTTGATTTTGGGTTTACAGCATTTTTCATTTTATTTGTGTTCTGGTTTTGACCCCATAGTCATTTATACCGATCATAACCCACTGAAATTCCTTAGTAAGTTTAAAGATAAAAATCAGAGATTGACAAGATGGAGTCTACTTCTTCAGGAGTATTCATTAGACATACAACATGTCAAGGGGGAAGAAAATGTTATTGCAGATTGTTTATCTAGACTTTAGACAGACTGTTTTAGAGTAATAAGAAATTTCCTTTGTAATTTTTTTTTTTTTTTTTTTTTTGTGGGGAGGTGTTACATAGCCTATGATTTCAACATCCTTTGTATAATTCTAACTTACAGTATGCTGCATGTTTGATCAAGATTCGCCTCGTGGCTTCCATAGTGACCAAGCTTCCGTGTTCTACCTCACTCCCCCCTTCTCCTCCCTTATAGTAGAGTAAGTCGTTCTTTCTGTTGTTCAGAGCAGGAGTGTCAACTCTTTGTCCCCTATGGCTTCATTTGCGCGTCCTTCTTACAAGTTGTATCAAGCTCTGCCGGCCCCTATATAATGAGCTCAGTCTCTGCATTAATTGCCACTTAGATCTACTCCTCATTTTGTTCACATCTCTGTCCTCCCCTGTACAGTTTTTATTATTTTTGTGAGTGCTCAGGAAGGCTGCTGTGTAATTTGAGTATAAGTGTTGTTGCATTTTTTCTTGTACCGTATAGCATAGGGTGTTAATTCGTAGGCTTGGTGAGGTTTTTGTGATTCATGTGGAGTTTTTGATGTCAGCCATTATTAATAATATTTTGTATCTGTAATAATATATCTTGCATTAACTAAGCATTGTTCGGTTTTCTCATTTTATCAGGGCTGACTTAGATAAATTTACTCTTGCTAATTTCGTGTTAATAGAGGCTATTGCAGTTAACCATATATTTAACCTGTTTTTTGCCATTACATTATCCTTATGAGTCCTGAATGTTTAGTTGTTAGTTAGAGCATTAAACTTTAACTTGTAATTTTACCTAACTCTTTTGTTTTGAACCTGGAACTTTGCGGGACAGTAGTGAATCTCTCTCTGTTCCGTAACATAAATTTGGTGACCTCTTATCAGGATATTCAGGATATTATCGTAGGGATATTGCTTGATATTTTGTGACTGTGATTTATTCATCATGTCTACTATTACTACGCTTGATGAAGCCAAAGATTTTTTGTCAAATGTGCAAACAGTGTGTGATGTAGAAAACAGAACAAAGAATGAACTTAAGCTTGTTGCTCAACAATTGGGAATTGCTGTTCGCTCTCATCATTCTAAAGATCAAATTGTTGACATGATTAATAAAAGCTTGTTTAATGTAACTCCTCCAGATGAGCAAACGCAGATTGAAATAGCTAAGTTACAGCTAGCCCTACAGGAGGCTCGTGCTAAGGAGGCTGAGTTTCAGGCTCGTGCTAAGGAGCCTGAGTTTCAGGCAAATGCTAAGGAGGCTGAGTTTCAGGCAAATGCTAAGGAGGCTGAGTTTCAGGCAAATGCTAAGGAGGCTGAGTCTCAGGCTCGTATTCAGGAGGCACAGGCACAGGCTCAGGCACAAATTGAATTAGCTAGGATTCAGGTAGACCATGAGTATCGCATGAAACAAGGTGGAACTGGATCATCTAGCTCTGATGATTTTGATGTGGCTAAAAATGTTAAACTTGTCCCTCCTTCTAATGAATCTGATTTAACAAAGTATTTTCAGTTGTTTGAGAGGGTAGCCACAGGTTTTAATTGGCCCAAAAAGTATTGGCCAGTACTCCTTCAAACTGTTCTCACCGGTAAAGCTCAAGTAACTTATGCATCTTTGCCTCAGGATCAATATGATAATTATGATGTAGTTAAGAGCTTGATTCTTAAGGCCTATGAGCTTGTTCCTGAAGCCTATAGAGTAAAATTTAGGACAACTTATAAGCAAGATAAGGAATCCCATGTTGAGTATGCAAAAATCAAAGAAGATCTGTTAGAGCGGTGGTTAAATTCTAAGAATGTAAATTCTGATTTTGATCAATTTAAGCAGAAGTTTTGCTGGAGGACTTCAAAAGGTGTATTAATAAAGATGTAAGCCTATATCTTGATGAGAAAAGAATAGATAATTTGTCTGATGCTGCAGTTTTAGCTGATGAATATGTTCTCACTCACAAGAGATATTCTAAAGAAAAAAGGAAAGCTGAGAGTAAGTACGTTGCCTCTACTCAGAGTACAGGTAACAGGAAAGAGTATAAAGATGATGTTTCTCAGGAAGTAAATACCAGCTCCACCTCTAGATTTCAAAAAAGTAAATGTACTTATTGTAGTAAGCTTGGTCATACTACGGAGAAATGTTTCAGGAGACAGCGTGATGTGAACAAAAAGGAGTCTTTAAATATTCAGTCAATTGGTGTAGTGTCCACCCTTGAGAGTTCCCAAAATTCTTTAACCGAGTTAACTGAACCTGCTTTGAGGGGTAAATTAAATTCTCATGATGGAGCTCCTCTTTTGACCAGTAACGTGTGTGACACTCTCAAGAGTTCGTGTGCTAATTTCCTGTCTGATGGTTTTGTCAGTCCTCTGGACAGTAATGACAGGAAATCAGTTAAAATATATCGTGATGCAGGTGCTTCCCAATCCCTTATGCTGACCAGTGTTCTAGGCTCTAATGTTAATTCCTCTGATGAAACTGTAATCTTACAAGGTGTAGGGAATAATTACTTCTCTGTCCCTCTGTGCAGAGTGAATTTAGAGTCTGGTTTTGTTAATGGTTCCGTTATGGTTGGGTTGGTTGAGACACTCCCAATGTCAGGTGTAACTTTCTTACTTGGAAATGATATTGGTGGAAGTCAAGTGTGTCCAGCTCCTCAGTTGTCTAGTGAACCAGTGACTGCAACCCAGGATTGTGATGTCCCTGATGTGTTCTCTGCATGTGCTGTCACTAGGGCTAAATCTAAAGTTACTGGTGACTTAGAGGATAATGATGATGATGATGTTATCCTAGCTGACACTTTTCTTGCTAATTTGGACCACTCACCAGATGAGGCAGTATCCTGTAGTGTTGATAATTTGTCTCGTCAAGAGTTGGTTGAGTTGCAGGTTGCTGACCCTGAGTTGAAAGGTGTAGCTAACTCTGCTTGCAGTGAGGAAGAGTCAGCTGGTGCTTCTACTTATTATTATATAAAGTCAGGAGTACTTATGAGAAAGTGGAGACCCCCAACAGCATCAGCTGACTGTGAATGGGAGGCTGTACTTCAAGTTGTCATCCCTCGTGTTTGTAGGCAGGATATCATTAGAGTGGCTCATGATTCCAGTTTGGCAGGACACCTTGGAGTGAGGAAGACTGTGGCACGCATTTTGAAACACTTCTACTGGCCAGGTATCTTCAGAGATGTTTCCTGGTATTGTAAGTCTTGTCACACCTCTCAAGTTGTGGGGAAGTGTAATCAGACCGAAAAGGTTGCACCTCTAGTTCCCATTCCTCCTTTTGAGGCGCCATTCACCCGTGTGTTGGTGGATATTGTGGGCCCTCTTCCTAAGACTTCTTCAGGGTTTTCTTATGTGTTGACCATGATTGATATGGCTACTCGTTATCCTGAAGCCATTCCACTTAGAAATATCTCAGCAAAGAACGTGGTTAAGGAAATGCTAGGGTTCTTCACAAAGTTTGGTCTGCCCAAGGAGGTACAGCAAGACCGGGGAAGTAATTTCATGTCAAATGTTTTCAAGCAGTCTCTGAAAGAGTTGGGCATCACCCAGATCACGTCTTCAGCTTACCATCCCCAGACCCAAGGAGCGTTGGAGAGATATCATCAAACACTCAAATCGATGCTCAAGAAAAACTGTTTGGAACATTAGAAAGACTAGGATAAAAGTCTTCTATTCATTGTATTTGCCCCAAGAGAATCTCCAAATGAATCACTGGGCTTCTCACCCTTTGAACTACTGTTTAGCCATGAAGTAAGAGGACCCCTTAAGCTACTCAAGGAATGCTGGCTGTCGGAGGAAGATGACGTCAACCTGCTGGAGTATGTGATGAAGTTCAAAGAACGGCTGTCCACTGCTTTACAGCTGGCGAGAGAGAATTTAGGAGCTGCTCAGGAGAAGGTGAAGACTTGGTATGATAAGAAGTCCAGGTTACGCCACTTTCAGCCAGGAGATCAGGTTTTGATTCTGCTACCGGTGCATGGGCAACCTCTTCAAGCCAAGTTTAGTGGTCCTTATTTCATGGAGAAGAAACTCAGTGATGTCAATTATGTCATCGCCACACCAGATCGTAGAAAGAACAAGCAACTTTGTCACATCAACATGCTAAAGTTATATCACAGGCGGGACGAAAATAACCCAGTCTGCACTGTAGCTGTTCCACTCGAGTCTGCAAGTGAAGTTCTCCCATGCAGCATGAACCTGAGTGATAGTTTGGGGGAGAATCCTGATATCATGAATGATCTCCAGACTAAGCTTTCTCATCTAGCTCCCGAGGAAAGGCCGGGGTTTTCGGCATTACTGCAGGAGTACCCGCAAGTGTTCCGTGCCACTCCAGGAAGAACCACTGTGTTGATGCATGATGTCGATGTTGGAGATGCAAAGCCAATTAAACTGCCTCCTTACCGTGTGAACCCAGTGAAAGTTCCTCTTATCCAGAAGGAGCTTGGCTACCTGTTGCAACCACAAGATGATTGAGCCCTGTCAGAGCGAGTGGAGTTCTCCTGTCACTCTAGTCTCTAAGCCAGGTGGGTCACAGTGGCTTTGCATCGACTACAGACGTGTTAATCAGATAACCAAAACAGACACTTACCCTCTCCCTCGTGTGGAAGATTGCATAGACAAGATCGGAAAGGCTAGGTACATAAGTAAGTTTGATTTGTTAAAGGGATACTGGCAAGTACCTATGACTGAACGTGCTAGGTAGATCTCATGTTTTATAACACTAGGAAAGACTTTTGTATGTTCTGTAATGCCGTATGGTATGAAGAATGCACCAGCCACATTTCAGAAGCTCATGAATGTTGTAACAGAGGGTTTGGCAGGGTGTGTTGTTTATATTGATGATGTATTAATCTTCAGTGACAACTGGAAAGATCACCTATGCCATGTCAGTAAATTTCTTGAGCGTTTGGTTCAGGCTAATCTTGTAGCTAATTTATCAAAGTGTGAGTTTGGTCAAGCTAAAGTTCAGTTCCTTGGGTACGTAATTGGTGATGGACATGTTGCACCACCAGGAGCTAAGATTCAGGTTATAAGTGATCTTCCCAGACCTAAAAGTAGGAAAGAGCTACAAAGATTTTTGGGAATGGTAGGTTATTACAGGAGATTTGTTCTTAACTTTTCAATTCTTGTATCACCACTTACAGACCTACTGAAAAAGGGAGTTAAATTTGTCTGGACCGATAACTGTGAATCCTCTTTCAGCAAACTTAAAGCTATCCTATTAAGTCAGCCAGTGCTCGCTACTCCAAATTTTGCTAAGCCTTTTAAGATGGCTGTTGACGCAAGTGATACAGGAGCTGGGGCTGTTTTGCTGCAAGAAGATGATCAAGGTATTGAACACCCTGTATCTTATTACAGTAAGAAGTTCACTCCACCTCAGAAGAACTACTCAACTATTGAGAAAGAGCTTTTGGCCTTGATTTTGGGTTTACAGCATTTTTCATTTTATTTGTGTTCTGGTTTTGACCCCATAGTCATTTATACCGATCATAACCCACTGAAATTCCTTAGTAAGTTTAAAGATAAAAATCAGAGATTGACAAGATGGAGTCTACTTCTTCAGGAGTATTCATTAGACATACAACATGTCAAGGGGGAAGAAAATGTTATTGCAGATTGTTTATCTAGACTTTAGACAGACTGTTTTAGAGTAATAAGAAATTTCCTTTGTAATTTTTTTTTTTTTTTTTTTTTTTGTGGGGAGGTGTTACATAGCCTATGATTTCAACATCCTTTGTATAATTCTAACTTACAGTATGCTGCATGTTTGATCAAGATTCGCCTCGTGGCTTCCATAGTGACCAAGCTTCCGTGTTCTACCTCACTCCCCCCTTCTCCTCCCTTATAGTAGAGTAAGTCGTTCTTTCTGTTGTTCAGAGCAGGAGTGTCAACTCTTTGTCCCCTATGGCTTCATTTGCGCGTCCTTCTTACAAGTTGTATCAAGCTCTGCCGGCCCCTATATAATGAGCTCAGTCTCTGCATTAATTGCCACTTAGATCTACTCCTCATTTTGTTCACATCTCTGTCCTCCCCTGTACAGTTTTTATTATTTTTGTGAGTGCTCAGGAAGGCTGCTGTGTAATTTGAGTATAAGTGTTGTTGCATTTTTTCTTGTACCGTATAGCATAGGGTGTTAATTCGTAGGCTTGGTGAGGTTTTTGTGATTCATGTGGAGTTTTTGATGTCAGCCATTATTAATAATATTTTGTATCTGTAATAATATATCTTGCATTAACTAAGCATTGTTCGGTTTTCTCATTTTATCAGGGCTGACTTAGATAAATTTACTCTTGCTAATTTCGTGTTAATAGAGGCTATTGCAGTTAACCATATATTTAACCTGTTTTTTGCCATTACATTATCCTTATGAGTCCTGAATGTTTAGTTGTTAGTTAGAGCATTAAACTTTAACTTGTAATTTTACCTAACTCTTTTGTTTTGAACCTGGAACTTTGCGGGACAGTAGTGAATCTCTCTCTGTTCCGTAACATAAATTTGGTGACCTCTTATCAGGATATTCAGGATATTATCGTAGGGATATTGCTTGATATTTTGTGACTGTGATTTATTCATCATGTCTACTATTACTACGCTTGATGAAGCCAAAGATTTTTTGTCAAATGTGCAAACAGTGTGTGATGTAGAAAACAGAACAAAGAATGAACTTAAGCTTGTTGCTCAACAATTGGGAATTGCTGTTCGCTCTCATCATTCTAAAGATCAAATTGTTGACATGATTAATAAAAGCTTGTTTAATGTAACTCCTCCAGATGAGCAAACGCAGATTGAAATAGCTAAGTTACAGCTAGCCCTACAGGAGGCTCGTGCTAAGGAGGCTGAGTTTCAGGCTCGTGCTAAGGAGCCTGAGTTTCAGGCAAATGCTAAGGAGGCTGAGTTTCAGGCAAATGCTAAGGAGGCTGAGTCTCAGGCTCGTATTCAGGAGGCACAGGCACAGGCTCAGGCACAAATTGAATTAGCTAGGATTCAGGTAGACCATGAGTATCGCATGAAACAAGGTGGAACTGGATCATCTAGCTCTGATGATTTTGATGTGGCTAAAAATGTTAAACTTGTCCCTCCTTCTAATGAATCTGATTTAACAAAGTATTTTCAGTTGTTTGAGAGGGTAGCCACAGGTTTTAATTGGCCCAAAAAGTATTGGCCAGTACTCCTTCAAACTGTTCTCACCGGTAAAGCTCAAGTAACTTATGCATCTTTGCCTCAGGATCAATATGATAATTATGATGTAGTTAAGAGCTTGATTCTTAAGGCCTATGAGCTTGTTCCTGAAGCCTATAGAGTAAAATTTAGGACAACTTATAAGCAAGATAAGGAATCCCATGTTGAGTATGCAAAAATCAAAGAAGATCTGTTAGAGCGGTGGTTAAATTCTAAGAATGTAAATTCTGATTTTGATCAATTTAAGCAGAAGTTTTGCTGGAGGACTTCAAAAGGTGTATTAATAAAGATGTAAGCCTATATCTTGATGAGAAAAGAATAGATAATTTGTCTGATGCTGCAGTTTTAGCTGATGAATATGTTCTCACTCACAAGAGATATTCTAAAGAAAAAAGGAAAGCTGAGAGTAAGTACGTTGCCTCTACTCAGAGTACAGGTAACAGGAAAGAGTATAAAGATGATGTTTCTCAGGAAGTAAATACCAGCTCCACCTCTAGATTTCAAAAAAGTAAATGTACTTATTGTAGTAAGCTTGGTCATACTACGGAGAAATGTTTCAGGAGACAGCGTGATGTGAACAAAAAGGAGTCTTTAAATATTCAGTCAATTGGTGTAGTGTCCACCCTTGAGAGTTCCCAAAATTCTTTAACCGAGTTAACTGAACCTGCTTTGAGGGGTAAATTAAATTCTCATGATGGAGCTCCTCTTTTGACCAGTAACGTGTGTGACACTCTCAAGAGTTCGTGTGCTAATTTCCTGTCTGATGGTTTTGTCAGTCCTCTGGACAGTAATGACAGGAAATCAGTTAAAATATATCGTGATGCAGGTGCTTCCCAATCCCTTATGCTGACCAGTGTTCTAGGCTCTAATGTTAATTCCTCTGATGAAACTGTAATCTTACAAGGTGTAGGGAATAATTACTTCTCTGTCCCTCTGTGCAGAGTGAATTTAGAGTCTGGTTTTGTTAATGGTTCCGTTATGGTTGGGTTGGTTGAGACACTCCCAATGTCAGGTGTAACTTTCTTACTTGGAAATGATATTGGTGGAAGTCAAGTGTGTCCAGCTCCTCAGTTGTCTAGTGAACCAGTGACTGCAACCCAGGATTGTGATGTCCCTGATGTGTTCTCTGCATGTGCTGTCACTAGGGCTAAATCTAAAGTTACTGGTGACTTAGAGGATAATGATGATGATGATGTTATCCTAGCTGACACTTTTCTTGCTAATTTGGACCACTCACCAGATGAGGCAGTATCCTGTAGTGTTGATAATTTGTCTCGTCAAGAGTTGGTTGAGTTGCAGGTTGCTGACCCTGAGTTGAAAGGTGTAGCTAACTCTGCTTGCAGTGAGGAAGAGTCAGCTGGTGCTTCTACTTATTATTATATAAAGTCAGGAGTACTTATGAGAAAGTGGAGACCCCCAACAGCATCAGCTGACTGTGAATGGGAGGCTGTACTTCAAGTTGTCATCCCTCGTGTTTGTAGGCAGGATATCATTAGAGTGGCTCATGATTCCAGTTTGGCAGGACACCTTGGAGTGAGGAAGACTGTGGCACGCATTTTGAAACACTTCTACTGGCCAGGTATCTTCAGAGATGTTTCCTGGTATTGTAAGTCTTGTCACACCTCTCAAGTTGTGGGGAAGTGTAATCAGACCGAAAAGGTTGCACCTCTAGTTCCCATTCCTCCTTTTGAGGCGCCATTCACCCGTGTGTTGGTGGATATTGTGGGCCCTCTTCCTAAGACTTCTTCAGGGTTTTCTTATGTGTTGACCATGATTGATATGGCTACTCGTTATCCTGAAGCCATTCCACTTAGAAATATCTCAGCAAAGAACGTGGTTAAGGAAATGCTAGGGTTCTTCACAAAGTTTGGTCTGCCCAAGGAGGTACAGCAAGACCGGGGAAGTAATTTCATGTCAAATGTTTTCAAGCAGTCTCTGAAAGAGTTGGGCATCACCCAGATCACGTCTTCAGCTTACCATCCCCAGACCCAAGGAGCGTTGGAGAGATATCATCAAACACTCAAATCGATGCTCAAGAAAAACTGTTTGGAACATTAGAAAGACTAGGATAAAAGTCTTCTATTCATTGTATTTGCCCCAAGAGAATCTCCAAATGAATCACTGGGCTTCTCACCCTTTGAACTACTGTTTAGCCATGAAGTAAGAGGACCCCTTAAGCTACTCAAGGAATGCTGGCTGTCGGAGGAAGATGACGTCAACCTGCTGGAGTATGTGATGAAGTTCAAAGAACGGCTGTCCACTGCTTTACAGCTGGCGAGAGAGAATTTAGGAGCTGCTCAGGAGAAGGTGAAGACTTGGTATGATAAGAAGTCCAGGTTACGCCACTTTCAGCCAGGAGATCAGGTTTTGATTCTGCTACCGGTGCATGGGCAACCTCTTCAAGCCAAGTTTAGTGGTCCTTATTTCATGGAGAAGAAACTCAGTGATGTCAATTATGTCATCGCCACACCAGATCGTAGAAAGAACAAGCAACTTTGTCACATCAACATGCTAAAGTTATATCACAGGCGGGACGAAAATAACCCAGTCTGCACTGTAGCTGTTCCACTCGAGTCTGCAAGTGAAGTTCTCCCATGCAGCATGAACCTGAGTGATAGTTTGGGGGAGAATCCTGATATCATGAATGATCTCCAGACTAAGCTTTCTCATCTAGCTCCCGAGGAAAGGCCGGGGTTTTCGGCATTACTGCAGGAGTACCCGCAAGTGTTCCGTGCCACTCCAGGAAGAACCACTGTGTTGATGCATGATGTCGATGTTGGAGATGCAAAGCCAATTAAACTGCCTCCTTACCGTGTGAACCCAGTGAAAGTTCCTCTTATCCAGAAGGAGCTTGGCTACCTGTTGCAACCACAAGATGATTGAGCCCTGTCAGAGCGAGTGGAGTTCTCCTGTCACTCTAGTCTCTAAGCCAGGTGGGTCACAGTGGCTTTGCATCGACTACAGACGTGTTAATCAGATAACCAAAACAGACACTTACCCTCTCCCTCGTGTGGAAGATTGCATAGACAAGATCGGAAAGGCTAGGTACATAAGTAAGTTTGATTTGTTAAAGGGATACTGGCAAGTACCTATGACTGAACGTGCTAGGTAGATCTCATGTTTTATAACACTAGGAAAGACTTTTGTATGTTCTGTAATGCCGTATGGTATGAAGAATGCACCAGCCACATTTCAGAAGCTCATGAATGTTGTAACAGAGGGTTTGGCAGGGTGTGTTGTTTATATTGATGATGTATTAATCTTCAGTGACAACTGGAAAGATCACCTATGCCATGTCAGTAAATTTCTTGAGCGTTTGGTTCAGGCTAATCTTGTAGCTAATTTATCAAAGTGTGAGTTTGGTCAAGCTAAAGTTCAGTTCCTTGGGTACGTAATTGGTGATGGACATGTTGCACCACCAGGAGCTAAGATTCAGGTTATAAGTGATCTTCCCAGACCTAAAAGTAGGAAAGAGCTACAAAGATTTTTGGGAATGGTAGGTTATTACAGGAGATTTGTTCTTAACTTTTCAATTCTTGTATCACCACTTACAGACCTACTGAAAAAGGGAGTTAAATTTGTCTGGACCGATAACTGTGAATCCTCTTTCAGCAAACTTAAAGCTATCCTATTAAGTCAGCCAGTGCTCGCTACTCCAAATTTTGCTAAGCCTTTTAAGATGGCTGTTGACGCAAGTGATACAGGAGCTGGGGCTGTTTTGCTGCAAGAAGATGATCAAGGTATTGAACACCCTGTATCTTATTACAGTAAGAAGTTCACTCCACCTCAGAAGAACTACTCAACTATTGAGAAAGAGCTTTTGGCCTTGATTTTGGGTTTACAGCATTTTTCATTTTATTTGTGTTCTGGTTTTGACCCCATAGTCATTTATACCGATCATAACCCACTGAAATTCCTTAGTAAGTTTAAAGATAAAAATCAGAGATTGACAAGATGGAGTCTACTTCTTCAGGAGTATTCATTAGACATACAACATGTCAAGGGGGAAGAAAATGTTATTGCAGATTGTTTATCTAGACTTTAGACAGACTGTTTTAGAGTAATAAGAAATTTCCTTTGTAATTTTTTTTTTTTTTTTTTTTTGTGGGGAGGTGTTACATAGCCTATGATTTCAACATCCTTTGTATAATTCTAACTTACAGTATGCTGCATGTTTGATCAAGATTCGCCTCGTGGCTTCCATAGTGACCAAGCTTCCGTGTTCTACCTCACTCCCCCCTTCTCCTCCCTTATAGTAGAGTAAGTCGTTCTTTCTGTTGTTCAGAGCAGGAGTGTCAACTCTTTGTCCCCTATGGCTTCATTTGCGCGTCCTTCTTACAAGTTGTATCAAGCTCTGCCGGCCCCTATATAATGAGCTCAGTCTCTGCATTAATTGCCACTTAGATCTACTCCTCATTTTGTTCACATCTCTGTCCTCCCCTGTACAGTTTTTATTATTTTTGTGAGTGCTCAGGAAGGCTGCTGTGTAATTTGAGTATAAGTGTTGTTGCATTTTTTCTTGTACCGTATAGCATAGGGTGTTAATTCGTAGGCTTGGTGAGGTTTTTGTGATTCATGTGGAGTTTTTGATGTCAGCCATTATTAATAATATTTTGTATCTGTAATAATATATCTTGCATTAACTAAGCATTGTTCGGTTTTCTCATTTTATCAGGGCTGACTTAGATAAATTTACTCTTGCTAATTTCGTGTTAATAGAGGCTATTGCAGTTAACCATATATTTAACCTGTTTTTTGCCATTACATTATCCTTATGAGTCCTGAATGTTTAGTTGTTAGTTAGAGCATTAAACTTTAACTTGTAATTTTACCTAACTCTTTTGTTTTGAACCTGGAACTTTGCGGGACAGTAGTGAATCTCTCTCTGTTCCGTAACATAAATTTGGTGACCTCTTATCAGGATATTCAGGATATTATCGTAGGGATATTGCTTGATATTTTGTGACTGTGATTTATTCATCATGTCTACTATTACTACGCTTGATGAAGCCAAAGATTTTTTGTCAAATGTGCAAACAGTGTGTGATGTAGAAAACAGAACAAAGAATGAACTTAAGCTTGTTGCTCAACAATTGGGAATTGCTGTTCGCTCTCATCATTCTAAAGATCAAATTGTTGACATGATTAATAAAAGCTTGTTTAATGTAACTCCTCCAGATGAGCAAACGCAGATTGAAATAGCTAAGTTACAGCTAGCCCTACAGGAGGCTCGTGCTAAGGAGGCTGAGTTTCAGGCTCGTGCTAAGGAGCCTGAGTTTCAGGCAAATGCTAAGGAGGCTGAGTTTCAGGCAAATGCTAAGGAGGCTGAGTCTCAGGCTCGTATTCAGGAGGCACAGGCACAGGCTCAGGCACAAATTGAATTAGCTAGGATTCAGGTAGACCATGAGTATCGCATGAAACAAGGTGGAACTGGATCATCTAGCTCTGATGATTTTGATGTGGCTAAAAATGTTAAACTTGTCCCTCCTTCTAATGAATCTGATTTAACAAAGTATTTTCAGTTGTTTGAGAGGGTAGCCACAGGTTTTAATTGGCCCAAAAAGTATTGGCCAGTACTCCTTCAAACTGTTCTCACCGGTAAAGCTCAAGTAACTTATGCATCTTTGCCTCAGGATCAATATGATAATTATGATGTAGTTAAGAGCTTGATTCTTAAGGCCTATGAGCTTGTTCCTGAAGCCTATAGAGTAAAATTTAGGACAACTTATAAGCAAGATAAGGAATCCCATGTTGAGTATGCAAAAATCAAAGAAGATCTGTTAGAGCGGTGGTTAAATTCTAAGAATGTAAATTCTGATTTTGATCAATTTAAGCAGAAGTTTTGCTGGAGGACTTCAAAAGGTGTATTAATAAAGATGTAAGCCTATATCTTGATGAGAAAAGAATAGATAATTTGTCTGATGCTGCAGTTTTAGCTGATGAATATGTTCTCACTCACAAGAGATATTCTAAAGAAAAAAGGAAAGCTGAGAGTAAGTACGTTGCCTCTACTCAGAGTACAGGTAACAGGAAAGAGTATAAAGATGATGTTTCTCAGGAAGTAAATACCAGCTCCACCTCTAGATTTCAAAAAGTAAATGTACTTATTGTAGTAAGCTTGGTCATACTACGGAGAAATGTTTCAGGAGACAGCGTGATGTGAACAAAAAGGAGTCTTTAAATATTCAGTCAATTGGTGTAGTGTCCACCCTTGAGAGTTCCCAAAATTCTTTAACCGAGTTAACTGAACCTGCTTTGAGGGGTAAATTAAATTCTCATGATGGAGCTCCTCTTTTGACCAGTAACGTGTGTGACACTCTCAAGAGTTCGTGTGCTAATTTCCTGTCTGATGGTTTTGTCAGTCCTCTGGACAGTAATGACAGGAAATCAGTTAAAATATATCGTGATGCAGGTGCTTCCCAATCCCTTATGCTGACCAGTGTTCTAGGCTCTAATGTTAATTCCTCTGATGAAACTGTAATCTTACAAGGTGTAGGGAATAATTACTTCTCTGTCCCTCTGTGCAGAGTGAATTTAGAGTCTGGTTTTGTTAATGGTTCCGTTATGGTTGGGTTGGTTGAGACACTCCCAATGTCAGGTGTAACTTTCTTACTTGGAAATGATATTGGTGGAAGTCAAGTGTGTCCAGCTCCTCAGTTGTCTAGTGAACCAGTGACTGCAACCCAGGATTGTGATGTCCCTGATGTGTTCTCTGCATGTGCTGTCACTAGGGCTAAATCTAAAGTTACTGGTGACTTAGAGGATAATGATGATGATGATGTTATCCTAGCTGACACTTTTCTTGCTAATTTGGACCACTCACCAGATGAGGCAGTATCCTGTAGTGTTGATAATTTGTCTCGTCAAGAGTTGGTTGAGTTGCAGGTTGCTGACCCTGAGTTGAAAGGTGTAGCTAACTCTGCTTGCAGTGAGGAAGAGTCAGCTGGTGCTTCTACTTATTATTATATAAAGTCAGGAGTACTTATGAGAAAGTGGAGACCCCCAACAGCATCAGCTGACTGTGAATGGGAGGCTGTACTTCAAGTTGTCATCCCTCGTGTTTGTAGGCAGGATATCATTAGAGTGGCTCATGATTCCAGTTTGGCAGGACACCTTGGAGTGAGGAAGACTGTGGCACGCATTTTGAAACACTTCTACTGGCCAGGTATCTTCAGAGATGTTTCCTGGTATTGTAAGTCTTGTCACACCTCTCAAGTTGTGGGGAAGTGTAATCAGACCGAAAAGGTTGCACCTCTAGTTCCCATTCCTCCTTTTGAGGCGCCATTCACCCGTGTGTTGGTGGATATTGTGGGCCCTCTTCCTAAGACTTCTTCAGGGTTTTCTTATGTGTTGACCATGATTGATATGGCTACTCGTTATCCTGAAGCCATTCCACTTAGAAATATCTCAGCAAAGAACGTGGTTAAGGAAATGCTAGGGTTCTTCACAAAGTTTGGTCTGCCCAAGGAGGTACAGCAAGACCGGGGAAGTAATTTCATGTCAAATGTTTTCAAGCAGTCTCTGAAAGAGTTGGGCATCACCCAGATCATGTCTTCAGCTTACCATCCCCAGACCCAAGGAGCGTTGGAGAGATATCATCAAACACTCAAATCGATGCTCAAGAAAAACTGTTTGGAACATTAGAAAGACTAGGATAAAAGTCTTCTATTCATTGTATTTGCCCCAAGAGAATCTCCAAATGAATCACTGGGCTTCTCACCCTTTGAACTACTGTTTAGCCATGAAGTAAGAGGACCCCTTAAGCTACTCAAGGAATGCTGGCTGTCGGAGGAAGATGACGTCAACCTGCTGGAGTATGTGATGAAGTTCAAAGAACGGCTGTCCACTGCTTTACAGCTGGCGAGAGAGAATTTAGGAGCTGCTCAGGAGAAGGTGAAGACTTGGTATGATAAGAAGTCCAGGTTACGCCACTTTCAGCCAGGAGATCAGGTTTTGATTCTGCTACCGGTGCATGGGCAACCTCTTCAAGCCAAGTTTAGTGGTCCTTATTTCATGGAGAAGAAACTCAGTGATGTCAATTATGTCATCGCCACACCAGATCGTAGAAAGAACAAGCAACTTTGTCACATCAACATGCTAAAGTTATATCACAGGCGGGACGAAAATAACCCAGTCTGCACTGTAGCTGTTCCACTCGAGTCTGCAAGTGAAGTTCTCCCATGCAGCATGAACCTGAGTGATAGTTTGGGGGAGAATCCTGATATCATGAATGATCTCCAGACTAAGCTTTCTCATCTAGCTCCCGAGGAAAGGCCGAGGTTTTCGGCATTACTGCAGGAGTACCCGCAAGTGTTCCGTGCCACTCCAGGAAGAACCACTGTGTTGATGCATGATGTCGATGTTGGAGATGCAAAGCCAATTAAACTGCCTCCTTACCGTGTGAACCCAGTGAAAGTTCCTCTTATCCAGAAGGAGCTTGGCTACCTGTTGCACCACAAGATGATTGAGCCCTGTCAGAGCGAGTGGAGTTCTCCTGTCACTCTAGTCTCTAAGCCAGGTGGGTCACAGTGGCTTTGCATCGACTACAGACGTGTTAATCAGATAACCAAAACAGACACTTACCCTCTCCCTCGTGTGGAAGATTGCATAGACAAGATCGGAAAGGCTAGGTACATAAGTAAGTTTGATTTGTTAAAGGGATACTGGCAAGTACCTATGACTGAACGTGCTAGGTAGATCTCATGTTTTATAACACTAGGAAAGACTTTTGTATGTTCTGTAATGCCGTATGGTATGAAGAATGCACCAGCCACATTTCAGAAGCTCATGAATGTTGTAACAGAGGGTTTGGCAGGGTGTGTTGTTTATATTGATGATGTATTAATCTTCAGTGACAACTGGAAAGATCACCTATGCCATGTCAGTAAATTTCTTGAGCGTTTGGTTCAGGCTAATCTTGTAGCTAATTTATCAAAGTGTGAGTTTGGTCAAGCTAAAGTTCAGTTCCTTGGGTACGTAATTGGTGATGGACATGTTGCACCACCAGGAGCTAAGATTCAGGTTATAAGTGATCTTCCCAGACCTAAAAGTAGGAAAGAGCTACAAAGATTTTTGGGAATGGTAGGTTATTACAGGAGATTTGTTCTTAACTTTTCAATTCTTGTATCACCACTTACAGACCTACTGAAAAAGGGAGTTAAATTTGTCTGGACCGATAACTGTGAATCCTCTTTCAGCAAACTTAAAGCTATCCTATTAAGTCAGCCAGTGCTCGCTACTCCAAATTTTGCTAAGCCTTTTAAGATGGCTGTTGACGCAAGTGATACAGGAGCTGGGGCTGTTTTGCTGCAAGAAGATGATCAAGGTATTGAACACCCTGTATCTTATTACAGTAAGAAGTTCACTCCACCTCAGAAGAACTACTCAACTATTGAGAAAGAGCTTTTGGCCTTGATTTTGGGTTTACAGCATTTTTCATTTTATTTGTGTTCTGGTTTTGACCCCATAGTCATTTATACCGATCATAACCCACTGAAATTCCTTAGTAAGTTTAAAGATAAAAATCAGAGATTGACAAGATGGAGTCTACTTCTTCAGGAGTATTCATTAGACATACAACATGTCAAGGGGGAAGAAAATGTTATTGCAGATTGTTTATCTAGACTTTAGACAGACTGTTTTAGAGTAATAAGAAATTTCCTTTGTAATTTTTTTTTTTTTTTTTTTTTGTGGGGAGGTGTTACATAGCCTATGATTTCAACATCCTTTGTATAATTCTAACTTACAGTATGCTGCATGTTTGATCAAGATTCGCCTCGTGGCTTCCATAGTGACCAAGCTTCCGTGTTCTACCTCACTCCCCCCTTCTCCTCCCTTATAGTAGAGTAAGTCGTTCTTTCTGTTGTTCAGAGCAGGAGTGTCAACTCTTTGTCCCCTATGGCTTCATTTGCGCGTCCTTCTTACAAGTTGTATCAAGCTCTGCCGGCCCCTATATAATGAGCTCAGTCTCTGCATTAATTGCCACTTAGATCTACTCCTCATTTTGTTCACATCTCTGTCCTCCCCTGTACAGTTTTTATTATTTTTGTGAGTGCTCAGGAAGGCTGCTGTGTAATTTGAGTATAAGTGTTGTTGCATTTTTTCTTGTACCGTATAGCATAGGGTGTTAATTCGTAGGCTTGGTGAGGTTTTTGTGATTCATGTGGAGTTTTTGATGTCAGCCATTATTAATAATATTTTGTATCTGTAATAATATATCTTGCATTAACTAAGCATTGTTCGGTTTTCTCATTTTATCAGGGCTGACTTAGATAAATTTACTCTTGCTAATTTCGTGTTAATAGAGGCTATTGCAGTTAACCATATATTTAACCTGTTTTTTGCCATTACATTATCCTTATGAGTCCTGAATGTTTAGTTGTTAGTTAGAGCATTAAACTTTAACTTGTAATTTTACCTAACTCTTTTGTTTTGAACCTGGAACTTTGCGGGACAGTAGTGAATCTCTCTCTGTTCCGTAACATAAATTTGGTGACCTCTTATCAGGATATTCAGGATATTATCGTAGGGATATTGCTTGATATTTTGTGACTGTGATTTATTCATCATGTCTACTATTACTACGCTTGATGAAGCCAAAGATTTTTTGTCAAATGTGCAAACAGTGTGTGATGTAGAAAACAGAACAAAGAATGAACTTAAGCTTGTTGCTCAACAATTGGGAATTGCTGTTCGCTCTCATCATTCTAAAGATCAAATTGTTGACATGATTAATAAAAGCTTGTTTAATGTAACTCCTCCAGATGAGCAAACGCAGATTGAAATAGCTAAGTTACAGCTAGCCCTACAGGAGGCTCGTGCTAAGGAGGCTGAGTTTCAGGCTCGTGCTAAGGAGCCTGAGTTTCAGGCAAATGCTAAGGAGGCTGAGTTTCAGGCAAATGCTAAGGAGGCTGAGTCTCAGGCTCGTATTCAGGAGGCACAGGCACAGGCTCAGGCACAAATTGAATTAGCTAGGATTCAGGTAGACCATGAGTATCGCATGAAACAAGGTGGAACTGGATCATCTAGCTCTGATGATTTTGATGTGGCTAAAAATGTTAAACTTGTCCCTCCTTCTAATGAATCTGATTTAACAAAGTATTTTCAGTTGTTTGAGAGGGTAGCCACAGGTTTTAATTGGCCCAAAAAGTATTGGCCAGTACTCCTTCAAACTGTTCTCACCGGTAAAGCTCAAGTAACTTATGCATCTTTGCCTCAGGATCAATATGATAATTATGATGTAGTTAAGAGCTTGATTCTTAAGGCCTATGAGCTTGTTCCTGAAGCCTATAGAGTAAAATTTAGGACAACTTATAAGCAAGATAAGGAATCCCATGTTGAGTATGCAAAAATCAAAGAAGATCTGTTAGAGCGGTGGTTAAATTCTAAGAATGTAAATTCTGATTTTGATCAATTTAAGCAGAAGTTTTGCTGGAGGACTTCAAAAGGTGTATTAATAAAGATGTAAGCCTATATCTTGATGAGAAAAGAATAGATAATTTGTCTGATGCTGCAGTTTTAGCTGATGAATATGTTCTCACTCACAAGAGATATTCTAAAGAAAAAAGGAAAGCTGAGAGTAAGTACGTTGCCTCTACTCAGAGTACAGGTAACAGGAAAGAGTATAAAGATGATGTTTCTCAGGAAGTAAATACCAGCTCCACCTCTAGATTTCAAAAAAGTAAATGTACTTATTGTAGTAAGCTTGGTCATACTACGGAGAAATGTTTCAGGAGACAGCGTGATGTGAACAAAAAGGAGTCTTTAAATATTCAGTCAATTGGTGTAGTGTCCACCCTTGAGAGTTCCCAAAATTCTTTAACCGAGTTAACTGAACCTGCTTTGAGGGGTAAATTAAATTCTCATGATGGAGCTCCTCTTTTGACCAGTAACGTGTGTGACACTCTCAAGAGTTCGTGTGCTAATTTCCTGTCTGATGGTTTTGTCAGTCCTCTGGACAGTAATGACAGGAAATCAGTTAAAATATATCGTGATGCAGGTGCTTCCCAATCCCTTATGCTGACCAGTGTTCTAGGCTCTAATGTTAATTCCTCTGATGAAACTGTAATCTTACAAGGTGTAGGGAATAATTACTTCTCTGTCCCTCTGTGCAGAGTGAATTTAGAGTCTGGTTTTGTTAATGGTTCCGTTATGGTTGGGTTGGTTGAGACACTCCCAATGTCAGGTGTAACTTTCTTACTTGGAAATGATATTGGTGGAAGTCAAGTGTGTCCAGCTCCTCAGTTGTCTAGTGAACCAGTGACTGCAACCCAGGATTGTGATGTCCCTGATGTGTTCTCTGCATGTGCTGTCACTAGGGCTAAATCTAAAGTTACTGGTGACTTAGAGGATAATGATGATGATGATGTTATCCTAGCTGACACTTTTCTTGCTAATTTGGACCACTCACCAGATGAGGCAGTATCCTGTAGTGTTGATAATTTGTCTCGTCAAGAGTTGGTTGAGTTGCAGGTTGCTGACCCTGAGTTGAAAGGTGTAGCTAACTCTGCTTGCAGTGAGGAAGAGTCAGCTGGTGCTTCTACTTATTATTATATAAAGTCAGGAGTACTTATGAGAAAGTGGAGACCCCCAACAGCATCAGCTGACTGTGAATGGGAGGCTGTACTTCAAGTTGTCATCCCTCGTGTTTGTAGGCAGGATATCATTAGAGTGGCTCATGATTCCAGTTTGGCAGGACACCTTGGAGTGAGGAAGACTGTGGCACGCATTTTGAAACACTTCTACTGGCCAGGTATCTTCAGAGATGTTTCCTGGTATTGTAAGTCTTGTCACACCTCTCAAGTTGTGGGGAAGTGTAATCAGACCGAAAAGGTTGCACCTCTAGTTCCCATTCCTCCTTTTGAGGCGCCATTCACCCGTGTGTTGGTGGATATTGTGGGCCCTCTTCCTAAGACTTCTTCAGGGTTTTCTTATGTGTTGACCATGATTGATATGGCTACTCGTTATCCTGAAGCCATTCCACTTAGAAATATCTCAGCAAAGAACGTGGTTAAGGAAATGCTAGGGTTCTTCACAAAGTTTGGTCTGCCCAAGGAGGTACAGCAAGACCGGGGAAGTAATTTCATGTCAAATGTTTTCAAGCAGTCTCTGAAAGAGTTGGGCATCACCCAGATCACGTCTTCAGCTTACCATCCCCAGACCCAAGGAGCGTTGGAGAGATATCATCAAACACTCAAATCGATGCTCAAGAAAAACTGTTTGGAACATTAGAAAGACTAGGATAAAAGTCTTCTATTCATTGTATTTGCCCCAAGAGAATCTCCAAATGAATCACTGGGCTTCTCACCCTTTGAACTACTGTTTAGCCATGAAGTAAGAGGACCCCTTAAGCTACTCAAGGAATGCTGGCTGTCGGAGGAAGATGACGTCAACCTGCTGGAGTATGTGATGAAGTTCAAAGAACGGCTGTCCACTGCTTTACAGCTGGCGAGAGAGAATTTAGGAGCTGCTCAGGAGAAGGTGAAGACTTGGTATGATAAGAAGTCCAGGTTACGCCACTTTCAGCCAGGAGATCAGGTTTTGATTCTGCTACCGGTGCATGGGCAACCTCTTCAAGCCAAGTTTAGTGGTCCTTATTTCATGGAGAAGAAACTCAGTGATGTCAATTATGTCATCGCCACACCAGATCGTAGAAAGAACAAGCAACTTTGTCACATCAACATGCTAAAGTTATATCACAGGCGGGACGAAAATAACCCAGTCTGCACTGTAGCTGTTCCACTCGAGTCTGCAAGTGAAGTTCTCCCATGCAGCATGAACCTGAGTGATAGTTTGGGGGAGAATCCTGATATCATGAATGATCTCCAGACTAAGCTTTCTCATCTAGCTCCCGAGGAAAGGCCGGGGTTTTCGGCATTACTGCAGGAGTACCCGCAAGTGTTCCGTGCCACTCCAGGAAGAACCACTGTGTTGATGCATGATGTCGATGTTGGAGATGCAAAGCCAATTAAACTGCCTCCTTACCGTGTGAACCCAGTGAAAGTTCCTCTTATCCAGAAGGAGCTTGGCTACCTGTTGCACCACAAGATGATTGAGCCCTGTCAGAGCGAGTGGAGTTCTCCTGTCACTCTAGTCTCTAAGCCAGGTGGGTCACAGTGGCTTTGCATCGACTACAGACGTGTTAATCAGATAACCAAAACAGACACTTACCCTCTCCCTCGTGTGGAAGATTGCATAGACAAGATCGGAAAGGCTAGGTACATAAGTAAGTTTGATTTGTTAAAGGGATACTGGCAAGTACCTATGACTGAACGTGCTAGGTAGATCTCATGTTTTATAACACTAGGAAAGACTTTTGTATGTTCTGTAATGCCGTATGGTATGAAGAATGCACCAGCCACATTTCAGAAGCTCATGAATGTTGTAACAGAGGGTTTGGCAGGGTGTGTTGTTTATATTGATGATGTATTAATCTTCAGTGACAACTGGAAAGATCACCTATGCCATGTCAGTAAATTTCTTGAGCGTTTGGTTCAGGCTAATCTTGTAGCTAATTTATCAAAGTGTGAGTTTGGTCAAGCTAAAGTTCAGTTCCTTGGGTACGTAATTGGTGATGGACATGTTGCACCACCAGCAGCTAAGGTTCAGGTTATAAGTGATCTTCCCAGACCTAAAAGTAGGAAAGAGCTACAAAGATTTTTGGGAATGGTAGGTTATTACAGGAGATTTGTTCTTAACTTTTCAATTCTTGTATCACCACTTACAGACCTACTGAAAAAGGGAGTTAAATTTGTCTGGACCGATAACTGTGAATCCTCTTTCAGCAAACTTAAAGCTATCCTATTAAGTCAGCCAGTGCTCGCTACTCCAAATTTTGCTAAGCCTTTTAAGATGGCTGTTGACGCAAGTGATACAGGAGCTGGGGCTGTTTTGCTGCAAGAAGATGATCAAGGTATTGAACACCCTGTATCTTATTACAGTAAGAAGTTTACTCCACCTCAAAAGAACTACTCAACTATTGAGAAAGAGCTTTTGGCCTTGATTTTGGGTTTACAGCATTTTTCATTTTATTTGTGTTCTGGTTTTGACCCCATAGTCATTTATACCGATCATAACCCACTGAAATTCCTTAGTAAGTTTAAAGATAAAAATCAGAGATTGACAAGATGGAGTCTACTTCTTCTGGAGTATTCATTAGACATACAACATGTCAAGGGGGAAGAAAATGTTATTGCAGATTGTTTATCTAGACTTTAGACAGACTGTTTTAGAGTAATAAGAAATTTCCTTTGTAAATTTTTTTTTTTTTTTTTTTTTGTGGGGAGGTGTTACATAGCCTATGATTTCAACATCCTTTGTATAATTCTAACTTACAGTATGCTGCATGTTTGATCAAGATTCGCCTCGTGGCTTCCATAGTGACCAAGCTTCCGTGTTCTACCTCACTCCCCCCTTCTCCTCCCTTATAGTAGAGTAAGTCGTTCTTTCTGTTATTCAGAGCAGGAGTGTCAACTCTTTTTCCCCAATGGCTTCATTTGCGCGTCCTTCTTACAATTTGTATCAAGCTCTGCCGGCCCCTATATAATGAGCTCAGTCTCTGCATTAATTGCCACTTAGATCTACTCCTCATTTTGTTCACATCTCTGTCCTCCCCTCTACAGTTGTTATTATTTTTGTGAGTGCTCAGGAAGTCTCCAACCATCTGGCTGCTGTGTAATTTGAGTATAAGTGTTGTTGCATTTTTTCTTGTACTGTATAGCATAGGGTGTTAATTCTTAGGCCTGGTGAGGTTTTTGTGATTCATGTGGAGTTTTTGATGTCAGCCATTATTAATAATATTTTGTATCTGTAATAATATATCTTGCATTAACTGAGCATTATCCGGTTTTCTCATTTTATCAGGGCTGACTTAGATATATTTACTCTTGCTAATTTCGTGTTAATAGAGGCTATTGCAGTTAACCATATATTTAACCTGTTTTTTGCCATTACATTATCCTTACGAGTCCTGAATGTTTAGTTGTTAGTTTGAGCATTGAACTTAAACTTGTAATTTTACCTAACTCTTTTGTTTTGAACCTGGAACTTTGCGGGACAGTAGTGAATCTCTCTCTGTTCCGTAACAATATATATATATATATATATATATATATATATATATATATATATATATATATATTATGGTTATATATGGGCGGGAGATTTTTCTGTAATACATAAGTTGTTGAAAGTGACTGCAAGTTCTGCACTGTATATTTTCTTCAGCATGGCGCAATATGTAATAGGCAAGTAGATTTGTGTAGGGCATCAGGAACAGAAACACACACATCCTCTAGCCCAGACTATCAAGAATCTCAGGATGTATATCAAACACTTGGTGTAGCTCACGGAAACAATTTATGTCACATGACGGAAGCATGCTAGACACTAGACACACACACATACGCACACACCTCCGCCAGAAGGAAGCCAGACCATAATGTATACCCAGATATCAGATGTAGCGAGTCAGAAGGAGTAGGAGATGAGAAGGAGGCAGAAGGCGACTGAGTAGAGTAGGAGGTAGGAGCCAGTAAGTGATTAGCTGTCACTTTGGCAATTAGTGGGTCACGTCACTCCGTCCATGAACAATATAGCTGTGTCACAATAAAACCCCGTAACCCAAGAGTGTCTCTATCTCACCTTTACTTACGATACAAGAGAGACAGAGGGAGGAGTGAAACAGAGGAAGACCTACAAATATACAGTCTCCATGCTATCCAATGCCTCATGACTCTACATTGGTAGCAGGTGCCTCGCCAATCTACTATAATCCCAACTCCTAGGTACGACTGTTATCAACGTTTGGCAGCAGCAGTTTTCTACGTTTCTCCACAGTTATCCACATTATTGGCGTGGTGGCTGCTACCTACCTAGATACCTACCTACCTATCTACCTATCAACACTGGTGGCAGCAGTGGGATGTCGGCATGGTTGACTTACTTAGGCTACCCTTATCATATAATCATAATCAATATCTTTTTGTTGCTACCGTACTGATGGCTTGTGCAATTTTGGTTTCAATTAAGGATAACACAGCAGAAACAGCGGGTAATCATAGATAATATTATCTGTAGGTTCACCACACCAGAGGTGCTAATAAGTGATAATGGAGGAGAATTTAACTCTGAAATCTTACAAGCAGCATGTAAACAAAACAACATAAAGAAAGACTAATGTTTTAGCCTATCATCGAGCTTCCAGGGGACTGGTAGAGACAGAATAAAAAAGTACTAGATGTACACAGTCACATTCTTAATGAGAATTATATAAACTGGGATGATTGGCTCCCCAGAGTTGGAGCTTCAATTAATTCTGAAATTAAAAAGTCTATAGGAGACACACCTCATATAATTATTTGTGAGTCAGTCTCTTATACGTGATACTGGCGTGCAAGAAAATGCCTTTATACAGTACAATTATGAAGATTATCCTAAACTTCGTTTACGTGAATCCCAAGAATACAAAGTTAAAGAAACAATTGACGATGTCCAAGGAACAAATGACGAAATCATTTAATAAGGTAAAATAATCAATTATTAACATTAGTGACACTGTCTATGGCATTATTTATACTAGAGACAACAAACTGTCATTGAAATTTGAAGACCCAATCAGGGTAATAAAGAGAACATCCAAAAATGTATAAAGTCAATATCGAGTAATGAAGTGGAAAAAATTCATTTTGATTATTTTAAATGGGTCTCAGGAAATTATGTCTGCAGTTACAAAACATCGGATGCAACTAAAAAACCTAGTAAATACGATGGAAAAAAACGGAAGAAAGTAATACATACCAGAATAAATTACGATCGCATACCAAACATACATAGGTGCAACAAATACAGCAATTCGGTGGCTCAATCGGTAGAGAGTTGGCCTGCAGTCCTAACGGACCCGGGTTCAAATCCCGCTGGTGCAGGGAACAGTTTAAGGAATTGAATTTCATAACATCAGACTTTACTGATCTACCAGAAGACCCGCCGACATGTCGTAAAAATACCCTCGCTAATACCAATACACCAGTCCTGTATGAGACAGTCCTAGCATGTATTCAGTATGGAAGGTGGGTGTTAGCGCCGAAGTGGTGACATGTAGAGGTGTGCGGTACGTAGGAGGACTACTGGGCCTTGAAAGCAGGCTGTGAAGCCTATGCCCAGAGTCGGCCACGTAAAAAAAAAAAAAAATTACCAGAACAAGGCATTTACATGACCTAGGAATGGATTTAGACTCCTTTTGTAGGTAATACGTTGGGCAATTTAAAGCAGGGTAATTTTTCTCCATGAGTCAAATTAAAGTAAAGATAACTCAACGTTCATCATCAGTATCATCATCCCTAGCATGCGTTGCTACCATCACTGGATTAACTATCTAATAAAGATATTCCTTCAGTAGGTAAAGATGAGAATTATTCCATGGATTCTACTGTTTATCCTGATATCAATAGGAACTCGTCACTTACACCTTTAACACGTAGTAAGGCAAGGTTGCCTTATCGCACCAACCGCCTCTACAACTATTGTCAGGACATAATGAGTAATGGAATTGATCTGGACGCACTGTACAACCTACCAGTCATGATGCAGAATATGGCAAGACCACTTAGAACTCTAGAAGCAGTATTTAGAGGCTCTTCCTCATATCCTCATCCAACACATGGAGTGGGTGAAATCATCAAGCTAGCGGACTGGAAACTAGAAGAGGCTAAGACCATTATGCTCACCGTGATCCAGGACATCCTATCACATTGGACCGACGCAAGTAGGAAAACTAACATCACAAATACGTGTGACAAGCGTGGTTTGTTCGATCTAGGTGGAGCAATTGTAGATAACATTTTGGATTGGCTACAGAAAATAATCTTGAAGAATTAAATAACAATAACAAGACTACACAAATTCTCTTACATCAACATAAGCTGGCTGATAGCCAGAACAGTGTAATGATGACGACTGTAAAGAACCTATGAAAGACAGAAATCAACTCAAGAAATTGTGGAGAAAGTAAATACACCGGAAGGCAATATGACACTTTTCCATCACTCTTCACTGGTCATGGAACATATTGACATAATAATACAGTTAGACAATATTGGAGTTCGTGCTCAAGCTTTCATGGAATGCATTGCAAATGCTGGTAACGGTAGGACCACCATTAATTTACTTCCCATTCACAAAGTCAAATAATCAGTCAACGCTTAAGTAAGCACGGTTTGAAGCCTTTGTTTGAGGAAAGGAATCTGATACTATATGATTAGCAACACTCACACCAACGTCAATAGCAGTCATGTCCCATTCATAACAGATGATTTTTTCATAGTCTATCACATATACCCTTTTCCCTCTAAAAAAGATGACTCCTTGGTCATCTTCAACACCAAAACAGGAGTCATCAAGGCCTCGAATGAATAGGACACTGTCACCTTCGCTAGCAGAACAAGAGTTGAACATAAATTTAATATGGTACATCACTGCATGCATTTCACCTTTGCCCTGCGTATATCGTCACGTTTCAGCCAGCTAAGACAGTCCTTTAATAAATGGATATCATAAAAAATCACAACATCCATCATCATTGCAAAATCACATTTGCTCCATATAAACTCATCCATCATCCATGCATTGGACATTCACAGTTTTTCTACTTCACTCAAAATACATCAGTTTTCATAACTTGCCCAGACAAACCTCCAACCCACACATCATCATCTGGTTTATACATATCACCGGACTGCTGTTCAGTACTAACCTCTTCATTGTCCACCTTACCTACTAGAAACCACTATACTATTCAGAACCACACACATAAGTTCTTCGAACCATTACCTAATAATGAATTTAAATGTGAATACACATATTAAGTTAACTTCACCTAAGTTTGAAACCATGCAACTGATCAATCAAACTATGCAAGCTTTGGAGGAATATAGTAGGAATATGATCAGTCCATATTATGTTTATAGCCTAGCTTCATATAATTTTCTCCATCATATTTGTTATATTCATACTGGCTATGCACAAAATGCAATCTAGGATGGAAAACTTGGAAACAGCAGTTAAACGTTATGCACTACAAGTGAGATCAACTGTGTAAGTATTGTAAATATCTATCTATCTATCTATTGCCAGATGCCATAATCCCGTAATGGGTGGCCATTTGACTGAGTAATTTGTTTTACAGGAAGGGGCACTAACCCTCTACCAACCCACTTGTTGACACGTAGGGAGCACGTATTGTTTGGTTACATGGTTACCACCCAGCATTGTAAATGGTTTCTTGGCTTACAGGAAACCATTTGGCTTGTCACTCAATGTAAAGCCACCTGTAAAGGAAGGAAAAGCAATAAGAAGTGACAGGAAAAATGGGAGAAATAGGAAGAGAGGAGGGCAGGCACAGAAAAAGAATGATAAAGGCTAAGGAAGAAGCAGGCAGCACTACATCAAGTGGGTGGATGATGGTCGCCACTACCTACCACCTGAGAGTCCTGGGTTCGATTCCCGGCATATTGGTAACATATTGGATGATTTTTCCTGTGTACAAAACAGGTTTCTCTCTTCATTCTGACTTGCCGTAAGTGCTTGGGATAGATTAAAAGCATCTACTTGCCCGAGTGCCAGAGGGTTATCTCATCCTCTTCAGGCCCACAGTTGGGGAAGGAGGGACATTGGTTACAAGACTGTGACAATGTGAGATAACTTTTACCTGGTTGTGGTGTAGTGGTTTGCTGTCTGGTTCTCGCCTGAGAGTCCTGGGTTCGATTCCTGGCATATTGGTAATATATTGGATGATTTTTCCTGTGTACAAAACAGGTTTTTGTCTTCTTTATCGCTTCCCTATTTATCCCATCTCTTGCCCTATATCACAGCCCAACACACACCTCACCTCTCCACTACTTTGACCAGCTCCTCAGCAGTTTCAGGTCTTGGTGGCAGCCTGGGAAGATTAAGGGAGGCGATGAGGCTGCCGCGATATGCCGTGCTGACCACCACACCAAACATGAGCCAAGACCCCACCAGGATGTAGTTAGACCGACTGGATGAGTGGCCATCAAGAAGTCCCTGACCCAGAACGTTGCCCACCATCTCCATCACCACCGACCCAGAGCTCAGTTGTCCATGTTTTGTTCGCCACTCCTCCGTTCTGGTAATCTGGACGGGAAGTAATGATGCATCGGTATTTATAACATCTGCAATGCTTCTTTATCCATTCGGATTTCGCCAACATGAGGTTGGTTGATACTGACTGTCATTCTCCTTTCGCAGAAGAGATCCGATCCTGTGGTGGACCAATGTGGATTGATCAGACTGTGTTCTTGCAATTATAAGGAAGAGTTTTTTTTTATTATAAACTTGTTATTACCATCACGCATGTGCAAAAAATGGGCCAGTACCTAGCCATTCTTTCATAGAGAAGCTTATTGTTTCTCAATTAATCTAGCATACTTTTTTACTGCACGTACGAAGAAGGGAGGGGAAGAGACTAGTGAAGGAGAGTAAGAAGAAAGTGGATGAAGAATTTGGGAGGAATCTGAGTGTGAAATGGAGGGAGAGTAAGAAATTGTTTTGGAAGGAGGTAAAGAAAGTGAGGCAGTGTGAAAGGGGGAATAGTTGGGGAGTGTAAAATAGGAATAATAGATTGTTGGTGGAGAAGAGAGAGAAATTGAGGAGGTGGAAGGAGCACTTTGAGGATTTGTTGAATATAGACAGAGCAGTGTGAGTATAAGTGGTTGGGGAATGGCTGGGAAAGGAAGAGATGAGAGGAGGGAGGAAGAGATCAGCAGGGCAGAAGTATTGGAAGCAATGAAGAATATCAAGTTGGGAAAGGCCCCAGGAATTGATGGTGTGTGTGGTGAAACGCTGAGGTATGGGGGTGAGATTGTTGTGGAGTGGATATGGAAGTTGTGTAGATTGGCTTGGGGAGAGGGAAGGGTTCCAGAGGACTTGAAATCAGGTATAATTGTTCCTTTATACAAAGGAAAAGTGGAGAGAGAAGTATGTGGTAACCATAGGAGTATTTGCCTTCTTAGTGTGACTGGTAAAATATATGGTAGAATACTCATTGATAGGGTTAGGCATATGACAGAGGAGCTAGTTGGAGATGAACAAGGGGGATTTAGGAAGGGATAATGGTGTGTAGATCAGATATTAATTTTGTATTAAGACGTTTATTGAAGAAGTATCTAGAGAAGGGAAAGAAAGTGTATGCTGGTTTCACTGACTTGGAGAAAGCTTATGACAGAATAGAAAGCAAGGTATGTGGAAGGTATTAAGAATATATGGAGTGGATGGGAAATTGTTGAATGCTGTGAAGAGTATGTACGAAGGAGCTAGGGCTACCGTGCGAGTGGATGCTGAGCTGAGTGAGTTCTTTGATCTCAATGTGGGACGGAAACAGGGTTGTATGATGTCTCCATGGCTGTTTAATATATACATGGATGGGGTTGTAAAGGAGGTGCAACGTAGGGGAGTGGATGTAAGGGTGGCTCTAATGAATGAGGGTGAGATTTGGAAGATTCCGGTGTTGCTGTTTGCTGATGATACAGTATTGTTGAGTGAAGATGAATGGGAGTTGCAAGGTTTGGTGAATGAATTTAGGACAGTGTGTAGGAAGTTGAATCTGAAAGTTAATATAAACAAGAGTAAAGTTATGGTGTTTAACAGGAATGAAGTCATAGAATGTACAGTGACGTTGGATGGTGAGAGTATGGAGAATGTGAGTGCATTCAAGTACATGGGTAGTGTGATGAGTAAGGATGGAACTTTGGGGGATGAAGTGCGTGAAAGGGTAGAGCAGGGAAGGGAGGTTGTTGGTTCACTGAAAGCAGTGATTAGAAATAGGGAGGTGAATATGGAAGTTAAGAAGTCACTGCATGATAGTATTGTGATCCCTACCCTGACGTATGGAAGCGAGGCATGGACCTTGCAGGAGGGAAACAAGTCAAGAGTGAGAGAAGAGGAAATGAGTTACTTGAGAGGAGCATATGGAGTGACATGGAGGGACAGGTTGACGAATGAAGAAGTGAAGGAACGTTGTGGGGTGGATGTGGATGTGGTTGAGAAGATTAAGAGAAATACACTGAGGTGGTTTGGACATGTGGAGAGAATGGAGAATGGCAGACTGACTAAGAGGGTGTATGTATGTGAGGTGGAGGGATGGAGTTGAGAGGTATATGAGGGAGGGGAAGTGAGTTGGAGGAAGGGTAGTCAAATGGTGGGTGACAGAGTGACTTGGAGGCGTTTTGTCTGGGGCCACCCTTTGCGAGATTTGGGGGTCGGGCTATAGATAGATAGATAGACAAAGAAAAATGAATTACCCTTTTGCCTAACCTCAAGAAATCTAAAGATACATAGCTAAATATTACATTCATCAAAATTAATTTCAAAATGTGAGGCACGGGAATTTCTTGAAAACTAGAATGGAAGCGTTATGTTAAAAGTATTTGCGATCAAAGGAAGTGGAAATTTAGATTATGATATTCAACTTTAAAAAATCAACTAAAAGTATGATATATATATATATATATATATATATATATATATATATATATATATTATACTGTATATGAAAGTTAAGACTATCTACTTATTTGTCTACTGCATAAAGACACTTACTATGAGGGTTAGCTTAAAAAAAAGAAAAGAAATCAGGGATTTTTGTACCTATTTATTCATGATCCCTCTTTCCAAGACCCTTATTCTTGTCAGTTAAGGAGGTACCTTTGCACTCTATCCTCACTGATTAATTTTTTGATACAGCTGGCCAATATAATTTTGCAAGTAATTAATGCAGATTATGGTGATATTAGAATGACCTAAACAACACACAGGAGGGTGGTATGGTGTAATAAGCAAAATAAATTGCTTAGGAAGCCTTGTTAGGGAGCTTCCTTACTTGAAAAGAATATGGGTCCGACAAACATCTTCTCCATTTAAATACTCTCATCTAATCTCGATCTCAGTCTCCCTCTCCGCCCACCAACATTGCTTTCATGCGTTCTCCTAGTCAGCTTCTACTCTGCATTTGCTCCACATTATCACCCTGCAGAACGAAAGCCTCGGACAGTAACAATGTTACGAATTTGTGTGAGTGTTTTCATACAAATTCGTGACATTGTACTTTAGTGAGAAAACCACGAACTCTAGTGGAATTCCCACTGGGCATCACTCAGTTCAACCGTCCCTGTATTCACTTCGATCGGGATGGTTTTCAGAACATTTGTCACTGTTTCAAAAGTGACCATTCTTACCCACGACATTAGTGCTTTCACTGAGTGATTTATTGTGAGCCTATATTGTTCGTCCTCTTTCCGTTGACCATTGAGTTAGGCCACGCCTACATCCAGCAAACACGGCCAGCCCCAACCTCTTTTCCCCATTTGAATTTAGTCAGCCTTGAGTCATCTCGAGGATAGGACTGTTTGTGCCCAGCGCAGAGCAGCACCTCCATTGTACAGCGAGTTCCTGAATCTCCACCTAGACGGTGAATTGGCAAAGCGGGCTTACAGCAAATAACAGCGTTTTGATGGTCATTAGAGGCGTCCAGACTTTCGCTTCGGCTCCCCTTCACTGACTAGTATTTCTGTTCATTTTTCTAGGTTTAAGTTTAATTAGCTTTTGAATGAGTAAGTGAGTGCATTCTCTTGTTATCTGAATTAATGAGTTCCCTAACAACCATGAAATTCCCCTTTTGAATGAATTTTGAGATTCATATAACGTAAGTTTATTTTATGTTAATCAATAAATTTACAGTTCTTTGAGCTTAATGTAATTAGACACGTGTTTTATTTCTCCACATTAAGCTTATTTTAGTTGCTGCTCTTAGTTTGCACAAAACTGGTACTTAGGCCAGTTCTTTTGTATCAAACTTAAATTGGTTGTGCCAGCCATGAGTTAAGCACCGGCAAGAACCTGTTTATTATTATTAGCATTAATTATTGATTGTCAGGGATGAAGTCACTTTCTCAAGAGGCTAACAGTACTAACAAACAGCATGCGTGAGTAATTAGTCTCTGCCGTGTACTGTTGAGAAAGTTTACATATTCTCGTCCTTAAAGAATCGGCGAAGTAAGCAGGCATTAAGTAAAACTTACTACTTGATTTTCACAAATCAGTCCCTTCTTTCTATTTTCAAGTAACATCCAGCATTCATAATTCATAATTTCATATCCCCACGTGACAAACAACTCCATCATTTATAGGAGAAAGCCTGTCTGAAGTGATATTTAACCCCTCAACCCAACGTGACAACCATAGTCGATCTAGCAAATTTTGAAAAATCACGGGTGTTTTCCTCCCTTCTGCCACCCTCCAGCCTCAAAGTCAGTGAGATATCTTAGAAAATAGTGTGTGTGTGTGTGTGTATATATATATATATATATATATATATATATATATATATATATACATATATATGGGAGAATAGATGCAGAAGTGAAGTTTAGAATAAATGAAGTAGGAAAGGTGATGGGAGGAATGAAAAAAGTGTTTAACCCACCCCATCCCGACCACTTTTCCACCACTGACTCCCCCCAATCCCGACCATTTTAGGAAAAAATTTTTTTTGGCTCAAACCTTCGCTTTTGGTGAGAAACATCGAAAATTCATAGAGAAATCGCTCACCTGAGGTTTAAAATACTCATTACAGGTAGGAGAGCCTCCTTACCTTACTGGGTTTTCTATCAGGCTGGCACCAAAGATAACGAGTTCTATGGGAGGATAACTATTTCACACCACTCATAAACGGTATTTATTTATTTACTGTTACGAATTTATATGTAGTACAAGAGTATATTGGTTTTCAAGCAGTAATATAGGCATTATAAGCATTGTTTCACTCACTAATACCTGACCTTTTTTTGCCACATTACCTGATCATCATTTCTAACTGTTTCTTCCTCTAATGCTAAGTAAAGTTTGTCCTCCACATTGTCATTGATTGGGGAATCACTCTGGCCCTGAATTTCGTACCGTGGCATGACATGGCTATACTGGCCAGGTCACTGATAACAGGTGAATTGCTGAGACAATGGCATGCAGGGGGGGAGGAGGAGGTCATGCTGGGTAAGGCATTGTCTCTGCCTGGCATCTTGTTGAGGAAGGTGTCACGTGTATACGCACCAAAAATGACTCGCGAAAATTGAAAATTGTGCAAATTAGGGACCTTGCATTTTTTTCGCGTTTATGTACGTCGATGGGATTGGCAGTGACAAAACGTGTGGACGTAAAAGAACGTCGACGGGATGCCGCGGGTTAAATGTCATTCGCTTAGAATGGATGTAAAGAGAAGGCTGTATGAGGGTGTTGTGGTACCGACTGTGTTATATGGAGCTGAAACATGGAATATGGGTGTAGCAGAGAGGAAAAGTTTGAATGTAATGGAGATGAGGTGTCTGAGGAGTATGTGTGGAGTGACGCGTATGGATTGAATGCGAAATGATGAAGTACGAAGGAGAACTGGAGTTGTTCAGGAGATGGCTGGTAGAGTTGAGCAGAGGGTGTTGCGATGGTTTGGGCATATGGAGAGAATGGATAATGAGTGATTGGTGAAAAAGATAACTAGATCTGATGTGAGAGGTGTAAGGCTGAGAGGAAGACCACAAATAGGATGGATGGACAGTGTCAAGAGAGCACTGGATGCGAGAGGGATGTCTGTTGAGCAAGGAAGAGTGGCTGTGCGTGACAGAAATAAATGGAGAGAAATTGTGAATGAATAAGTGATGACGCAGCCCTGAGGGGATATTCTCCCGCATTTGGTTTGATTAGCTAGTCAGGTCAGGCTTGGGTAAGGGGATGAGTCTGTTATGATGTGGCAGGGGTAAACCAGCTCTGCTGTCGGGCCCTGCTGCGGATGTCACTGATTGCATTGCGCAGTTGACCCTTGTGCGGTGTGGTGCAGTGAGGATCTGTCCGTTCTCCCCTTGGGGCTAAGATGCGAATGAATGTGTTTGAATGGATGAGTAAATGGGGAGTGTGTCGTCCTGTATCGGCTACCTCCCTTTCCTTGGGGGAAGCAGCCTAGGTATATATATATATATATATATATATATATATATATATATATATATATATATATATATATATATATGTATATATATATATGTGATGAGCTGGGACTGGGTCCTCATCCAAAACTGCCTACTGTCACTCCCTGGGCTCACCTTGGAAGGCAGCTCACCACATAAAACAAGGGAATACCCAGATCCCCCTGCTAGGGTTAATAAAACATACACTATAATGCTGGTTTACTTAGCCTACGAATAGCATTAACAGATGCTGTAACTTCAAAATAAACTTCATCACAGAAATCTAACTTAAAGATTCTTGCTTGCCCTTCAGTAAATACAGTAATTATACCATAAATACAGCAATAATACAGTAAATACAACATGAATACCGTGAATACCGCATACAACATAAATACCATAGCCACATTAATGCAAAACACTACACTCTGCCACCGCTTCGCCGGCTGTGGGCCCAAGAAGCCACCCACACACTTCTTCCTTTTCCCTTGAACACTGGCTATAGACATTCACACCGTCGTTGTAGCATCCAGCTGGACTGCTATAAATCCACACAGCCTGAGGGACCTTTATGCGGCTACAGGCGTACTCCAAATGCCGTCTGCAGTCCACACCGCTAGAAACTCCTGAAACCCACCGTTCCATCAAAACTTCGTTGTCCTTTATGATCATCACTTCCTCTACTTCACATTATATAACTGCTGCCACGATAAGACACAAAATACCTGCTATACAAGGTAGAATCATTGGACACAACCCACACACTCCTGGAAACATGCCCATAAACACCACCTTCCCCCCAAACATGCTGACCACAGACTTGTTCCCACTAACAGCTAGCTTGTGAGCTTCACACAGACTAATGCGCCAAATTCCTCTCCTCACACTCGCCCCTACTTATTTTTGTGTGTTCCCCCATGCACACATCTCTCACACGCAACACATTGGGTACTTCCCTTTGTCTGCCCCTCAGCTTTCCGCCTAGAACGTCTCAGCTGGGTCAGCTCATTTACCCCTTCCTCAGCTTCTCCACTGGTCTCCTTATCTTCTGCTGGTCTTTCTCAATCTTTTGACTCAGTCACATCACCTTCATTCTCCTCCTCCATGATTGACCCAAGATCCTGAAACCCATATTTCTTCAATACTTCAGCCATGTCAGGTATTTCTACCTCATCTTCTTCTCCCTCATCCAACTCCTCTCTACCATGTGTTTCCTCCCCATCTGGTGGTTTCCACGGATGCAAATTGCTCCTATGCAGCACCTTGTCGAGACCCTCTCCACTCTCCAGTCTAACTTTATACACTCCACCCACACTCTCTAGCACTTCCACAATTACCCAAACATCCTCTGCGAACTTAGGTGTATCTTGTTCCTGCCTAACACAGAGTGATCTCTCAATAGCACTTTCTGACCCTCTCTTAAAGCTTCTGTTCTGCTTAATATTCTTCCTTGCAGCTTCCCAAGCAACTTGTTGAGTTTCCTGTAACTTCCTAACTCACTCATGATGACTCATAGCAGCAGCTTCGGTACCCACGGTGAACCTATCCATGAGTAGATGAGGTTCTACTCCGAACACTAAATAATGAGGTGAAAACCCAGTCACAGCATGTGGAGTGCTATTGCAGATAGCCGTGAGGCTAGACAAGTACCGGGGCCAATGCTCACTTTGTTCCCTACCAAGAGTAGACAACATGCCACGCAAGGTACAGTTGAAACGCTCACAGACCCCATTCCCCTGTGGATGATATGGAGTTGTCCTCGACTTCTTGATCTGGTAGTATTTGCATAGCTCCTCCACGAGCTGGCTCTCGAAGTTCCTACCCTGATCACTATATACCCTCTCTGGACATCCAGACCTATTAAATATCTCCTCCACCAGGATCTTCGCCACAGTGCTTGCTCTCTAATTTCTGGTTGGAAACGCCCAAGCAACTTTACTGAACAAATCAGTCACAATTAGCACATTCTCCTTTCTGTCCTCGGCAGGCTCTATCACAGTAAAATCCATGGCCAACACTTCCCACAGTCTGCTTGCTTCTACTGTCCCCATCCTGGTCAAGGGACTTACACTTTCTTCCTTTGCTACTGCACAAGTTTTACATTTTGCCACGTTAAAATCTTCATGCAGCCCAAGCCATGCAAAACTCCTTTTGACTAACACTGTGGTTCTCGCAACTCCCTGATGACCCCATTCCTCATGTGCTCCTCCCATCACTTCCTTCCTCTTACAGGCAACACTGCTTTCCACTGCTTCCTATCTCTCTGTTTTCCTCACCAGTATATATCCCCCTCCCTCATGATCAACAATCGTCTCACTCTCCACAATTTTCTGAACTCTTCTGACTTCAGTAACTCTTCAATCTCCACAGAATGCAATTTCCCAATCATCTGCATCCACATTTTGCCCAACACTGGACAAGCCTTTTGTGCATCTCTCATCTCCTTCAGCTGCACATGGTCCCACACTTTCATAACAGCCACACCCTTGGTTCACCTATCATCAGGTGTCTTCCCACATCTCCTTCAATACATCTCATTGCTCCTCCTCAACTAAGTATGGCCTCCTTGATAACCCATCCGCATTGGCACTTGCTTTACCTGGCTGGTACCTCACTTCAAAATCAAACCTGTTCAAATCACCGAGCCACCTGCTTTCCACAGCTCCTAACTTAGCATTCCGCAAATGTGCCAATGGATTATTGTCTGTTAACACCACAAATTTCCCCCCTGCCAGGTATTTCTTAAACGTCTGTGTTACTGCCCACTTCAGTGCTATTAACTCCAACTTCCTAGAGCTGTAGTTGTTCATATTCCTCTCTGACTTCCTCAGGGCTCTACTTGCATATACAACTGGATGTAACTTTCCCCCATACTCTTGGGATAGAACTGCCCCCAACCCATCAAAACTGGCATCTGTTTCCACTACAAAGGGCCTATCATAATCAGCAACACAGGTGCTCAAGTCAACTTCTCCTTCAACTGTGCAAATGCTTGGGCTTCTTCTGTTCCCCAGTACTTAGTCACATCAGCTGTTGAGTCTCCACTTATCAAAGCATCCAATGGTAAAGCCAACTTAGCAAAACCCTCAATAAATCTTCTATAGAATGAACAGAATCCCACAATTGCTCTCACATCCTTCACTGTACAAGGTGTGGGCCACTCTTTCACTACCCTAACTTTCTCCGGACCTGTACTGATCCCTTCCTTTGACACTATGAACCCTAAGTACTTCACTTCTAGTTGCAAGATATGGCACTTAGATGGCTTCAACTTCAAGCCATGCTTCCCTCAAGAGCTCAAGAACTACCTCCAACTTCTCAAAATCCTCACTCAAATTCTTTGAAAATAATAACAAATCATCAAGATACACTTACAGAGTCACAAATGTATGATCACTGAACACATGCTTCATAAATCGTTGGAACGTTGCTGGGCTGTTAGTCAATCCAATTGGACAACGAACATACTGGTAGTGCTGAAATGGACTTACAAATGCAGTCTTTACTCTATCCTCTGCTCGCACTTTGACCTGGTGGTACCCTGCAGCCAGATCAAAAGAAGAAAAATACTGAGTACCAGCCAATGCGTCCAAAGTGTCCTGAACCCTCAGTAGTGGGAAAGCATCCTTCACGGTGATTTCATTTAACTTCCTATAATTCACACATAACCTCAAAGATTTGTCCTTTTTCCTCACTTACACAATTGGAGCAGCATAAGGACTCACACTTTCTTCAGTCACACCCTGCTCCAGTAGTCCCTTAATATGAGCCTTCACATCTGTCATGCACTTAGGATGAATATGTCTGTAAGGCAACCTGATAGACACATCATTGGTTAGATGAATTTCATGTTCCATCCCTGTAGCACAACCTAACTCTTGCTCGTCTTCTGCAGACACACTCCTGTACTTATACGACAGCTTGTCCAATTTTTCTAATTGTCCTGCATCCACTTGACTCTCATCCACATGTACTCCCAGTCTCTGCCTATACTCATGAGCCACCTCCGCTAACACTTTCTCCGTTGCCTCATGATTATCCTTCATACTAGTGACCTCTTGACCATAGGACACCTTAGCCACTTTCCACTGTGGTCTCAGTTTTACGTCTGTTTTACCCAGGTTTACCGCAGGAAAGCAACCTTTTCCTCTTGTCACTCGGGTATAGCTTGGGAAGACACAAATACTCTCAGGTACCCAAAACCCATCTGACTCCTCCAGTGGTTCTAACTTTACACTCTCACTGTCCAAGGGCTGCAGCTTAGGTACAAACACTTACAGCACCTTCCTGGTACCTGCAGGAAGCACAAAATCTTGATCCTGCTGCATCCCAATGGCTGCCGCATAATGTTCAACCGGGCATCCACTGCCCTTATACATTTATTCCACTCATCACACAGATTAGAGGGACAACGCCCCATAGCACTTTTCCACCCTTCCACTAGTTCTGCCAATACATTCATACCAAGTAGTATGGACAAATGAGTACCTATTACAACACCTCTACCTCCAAGAATACATTTCACAAACAGGCCATAACCTCTTATCACTTTACCTTCAACCTCCAAATCTACTTGTACATACCCCAGACATGGTATTTCTCTTCGATTAGCATCAGTTATCTGTAGGTTCAGTGCATGCACTACAACTTGTTTGGGCAAAAGATTCTGTGTGTACCACTCCTCTGTATATGCTGTACTTCATCTTCCTGGTCTGCTGCTCTCTGCACCAACTCCTTCCAACTCACATGGGGTCGTTCTTCCCACCACTTCTGCAGTCTTACCCCTATTTTTCTGTCTCTCAAATTTCTGCAGAACCACATGTGCAACAACCATTTTCTATCATCATCTCTCCTCTCTCTTTTGTTCTGCATTTTCCTCTCAATTTCCACCAAGGAATCAGCAAATTCCCATATATTTTCACCTGGATACTGAACACGTGACTGTAGCTGCTTTTCCATGTCCACATAACTCAACTTGACACCAAAGGCATTTTCTAGGCACTCAAACAACTCAGACACTGTATTCACTTCACTGTTACGGACCCTTGCGAGTGCTGGTCTGTCCAAAACTCCGCAGAGATATGCCACAGCTTCCAGTCCTTTGAATCCTACCTGGGATACATTCTTCAGCATTTTTCATCAACTCATCCAGCTCACTGGGCTTCTGTCCCCTCCATTAGAATCTCGCAATACTAGGAAGTGGACGGGACTAAACCATGGATGGCATGGTCTGAGACTGCTTAGCACTATCCATCTTCTGACACAACCCAGTTACAGCTTGTGCCAACTGACTACTAGCACTCAACATACTCTGAAAAGCCACAATAGCCATGTATACACCTTGATTATCTTCCAAATCAATCAACCTCTCCACCTTAACCTCCTCCTTCACAGTCTTCATTCCCTCCATGAGTCTACATATACTGGACCCAAGCAGGAGTTTCTCTTATGTCACCCTAAGAGTTCTGACAGTTACTCTCACTGAACCCAATGGGGTAAAAGGAACCACACTCTGCTACCAAAACTGTAATGAGCTGGGACTGGGTCCTCATCCAAAGCTCCCCACTGTCACTCCCTGGGCTCACCTTTGAAGGCAGCTCACCACATAAAACAAGGGAATACCCAGATCCTCCTGCTAGGGTTAATAAAACATACACTATAATGCTGGTTTACTTAGCCTACGAATAGCATTAACAGATGCTGTAACTTCAAAATAAACTTCATCACAGAAATCTAACTTAAAGATTCTTGCTTGCCCTTCAGTAAATACAGTAATTATACCATAAATACAGCAATAATATAGTAAACACAACATAAATACAATAAATACAACATAAATACCGTATACAGCATAAATACCATAGCCACATTAATGCACAACACTACACTCTGCCACCGCTTCGCCAGCTGTGGGCCCCAGAAGCCACCCACACGCTTTCTTCCTTTTCCCTTGAACACTGGCTATATACTCTTCTCCACACCGTCGCTGTAGCGTCCAGCTGGACTGCTATAAATCCACTCAGCTTGAGGGACCATTATGTGGCTACAGGCGCACTCCAAATGCCGTCTGCACTCCATACCGCAAGAAACTCCTGAAACCCACCGTTCCATCAATACTTCGTTGTCCTACATGATCATCACTTCCTCTACTTCACATTATATAACTGCCGCCACGATAAGACACAACATACCTACTATACAGGATAGAATCATTGGACAGAATCCAACAAACTAATGGAAACATGCCTGTAAACACAGCTTTCCCCTCAAACATGCTGACCACGGACTTGTTCCCATTAATGGGTAGCTGCTGAGCTTCATACAGACAAACGCGCCAAATTCCACTCCTCATATAATATATATATATATATATATATATATATATAGATATATAGATATATATATATATATATAGATAGATAGATAGATAGATAGATAGATAAATAGATAGAGAGAGAGAGAGAGAGAGAGAGAGAGAGAGAGAGAGAGAGAGAGAGAGATGTGTGTATGTGCGTGTGTGTGTGTGTGTGTGTGGGTGGGTTGGTGTGGGTGGGTGTGGGTGTGTACAAGTAATATTAATGAAAAAAGTCGAGGGTGTTTTGCGGGTATATACGTGTCAGTATGGTGGTGACACGTGACTTCCTCCTCTGTCACCCTCCACCATGACTCTGCCTGTCGTAGCCATTAAGATATCGTGGAAAATAGTGTAATATATTGATATATATAGGGGTGGTAGGGGGGGGCAGGTAGGGTAAGGAAGGTGAGGTCCAGGGGAAACGGATTGCCGATCCCAGCACATGTAATTCACCGGGTCGGTCAGGATCACTTGATGGTCGTGATCGTCAGTTTTTACCCTCCCGGAAGGGAGCTGAGAGCTCATATAGTCCGATCTAAGGGCAAGGCTGTGACTTTCACACACGCACACACCCGTCCCCTTGCTCAAGGGGGACAGTAACCACCCACTTCGTCAGTGAAACTTTTCGCAACCTGAGCGAGGAGCGAACTCCCGTCCACCAGTTGGCAAGCGAGAACGTTACCACTGCACCAGCGAGCGGTGTGTGTGTGTGTGTGTGAGTGTGTGTGTGAGATTAGTATCCAAATGTGTACATGTTCGTGTGTGTGTTTCAGAAAATAAGAGTTTATAAACTAGGTACAAAGCATAGAATAGCAAGATGTCTTAGCAAATACTGTTGATATATATATATATATATATATATATATATATATATATATATATATATATATATATATATATATATAAAATGTATGTAATAATAATGTGAAAATATTGTGAATAACATTTGTGCTGTACGTCGTAAGAAAATGAAAGAATATAGAACCTGGTTCGTGTAAGTCAGTTGTTACATAAGGCCATAATAAAAACGGAGATATTTTTGCTTATTTGTCTGAATTCACAATAAAAGGGAATAAGCAAGAAGTTATAAGGAGCAGGGTACGTCCAGGCAGGAAAAAGTGGATTTCGGTCACTTGTCGTCCCCAGTTCCCCCCATTGTTGACTGCCTACATACCGATCTATTGATAACGTAATCGCATAGCCAAAGGTTTGAATTTTCATCTCCTGTTTAGTTTTTGACACTACGTTTAGTAGCTTTTACTTGGGGGGGGGGGCTATTATAAATTATGCCTAGTAAGTTTTTTTTAATGCGAGGAAGAAGGAACCAAAGGCCATGAGCCCACAGTAACAGTTCCCTCCAAGAGAAAAACATAATACAATAGAGAGCCATATTCAAGATCCGATCATTTTGAGTGCTTGGACACACTGCGTTTGAAAGACTGGAGATCATAGGCAGCAGGAAATACAGACAGAGGGAGACAGTTCCAGAGCTGACCTGTTGCATAAATGAAAGACTGGGAGTAACGGTTAACTCTTGCATTAGAGAGTTGGACAGAAAAGGGATGAGAGTTTGCTGCCAGACGCGCCCGTCGTAGAGGTGGAGGAATGCAAGCAGACAGTTCAGAGGAGCAGTGACCATTAAAGTAGCGATAGAAAAGAGATAAAGATGCAACAGTGCGGCGAAGAGACAGAGGTTGAAGGGAGTCAGTAAGAGGAGGAGAGTTAATGAGACGAAAAGCCTTTGACTCCACCCTATTGAGAAGAGCTGTATGTGGGGAGCCTCCCCACACATGAGAGTTGTACTCCACACAGGGGCGGATAAAACCCCTGTATAGAGTCAACAATTGTGCAGGGGTAAAGAAAGAGCAGAGTCGGCTTAGCACACCCAATCTCTTGGAAGCAGATTTTACAAGAGATGTAATATGATCTTTCCAAGATAAGTCCCGAGTAAATGAAATCCCAAGCATGTTCAAGGTTGTTTCCCCCCTGTGGCGGGGGGGAAACAACCTGGCCGCACTATGGGGTGGTACTACTACTCTGCGGCCAGGTTGTGTTAGGAAGAATACTGCCACCGTATTCCCTGCGTGTCGTAAAAGGCGACTAAAAGGGGCGGGGTGAGGGGACTAGGGACCCCCTCCTCTGTTTTTTAGTTCCTAAAAAGAGACAGGCCAGAGAAAGGGATGGGGGTTGGAGTTATCCCCGTACCCTGAAGATTGGGTCTATGAATGTACGTGGATGTAGTACAATTGAGGCTAAAAGGGAGGAGATTGGGAGAATGTTTGTGAGAAGAAAGTTGGATGTGTTAGCTTTGAGTGAAACGAAGATGAAAGGGAAGGGGGAATCTATGTTTGGAAGTGTGAATGGAAGATTGTCAGGTGTTGATAGAGGAAGGGCAAGAGAAGGTGTGGCCTTGTTAGTGAGTCCGGAAGTACAGCAGTGTGTGATTGAATGGAAGGAGGTGTCATCGAGACTGATGTGGGTGAAAGCGAAATTTGAACGTGAGTTGTGGGTGTTTGTGAGTGCATATGGGCCTGATAGTGAAAGGGATGAACAAGAGAGGGAGTCTTTCTGGAATGATGTTGATGAGTGTCTGCAGAGTTTTGGAGCGAATGTGAATGTGGAAATGATGGGAGATCTGAATGCTAGAGTGGGAAATGTAGCAGTTGAAGGCGTAGTTGGTATGCATGGTGTGCCTGGAAGAAATGAAAATGGGGAACGAATGATAGCGATGTGTGTTGAGCGAGAGATGGTGATTGGGAATACGCTGTTTGAGAAGAAAGATATTCATAAGTATACATGGGTGAGACAGGAGGGTGGAAAGGTTGTTGATAGAGCCTTGATGGACTATGTGGTTGTGTCTAGGAATGTAATAGGAAGATTGTTGGATGTGAGAGTTCTGAGAGGGGAGGGTGGAGGTATGTCTGACCACTACTTGGTGGAGGGAAAGTTAAGAGTAGGTAAGAGATGGGTGAGAGCTAGGAGGGTTAGGTGTGGCAGGGAGGTTTTGAAAGTGAGTGAGTTGGATAAAAGAGAGAAAAAGATAGAGTATCAGGAGAAATTGAAAGATGAGTGGAACGCAGTGAAGATCGGGAAAATGGCAGCGTGGAGGAGGAATGGCAGTTGTTTAGGAGTGCTGTGGTGGGGCATGCAGAAGAGGTGTGTGGTGTGAGACGTGTGGGTGGTGGTGTAAGAAAAGGAAGTGAATGGTGGTGCGAGGAAGTAAGTATGGCCGTGGCTGAGAAGAGACGTGCATATGAAGTGTAGCTGCAGAGGAAGGATGAGATGTCATATGAAAGGTATAAGGAAAAGAGGAATAGAGCGAGAAGGGCTGTGCGTGATGCTAAAGTGGCAGCAGATGAGAGGTGGGGTAGGCGGCTGACAGAGAATTTTCAACAGAATAAGAAAATGTTTTGGAAGGAGGTGAAAAGGGTGCGAAAGGGAGAGTCTGGGAAGGAAGAACGAGTAAAAGCAGAGGATGGAAGGATGTTAATTGAGATGGATGCAGTAAGGAAGAGATGGGCAGAGTATTTTGAAAGATTGTTAAATGTAGAGGAGGAAAGGGTGGCTGAGATTGTGGCAGATAGAAGGGTGCAAGGAATAAATGTGTTGGGAGAGTTGAATGATTCTTTGATCACGAAGGAGGAAGTGGAGAAGGCAGTAAAGGAGATGAAAACAGGGAAAGCTGCAGGTATGGATGGGTGTGCTGTGGAATGCCTGAAGGGTGGTGGAGTGACTATTGTTGACTGGTTAGTAAGATTATTGAATGTGTGCTTTGAGAAAGGTATGGTGCCAATTGACTGGGCAAGTGCTTGTGTGGTCCCGTTGTATAAAGGCAAGGGTGATAAGTATGAATGTACTAGCTTTAGGGGTATAAGTCTGTTGAGTGTTGTAGGTAGAGTATATGGTAGAGTGCTAATTATGAGAGTTAGAGAGGGTACAGAGGGAGTGATTAGTGATGAGCAGTGTGGCTTCAGGAGAGGGAGGGGATGCGTTGATCAGGTGTTTGCTGTGAGACAAGTGTGTGAAAAGTATTTAGCGAAAGGCAAGGATGTGTTTTGGGCATTTATGGATTTAGAGAAAGCGTATGATAGAATTGATAGGGAGGCTTTGTGGACTGTTTTAAGATTGTATGGACTTGATGGTAGGTTACTAAAAGGGGTGAAAAGTTTTTATGTAAATAGTAGAGCGTGTGTAAGAGTGGGAAATTCTGTGAGTGATTGGTTTCCCTTGAGAGTGGGGCTGCGACAGGGATGTGTGATGTCGCCTTGGTTGTTTAATATTTACATGGATGGTGTTGTAAGGGAGGTGAATGCAAGAGTTTTAGGTGGTCTGAGTCTGGTAAATGTTGATGGAGGAGAGTGGAATCTGAAGCAGCTGCTGTTTGCAGATGATACTGCACTGGTGACTGATTCAGAGGAGAGATTGAGACATTTGGTAGAGGAGTTTGGAAGGGTGTGTGAAAGGAGGAAATTGAAAGTAAATGGGAATAAGAGTAAAGTGATGAAGTGTACGAGGTTGATAGATGGTAGGGGGATGAATATAGTTTTGAATGGTGAGATGCTTGAGGAGGTAGATTGTTTTAAATATCTAGGGTCACATGTTGCTGTGGATGGAAGAATAGATGCAGAAGTGAAGTTTAGAATAAATGAAGTAGGAAAGGTGCTGGGAGGAATGAAAAAAGTGTTTAAATGTCGTTCGCTTAGAATGGATGTAAAGAGAAGGCTGTATGAGGGTGTTGTGGTACCGACTGCGTTATATGGGGCTGAAACATGGAATATGGGTGTAGCAGAGAGGAAAAGTTTGAATGTAATGGAGATGAGATGTCTGAGGAGTATGTGTGGAGTGACGCGTATGGATCGAGTGCGAAATGATGAAGTGCGAAGGAGAACTGGAGTTGTTCGGGAGATGGCTGGTAGAGTTGAGCAGAGGGTGTTGCAATGGTTTGGGCATATGGAGAGAATGGATAATGAGCAATTGGTGAAAAAGATAACTAGATCTGATGTGAGAGGTGTAAGACTGAGAGGAAGACCACGAATAGGATGGATGGACAGTGTGAAGAGAGCGCTGGATGCGAGAGGGATGTCTGTTGAGCAAGGAAGAGTGGCTGTGCGTGACAGAAATAAATGGAGAGAAATTGTGAATGAATAAGTGATGACGCAGCCCTGAGGGGATATTCTCCCGCATTTGGTCTGATCAGCTAGTCAGGTCAGGTGCGGGTAAGGGGATGGGTCTGTTATGATGTGGCAGGGGTAAACCAGTTCTGCTGTCGGGCCCTGCTGTGGATGTCACTGCTTGCATTGCGCAGTTGACCCTTGTGCGGTGTGATGCGGTGAGGATCTGTCCGTTGTCCCCTTTGGGGCTAAGATGCGAATGAATGTGTTTGAATGGATGAGTAAATGGAGAGTGAGTCGTCCTGTCTCGGCTACCTCCCTTTCCTTGGGGGAAGCAGCCTAGGTATATAGATAGATAGATAGATTATTAAACATTAGTGGGTATACCTGTGGAAGATTTTGTCGGGTTTATAGGTGTAAGAACTGAGTCTTAGATGCATTAAAAACAACCATATTATTTTTACCCCGGTCAGAGATACGAGCCAAGTCAGACATTAGGTGTGCCATAGCCTCATCCCTTGTTTGTTGAAGTAACTGTTGAGATGGGCGTTGCGGGAACCGAAAGGAAAGGTGAAGGGTGGAGTCATCAGCGTATGAGTGGATAGAGTTAGATGTACAGCTTAGAAGTTCATTGACGGTGAATAAAACCCACACTTGTAGACGAAGAATATAATTACCAAACAGTTTCGGTGGACACTGCCACCATCTTCAGTGGTCAAGATAGTGAGAGGGAATGACATATTGACTATACAAGGGTTCCTTTTTATGCGTGTGTGTGTGTGGAAGGGGGGGTAAAGGTGAGGTGGGGTGGGGTAGATTGTAAGCGGGAATTAACCCCAGGGGGGACATTACCGTCTTTGATTATCACGCAAGAGTGATTCATCCAGCCATTAGAAGTTCATTGATGAATAAAAGGAAGAGAGTTGGTGATAGGACAGAGCACTGAGGAACACCACTGTTTATAGATCTAGGAGAAGAACGATGGCCGTCTACAACAGCGGCTATAGAACGATCAGAAAGGAAGCTAGCAATGAAGGCACAGACAGAAGGATAGAAACCGTAGGAGGGCAGTTTGGAAATTAAAGATTTATGCCAGACTCGATCGAAAGCCTTTGAGATGTCAAGTGCAATGGCAAAGCTTTCGCCAAAGTCCCGAAAGGAGGATGACCAGGAGTCTGAAAGGTAGGTGAGAAGATCGCCAGTGGAGCGTCCCTGACGGAACCCGTACTGACGAAGATCGGAAAAAAGGTTATGACAGAAAAGATGCCTTAAAATTTTTCTATTGAGAATTGACTCGAAAACTTTTGAAATACAGGACGTTAAAGCAATTGGACGATAGTTGGAGGGTTGGGAGTGGTCACCCTTCTTTGGGACTGGCTGAATGAGAGCAAACTTCCAGCAAGAAGGAAAGGTACAAGTTGACAGACAAAGGCGAAAGAGTTTGCCTAGGCAGGGTGTAAGCACAGAAGCACAGTTCTTGAGAACAACAGGAGGGACCCCATCAGGCCCATATGCCTTGTTAGTACTGAGGCCAGTGATGGCAGAAAATACATCAACTGAAGAAATTTTATTGTCAGCCATGAGGAAGTCAGAGGGGGGAAGTGATGGAGGAATAGCATCGGAATCGTCTAAGGTGGAATTGGAGGAGAAAGTCTGTGCAAAGAGATCTGCTTTATCTGTAGAAGAAATAGCTACAGAACCATCAGAGTAGAAAAGAGGAGGGAAGGATAATGAGGTAAAGTTGTTAGAAAGATTTTTGGCAAGGTGCCAGAAGGAGCGGGAAGAATTCGAGTTGGAGAGTTTAGAGCATTTAGAATGGATGAAATTATTTTTAGTAGATGGAAGAACAGACTTAGTATGATTCCGGGCAGAAACGTAAAGATGATGTGATTCAGGGGTAGGTTGGCTCCGGTATCATTTGTAGGCCCTCTCCTTGTTGCGGACAGCATTAGAACAAGCGTGATTAAACCAAGGCTTTCTTGCGTTAGTCAAAGGATATGTGAAAGGAATGTATGCTTCCATGCCCGAGAGAATAACCTCCATAATGCGCAAGGCACACTCAGATGGCTCCCGGCCATGGAAGCAATAATCATTCCAGGGAAAATCAAAGAAGTACTGCCTGAGGGCCTCCCAGTCCGCGGCTCCAAAATGCCACAGACGACGTTTCCCTGGAGGGTCCACAGGCCGTACCGGAGTGATAGGACAGTTTAAGGTAATAAGGTTGTGTTCGGAGGAGCCCAATGGAGAGAAAAGATTAACAGAGTAAGCAGAAGGATTAGTTGTGAGGAAGAGGTCAAGTATGTTGGAGCTCTCTCCAAGGTGGTCAGGGATACGGGTAGGGTGCTGTACAAGCTGCTCTAGGTCATTAAGGATAGAAAAGATGTGGGCTTGTTCACCAGGTGGATCCGTGAAAGGAGAGGAGAGCCAAAGGTGGTGGTGAACATTAAAATCTCCTAGAATGGAGATTTCAGAGAAAGGAGAAATGGATATAATGTGTTCCATCATAGAAGTAAGATAGTCAAAGAATTTTTGATAGTCAGTAGAATCAGGAGATAAGTAAACAGCACAGATATATTTAGTCAGAGAATGACAGGAAAGCCGAAGCCAGAGTGCAGAGAATTCAGAAGAATCGAGTTCAGGAACACGAGAACAAGATAAGTCGTTGCGTATATATACACAACAGCCACCTTTGGCTTTGAAATGAGTATGGAGAAAGTAGGAGGATATAGAAAAGGGTTTGCTGTCAGTTGCCTCAGGCTGCTGAGTCTCCTTTAGAAAAAGAAGGTGAGGTTTAGAGGAGGAGAGGTGGTGCTCAACAGAGCGAAAGTTAAAGGAAAGGCCGCGAATGTTGCAGAAATGAAGAAGAAGAGAGTCAGACAGTGGTTCCAGGCACCTCGAGTCGTCACCGGGAGAGGGGCGGATGGTGGGGGCATTTATGGTCCCCCCCCTGGGGACTCCGAGGCTTCGTGAAGAGACGCCATTTTTGTTGAATTTTGAATAGGAAGTGTAGTGTGTACTGTGCATGTAGTTTGGTGTAGATAGTTAGAGAAATTTGTACTGGAGAGCATGCTGGCCTACTCTCTGTATAACTGAGACACTGAAAAAGTTCAGCAAAGGGGGATGGTCAGGAATTAGTCCTGAGGGCTGATGAAACGGGAGCTCCAGCACTCCCTGTCATCAGCTTTCCATCCACCTCGGGAGTACTGCCCTGCTCGACTGGTGCTACAGTCTACTCCTCAAAAGTGTTATGACAGAAGCGTTTTATATTAAAATTTACAAGTGCAGTGCAGTAAGTGTTACTGTTTATGGTTATTTGTGAAACAATGATTGGAAATACATTGAGTCACCCTATCTGCTACATGAAAAAAAAACAGCAGTGCACGGGCGAGAAAGAAAATGACCTGGATGGCTAAAACTATTTTTTCCCCTTGTTATTTAGAAAATAAAGGTGAACATGTGAGAATAAGTGTATTTGTGGTATGAAGTACAAAAAATGTTAGTTGTGTATAACAGCAGTAATATTTTCCTCATGCCCCTGATTAGTACAGTTTAGTCACAATTTTTGCACAAGTAATTACCTCATACTCAACCATACTGCTTGAAATAGTCAAAACATTTACTTCTCAAATGCAATTACCTATAATCATGATGTCACGTGCAAATATAAGTGCTTTAGTAGAGGGAAATTATCATAGTTGACGCAAGAAATTAGTACAGAAAATCAAAGAGCTATTCTTTTCCCACACACCTATTAGGCATAGTGGCACTATGAAACGGACAGAAAACCCAATGGAGAGCCACATGAACAGAGTGATGACTCATCCTTATGATGGTGAGTACAGTAAGGAAACGTTGAAGATTGAGTGGAAAATTCCAGGTTTTTCGAAGGAAGGCCGGCCAGTGTTGCAGTCATTACTTCAGTCAGTGCTGTCTACACTAGCAAGTGAGTCCAGGGTCACCAGCAGTGGCACGTGCTCAGAAACAGCCCGCCAAAACACGGAAAACCAGTTATATTCAACTTATCCTTATTCATTAACAGAACCGCCTGGAGGTCTGAGGATACTTTCATCTGAAAGAGGAAGAGTTGGTGTCTTATGTTTTAATTTTTTTCTCAAACTTTTTTAGGTTACCTGATATTTGAGTTTGAAATATGGGTATTTTGCCAAAATCACAGAATACTCCATAGTGAGAAGTGGGTGACATCGGAAACTCCCTCGCGCTTATGGGTTAATATTTTATATCAAATTATTAAGCTAATGGCAGGAACCATTTTCATGGTTCTTGTTACGACTCTTGTAGTAGTAGCCAAGACGTTTCCAAAAATGTTAGATTTTAGGTTTATAAGACTAGGAGAGAAATTTCAAGTTGGTTTTGTTGCGGATGACAAGAGAAAAATAAAGATGAGTCTGGGGTTTGATTGCAATTTTATTCTCAAGAGCAAATTATCATGACAAGCAGTACTAAGGTGAGGGAGGTTTATGCTAGCTAACGCCATGCCTTCATTTGTACACTTTTCATCGTGCCTCTCCTGTTTCCTGTCGCATCCCAAACCCCTTCTCAGCCATCCTTGTGCCTTGGCTGTCTCTGGCTCTCTGACCAGTCTCTCCTATTACCCCAGTATATCACTGGTTGGATCATGTGCGTGAGCACGTGTGTGAGGAACTTTCCACAGGACTTTCTTTGATGTCATAGAACTGGCTCAGAGTGGTTTATGTACGTAGCCATGAAATTCCTCGGATTTAGGCCTGACTTTCCTCAAAGCTTACTCACATTTAGGCACGTTTTTTCCTCAAGTCTCTACATTACACATATTAATTACATATTACTGTCTCTAACTATTATACAGTGTGTCATGATACTTTCACTGCCTTGACATCACTCGGTCATGCCAAGCTGTTGTTCCCACAGCAGCATGCAGTAACAAATTGCATACGAGATATTAATGTTTGGTACATTGATATACATGGTACTCATCACAGTATTGTAGAATCATATAATATTGTGGTAATGTATGTATAATATATGCAATGGATTAAATACATGGTACTAAAATTGAACACAGAATATTGCATAACATATGGTAGTGATATAGTAGAACAAATGCGTACGTACAACAGACATACACATATGTTTATGTAATGGTAATATTGCTATGTCATCATGTTACATATGGTGTTATGCCTATAGCAATGCCTAATATTACACTAAACTTGTTTGATGATTAAATGAAACCCGCCCCATCCTGGCAGATTTTTCACCAGTGACCTCCCCCAATCCTGGCAGATTTTCCATTTTTTTGGGGGGGTTAAACCTCTGCATTTTATGAGAAACATCGAAAATTCATAGAGAAATTGCTCACCTGAGCTTAAAAATGCCAGTACAGGTGACCATACGTTCACCTGGCACCATTTTCTATCGACCCCAGCTTCAGAGAAAACGTTTTCTAGGGGAGGGGTTACTATTCCAAACCACTCAGAACTGGTAGATATTTGGTTATTTGGTACGAATTTACGTGTAGTACAAGAGTAAATTGGCTTTCACACAGTAATATAGGCGATATAAGAGTTGTTTCACTCACCAAACACATCAACATACCCCACCTTTTTTTGGCGGCATTACCTGCTCATCACTTCTCATCGTTTGTTCCTCTAACAGCACGCAAACTTTGTCCTACACATTGTCATCGATTGGGGAATCACTCTCGCCTTGAATTTTGTACCATGGTGCTACATGTCTTTACTGGCCAGGTCACTGGCAACAGGTGAGTTGCCAAGACAATGGCGTGAGGGGAGGCGAGGTTACGCAGGGTAAGGCATTGTCCCCGCCTGGCCTCGGGGAGAGGAAGATGTCCCGCATATAGGTACCAAAAAATCATGTGCGAATATTGAAAAATGTGCAAATGATGGACCTTGCAATTGCAGTGCATTTATAAAAGTCAATGGGAGTCACATTGACAAAATGTCTGGGCGCATATGTACAGTACATCAATGAAACGCGGCGGTTTAAGCGAAATAAATATTTCTGGTAACACAGAATTGTTGGAACATTGTAGTTACAGCGTAGGAATGTAATTGTTACATAATTGGAGTAATATTTCAGTTAATTGTAATTGTGGTAATATTTTATGTAACTGTAACATGATAATAATTACATAATTGTTGCAATTGTAACATAGCAGTAGTAATGCTAGTGTCTGTTGTATGATGGTAACATAATAGCAGTTACATAACTGTAGCAATTGTAACATAATTGCAGGAATCATAATTGTAGTTTTTGTGTTTATTTTATTACACAATAGCATAGGTTTATTTATGTTGCAGTTATTATTGAAAAGGATATTATATGTTACTCTATATTTCGTTTTTTTATATAAAAATATATTTATAATATGTACAGTATTAAGAACATCCATTCACTTGGTTTTTGTTTGTACCACATATCACTTAACACTACTGTATAATCCTTCCAAGGCTGTGTACTCATATGGTAAAGGTTGAAAGTACTTATGTGTGTGATTGAGTATGGCACAGTGTTTTTTTTTGTATCTATAGTGGACAATGTATGTTTCGGCACTGTATGGATGTTCGTGAGGTCTTTGTCCCCACGATTGTGTGAAAGCGATCGTACCTTGATGCTAGCTTCACTTGTCTTGGTCATTTTTTTTTTTTAGCCGATTTTTCCTCGTAATTTAATTCGTCTGGTCCCATTAGGTAGCTTTGATTAATGTCCGATTTTTTACAGTTCTCTTAATTGATCACTGTGTTAATGTGATGGTCTATATTATTTATCACTGTGTAGATAGAATGAAAATTTTATGATAGGGAAACAGAATGATGTAGAATGACAATGAGTGCTGCCTAGTTGCATTCATGAAACACGTATTTTATATGTGCCAAATGTATCAACGGTAACAGCTCTTGGGCATAAATGAATGCTATGATAAATGAATGAATATATACAGTATATGACTGTTATTATTGGTGCAAGTACTTAGTGACTTACTTCACGTAGATAACTGAAGTAGGTACATGCACGGAAGTTGTAATTATAGTATAATGCACATTCTATATGTTTGTGCAGAATGTTTGTCTGTCACTGTGTAAATATATAAGACTGTATATAAATGAAGTAAATATTCAACTCACTGATTTTAACCGTGGTGGGAATGGTGAATGTGGAGGTGATGGTGTGTCAGGGCTGGCGAATGCAGGCTTATGTGTTGCTGCAGTCTCTCTCCTCAGTCAACACTAAATCAGCGCCTCCTCACTCTCTGCTTTGTTCCTTGTTCACGCCACTTCCTCCTCAATGCTTCGGATTACCCGCTATCGTACTTGTATATTTTCCTCTTGTTATGATTAACCTGTAGGCTTGTGATTACTTGTACAGCATTTAATTGTAGTTTTTTGCAGTATGGTGTGAACCTGTAGCTGAACTTGGTTACAGTCTCATATGCTTGTAGTTTACTTGTAGATGAAATACATTCACCTGCTTGGCGGAACGAACCAGACACCACCACCCCAGGAGGAGAGTGAAGGGGGGTGACCCCCACCCCACAAAATGACAGGGAGGCATTTTCACCTGCCGAGCCTTCCAAGAGGGAACGACATATCTCTCCCGTGACCCGACGCCCCACTTCCTCACAGCAAGACCACCGAACAGTACGCAGTCCGAGTGCACTACACTCCAGTAGTGAAAGCACTCGCCAGAATCAGGGTGGGACTTGCAGTCATCAAGTCCCAGGCAAGCCCTTGGATGCCGTATCTGCAGGATTGGCCTTCACAAGAGGATAGGACTCTACTGGAGCTTCCAGTCTTGCTACACCCCAGGGGAGCAATGGCACAATAGAGTCCGCTGGACCTACTGCGGGTGGGATGACAGCAGGTTCTCCACTCTCTGCCACCCACCTTCGGGAGCCTGCACGTCGGCACATCCCTCAGACGACCTTCGCTGGTTCTACCCCAGAGGGAGGCTGGCCCAGAGGTAGACTCCACTGGAGCTACCTAAGCAGGTCAAATGCTGGTCATCTCTCAAGCTGCCCCAGCCCCGACAGCAGGAGGACAGAGTCCGCCGGACCTGTGGCATTAGACAGGAGAGCCTGCCATGCCTCCCCCTCCCATTGTCTCAGAGACAGGTGCCCGAGCCTGACGGGCCCGCCAGACCTGTGGCATATGCCAGGAGAGCCCGCCAGGCCTTCCCCTCCCTTCGTCCCTGGACTCAGCGACACCAGAGATAGTGTCTTCCAGACCTCCTCCCGCCTCTGTCCTGAGTAGGAACCTAGGCAGCTCCCGCCAGATCTGTCTGGCCGAAGGAGTGCCAGCCAGGTCTCCCTCTTGCGCCCCGGTCCAGAGTTCCGGCAGGGACCGTCAGGCCTGCCAAGCAGGGAAACAGGCCTCCGGTCACTCTCCCTCCACAACCCTCTGGGTTCCTATTGAGGGTGACGCCCCTTACTCAGCCCGCCCCTCCTGCGGCAGAGTGAGGCACCCCTCTCCCTGCCCCTCTCCTCTGGAGAGTGGGAACTGGGAACTGCTCCCCTGCATGTACCCCACTAGAGACCGGCCAGGGCGAGATGAACCCAAGGCCAGATGTCCTGTTGCTGTGGCTCCATCCCTGCCCCCAACAGGAGCTGCTGGACTTCCCCAGAGTGAGCGGCCACGGACCACCCCCGACGGCCTCCTCCCCCAGGTGAGACCACAGCCCCCAGAGGAGGCAAGCCATCTCCACTGTCCACCACAGCCGCTGGGCCCCTCCTGATGCAGGCAGCCTCAGTCAATCCCTGACGGCCACCCCTCCCGGACAGGACCGCAGCCCCGGAAGAGCGTCACCCGACCTGCAGCCGACCCTTGGCCCGGGCATACCCAGGTCTGACTCCAGGACCCATACTATGACGAAGGGCAGGTGCGTGCTGCATGCCTCCTGGCCCTATTTGGCCCCAGCCCCGAGGGCCACACCTCACCCAGGGCCCCTACAAAGAGAGGGCCACCCACCACTCCGCCCATCAGCTCCCGTAGGGCCCGTGGTGATCCAGACAGCGATCTACCACGAGAACACACTCCTGACGGCCCGTCCCCCTATGCCCAGCTGCCACCTGTGACTTCCCGTATAGTGGGCCTCACACAGCACCCTGGTGCCCCTCCCCGCCTGTACTTGTGAGTAGAAAGACTCTAAGGTTGTGGTTCTGTCCCCTGGTGATGTTAATGTTTAAAGCAGGCCCTCCCCACTGTCCCTAGTGTTGCCTCCACCGCTTCCTCTTGTTTGTATCAATGAACTTGCAACCCCAGGGGAAAACTCACGTCGGTAGCCAGTGTGGGTACAAGATGGGAGGCTCCAGTCATCTTCCCCAGTGTGACTTTCCTCCTTGCAATACATGACGAACTCCCTCTAAGTATCAGTTCTGTGTCCCTGCCCCTGTGTTGTCATATACTCCCCCTCCCCTCTTCCCAGTCTTATTCCGTACACACCGAGTGTCTGTAATATGGGTTTACTCTCTGTGATTGGCCCGTGTAAGAATGCTATGTAATAATAGTGTCCCTTTTTCCCTGTCCCGGGAGTAGGTTGTAAGTGGTATATTCCCTCGTCCCATGTCACGTGAGGGAAACATAAGATAGCCTAGACCTCGTCTATGTCACGCGGATAATTCATAGCTAGTGTAAGATTCTGTCTATCTCATGCGAATGGTTGTGGAATGAGAATGTGCTCCCGTCCCTGTCACACGCTGTGTATACTGAAGTAGACTGTATTAGAAGTGTTATATGTATACAGGAACAGGACATACCTGACCTACCATATGATTATGTGTATTGTAAAGTGAGATTTCTCGTTGCAAGTGAAGATACATTTCTTGTGTTGGTCAATACTCTCTAAGAACTAGGTGGAGACATTTAGTGTAAGGCATGTTGTTTTGTGTCAGCTAATATTACGTATGAACTAGATTTGGTCACGGACTGTAGTGTGTGATATATTGTAACCCAGCTTATTGTTAATATACATATACCTGTGACCAGTTGGTGTTTGAACTTCCCCCTCCTTGTCTGTTTACTCTGACAATGAACCCAAGGTCCGCACCGTAGCTGGACCCGAGAAGTCAGAGCTCAGACAATGCTGCATAACAGTAGAATTATAGTATCTTGTTTTGATTGTAGAGTTGATTCTAAATTTGTTCGTTGAATGTTGATAAAGACGTTAATCAGCTTCGTTTGTCACTGTTGTTTATCACTGTAGTGGTTCAGGGTAGTCGGTTAATGCATATAAAGTTGTAAGAAGTCGTATGGCGGGAACTTGTAGCAGTTCTTGTTTTCTGTCTGTTAATCAGCTGTACCATTGTAATATCTTGTGCTGAAAATAGAGCTAAGATGGCAGATTCTTGTAGTTTAATATGAATCGTAGAACTGCAGAATGTTGATTGCTATTAAATTCGTGTGGCATTATTGACTGTAGCTGTGGTAGCTTGTAGTATTTTTACCACCAAAAAACTAGTAGCCACAGCCGGGGTGTTTAGAAAAATGTTAGATTGTAGGGTTTAAGAAGAGAGAACTTTCAAGTTGGTCTTGTCATGGATTGCAAGAGAAAGATAAAGATGAGTCTGGGGTTGGCTGCAGTTTTATTCTCAAGAGGTAGTTTTCTTGACAAGAGTAGTACTAAAGTGAGGGCGGTTTATGCTTGTCAACGCCTTGTCCTCTACTCCTGCCTGTTCCACCATGCCTGTCCTGTTTCCAATCACGTACCAACCCCTTCTCAACCTTCCTTGTGCCTTGGCTGTCTCTGGTTCTCTGACCCGTCTTTCCCATTCTCCCAGTATATCAATGGTTGGGTGGTGTCCGTGAGCACGTGTGTGAGAAACTTTCCACAGGTACTTTTCTGATGTCGTAGAATTGGCTCAAAGTAGTTAAAGTATCTAGTCATGAAATTGCTCGGATTTAGGCCCAACTTTCCTCAAAGCTTACTCGCATTTGGGCACGTTTTTTCCTCGTCTCTACATAACACATTTTAATTATGTAGTACTGTCTCTATTATGTAGTGTGTCAAGATATTATTAGTGTCTTGACACCACTATGGTTTTTTCACTTTAACTTGACTGAGATTTATGTTCAATTTCATCTTATTTCATGCAGAACAGTGATGGAATAAAACAATATTATGTCTCTGCGTTCTTGCCATGGCACTTCTCCATGACTAGCGCAATTTTAGCGTTATTTCCTTGCAATAGCTCAGCTATTATGGTGAAGAAGAGTCAGTTTTAGGCCAAGTTAACGTGAAAGGACTGTGAACCTATTGATCAAGATGATTTTAGTTTTTTATGGCAAAACTAATGTCCACACATTCAAAAATAAAACATCTTAACACTTTCCCGTCATTACATTCAGAAACAACCAATGAACAATTTGAAAATGATTTCCAGTCAATTATTTATTTGTATGGCTACTATTATTATCAAAATCTCATAAAGCATGAAGTTTACACAGCAAAGGAAATAAGCTATCATTCAGAACTATTTCCATTACGAAGAAAATGCGAACAACAATAGTGTTCATTGTGATGGGGATTAGCTGTGTTTACCTTTTGGATCATTAATACATATACTGTACAGTAATTACTCATCATGAACCTATAACAACTCAGTCTGTCACTTGTGATGCTGTGAATCCCATACTCATCATGACCTATAACACAGGTATACATTGATTTTTTTTTAATTATTTCATATGATTCTTTGTGAGTTGTGGGCCCGTAGATTTACAATCAGGATTTCAGGTTGATCTTAACCCCTTTGTACTCAGTGATGCGTTTGGCATCATTAATCTTTCCTCGTAAATGCACAGTGATGCCTTTAGCGTCATAAAACACATAAAATTCGCCAAAAAAAGTTTTCAGTCGATTTGCATCTTTTTTTGAGGCATCTTAGTTTGCCCGGCTCACGTCAAAAGTAACAAGTTGGCAAGAGTGGGTCCCAATACCTGCAACAGCGCATACAGGTTTTACATTATCAAATGGCTGTCAGTGGGGAAGATAGAGCACAGTCCTTTGTTCCATTAAATCTCCTTTATTACCCCCTGTCCCTGCCATGTGACATATTTCACTATACCAATAGTGCTTAAGTACAGTATAGTTTTGGGGCACTGTTGTGCTTAGATTTGGTGTTTGCTATAGGAAATTACTGTAGGTATTTGTGAAGAGTTTGTGGCCATTATCAGCTGTTGGACCAACGAAGATTGTGCTACTGTTTGTAACCAACTACACTGCACCAAATGTGAGTATTTAACTATAAAAAAGTGACAGTGAATCACGTGAATAGTGTGCAATACCTAGTGTGCCAGGAAATGGTGAAATATATTTAGCAGCTTGGGGGAGGCGGGAAACTGCCCTACAGTTACAACTCGGTGTGGGAACACTGTAGTTTTTTGCACTTTTCTCAAAATCTATGAGGTGTAGGCTGATTATATCATGTGAGAGCCAATGAAATTCTGCATAAAATGATGAATAAAAACATAACACTGCCGGAAAAAGCTTTTCACCCGAATAAAAACTCCATTGTCTGTCGGAAAAGGGTTTTACTTTTTCGCTTAGTACTCGAAAACCATACCTCATATCAAAATGCCAACTGCCTCTTTGAAAGCTAATAAAAGTCTCTTTCAAATGATCATAAAACACGTTGAAATTTGTTAGTAAACATTCGGGCTATGATGTTGGGAAGTGATATGAATGTTCCTGAATGTTTATTCATACTTCCCTAATGTATATATAGTGTGTGTGTGTGTTTTCTTTTGTTTATCGTGTAGAACAAACAGCGACGAATAGTAATACGTAGGTTTTGTGGCGAAATAAATGTTTGGGTGGTGAAAATTAGCCAAGAATACACTTTTTTGGAGCACATGGTGGGGAGAAGGAAGAAAGCCGATGTCATGGAATGCGAAACTTATTGAAACTTATCATGAACGAAAGGGTTAAAGACTTCGTATTTCTACAATATGTTTTATTGGGAACTTAGATGTTACACCCAAGGAGTTTAGTTGATCTCTATCATACAGTCTTTCTGGGCACAGGCAGAGACTAATTAGAACTGTCTCTCCAGCACAGTTTCCAAGACGTGTGCTGGCCTCAGCCTGACTCAGGAAGTCCACACGTCTCAGTGCAGAACGTCCGGTTGCTTACTCAGACATACTTTTGGGCACTGAATTAAACAAAGACATCCTTTTTTCTCCATCGTGTAAAATTTTTTCATAAAATACTTTTTTTAGTTTTCAATTATAGGATTTTTCTGTTAACATTTTGCACTATATAATAATTCTCATATGGATAATGTATTTCAGTGATATGTTTGAATTTAGTATTTTCTAATGTTAAAATCTATGTTTTAAAACAATGTTATTTTATAAGACGCCAAGATATAGCTGTCACATGACCGGGATGAGTCATACCAATATTGGAGTGCAGCAAACATATCTCAATGTGACTCAGTTGACTAATGTGCTTGGAAATTACTTTCAGTGGAGTGTTTCTTTTTTCTCACAGTGGTATTTATTGAAAATATTGGTTCACTGCAATAATCCTTCCATGGTTTCTTACACTGACGTAAGTGACGTATGGCAGGAACTTGGCAGAGATTATTATGGAGAGGAATGGAGACTATTTATAGATTCGTGTAAAAGAAGCCTGAAAGGGGTACTTCTCCTTAATGGTAGTAACTATGCATTAATACTTCTTGCTCATTCTGTACATTAAAAAAAAAAAAGTACCAGAATTTGGCAAATATTCTCGAGAAAATGAACTGCAACTAACCCCATTGGTTCATAAATTTGTGAGGACCTGAAAGTTTTGTGTATCTTACTGAATCAGCAGTCAGAGTACACAAAATTCCTATGTTTTCTCTGTGAGTGAGACAGAAGAGCCAAGTAATTACCTTGAGTTCAAAGGGAAAGGCTAAACAGAAAAATTCAACAGTTTGGTGTCAAAAACATCATCAGACCTAGTTTTGTAAATCCAAATCAAGTACTGCCACCACTGTTTCATATTAAGCTTGGATCAATGAAGTACTCTGGTAAAGTCCTATGAAAAGATGGATCCTGCTTTACTGTATGTATGTGTGCCAAAAATTTCCTAGTTTGTCTGAAGCAAAATTGAAAGAGAGTGTACTGTATTTACTGGACTTTATATTAGACAACTGACTCCTGTTGCAGTATTTGATGGTGTGATGATTGATCCGGCTTGGGTATCATTCAGAGAAGTAGTTTCTAATTATTTAGGTAATAATATGGATCCAAATTACAAAGAAACTGCGATAAGTTTGTGGGTCAAGTTTAAGGAATTAGGTTGCAACATGAGTCCCAGGGTTCACTTTTTGGATTTGAAGTTGGAAAATTTCTCTGAAAAACTTGGATCAGTGAATGAAGAACAGGGTGAAAGATTTCATCAAAACATCAAGGACATGAAAAGAAGGTTCCAGGGACACTGGGATGTCAGTATGATGGGGACTACTGCTGGAACATTCATAGAGACGCACCAGAAAAAGTGTACAAACTACTGGCCACCAAACAATGTTTTGGAGCATAAAAACTGAGATGCTACAAGGACTAGAGAAGTTATATGAGAGTCATGGAATTAAATAGTGTTGTTCCCTTCATGTATGTTAAACTGTTACGTTGACCAATTATTTTCATTTTCTGTTAATTAAGAACAATATTGTATTGATCGATGGAAATATATAATCTGCTATATTTTCATTCTGTTCATAACTGCAATTAAAATAAATACTCAGAATTACAACAATTTTTAATTAATTTTGCAGACCTGTGTAATTACTCAGTCTGGCGATGGTGGTGCAAACTGCATACTCGTCATGATCTATAATTACCCAGTCTGGTGATGCTATGAAACTCATACTCATCATGCTCTACTGTATAATGCCTCAGTCTGGCAGTGGAGGTGCTATGAGCCCTATACTCATGACCTATAACTATTTAGTCTGGCATTGGTGGTGCTGTAAATCCCACACTCATCATGATCTATTATTACTCATTCTGGCAATCGTGGTGCTGTGAACCCTATATTCATCTTGCCCTATATTTACTCAGTCTGACAATGATGATGCTGTAAACCCCATACTCATCACGATCTATAATTACTCAGTCTGGCAATGGTGGTCCGGTGAACATACTCAACATGATCTATAATTACTCAGTCTGTCAATAGTGATGCAACTGTATTACCTCCGTACTCACCAAGACCAATGTGAAGCAGATGACCAGCGTCGAGGCAAACACTCCTGCCCACACCTGGTTGCCCAGTGGATAGTAAAAACTAAGCCAGCTGGGTTTTACCATGGGTTTGGCCATAGCAAAACCCATAGTGTCCAGATCGAGTGGGTAAGTGAAGTCATGCCTGTAACACATCAGTGGGGAGATTACGTCATGTACAGTTGACATTGTATGAACCTGGGACAGTATCTGTGTGAAATGGAGGTCTGTCTACAGTTTCTGGCGTTCTTGCATGACAGATACTCAATCATTTCAGCTAACATTTAACACCTCCCTTCATTAACACCACTGCCAACAACAGTGTGATTATGTCAAAGCTGTCAAGTGTATTAAATGCTAGACCTCTGCCACACATTACTGTCCCAGGGTCACATGTTGTTAAACGTAGGTGTATTCCCACCTGCAATATATCAATGAAGTGATGAGGTCATGGTCTGTATTCTCACTGGATAAGGAGGCTCCCTAACATCTCATCCCAATCGATGTATTATGCTTATTACACCATATTACCTTTTCCTGTGTTATATAAATCCCTCTGATATCACCATACTCTCCATAAATAACGTACACAAGGACATTAACTAGCCATGTCTAAAAAAAGAAAAAATGCCAAGGGAGAGGTGTTAGGGAGCTCCTTACCCGACAAGAATGCAGACTGGTGTTACTCTGACCAATATGCTACAGGATTAGTGGGTGAGCAAAAACACTCTCTCACGATTGTCCTCTTTCGTGTTCATTGATTTATTGAAAATACAACGATGACTTTTTTTTTTCTTTTCTAGCAAGGATCAAATGTTTTATCGAATTTTAGTGGCCATAGTTCAGAATGATTGCAGAAAGGTCCTGCCTATCGTTCAGAACGGGTAGAGTTGGCCACGTATAAGAAAGGAGAGGTAGTCTGCTTTAGTGTCTCTATATCACAACGTAAATCTCAAAAGCAGAATGGCTGATCTAACTTGTAGGCCTTAATTTTCAACTAAAACGAAGTGGTCCTGCCTCCTCTTTTTTTTTTCTTTTTTTTTTTTTTTTGAGATGCAAAGGTAAGGCTACATAAAGAATGGAACTTAATCTATATTATCATGCAGTCTAATGACTGACTAACCTATAACAAAAAAAAAAAAAAAGTATTTGCCAACGAATACATATCATCCGGCATCACTAAAAAACTATATCAGTAACCCTTTGGCAATTGGAGGAATACCATCACAACTTCGCCAAAATCGAAAAAAAAAGTCTCAGGATCTCGCTATTGACTCCAACTAAGTAAAATATCACGCTAGTTTTCAGAAGCCTGAAGTCTGGGGTATTATGTTGATGAAGGTAATTGAGTATAACAGGCCTTCAAACAATTTTTAATACTTATCCTTTAAATGCCCATTCTCTTCATTGACGGTACGATAAAAATGGTGAGTATTTGAAAGCTAAATGAAAAAGTTAGAGGGTATTTTTTCTTCAAAATCTTCTGGCTGTCAGAGGCATATCAATGCAGCTATCGCCAAAATTATTAACAAACAAGCCATATATCCCAGGATACTACCCACAGAGTTTGGATACAATTTTGCCCTTTTGATTTAGAGATATCTTGGTAACAGCCAGACATAGACACACAGACACTCAAGCAGGCACAGGGAATTACATTATCATCTCGCTAGGTGAGCAATGAAAAATTACTGCTGAAGAATTGTTCATTTAACTTAGGTGGACTCAGTTCAGGCTGGTTACACAGAAGTCTTGCTTACCTTTCGAGAGAAATGGGTAGCACTGGGTGGACGACGCTGGCAACAAAAGACTGCCTGGTCTCCACCTGACCATTTACCTGTGGAAAATGAAGTGATGTTGTCTGAACCTGACCTAATCATATATCACAGTAACACCTGCCGTTGAAAAAGCATCTTACTGGCTAAGATAATAGTTCCCTGAAGTACAGTATTCTGATTTATCCTTACTGTTGCCAGATGATAGGAGAGATTTTTGGAAATATAAATATTAGATGTAGACTTCATAAAACACTTTTGTACGGGAAATGAAATGAAATGAAGTGAAAGGAAAAGGTGGCGCCAGGTAACAAAGACCATATGGCACTAAGTTGCATCACAGAGTGAAAATATGGTAAAGGAGGAAAATAAGGGAAATTATAGTAAAGGATGAAAATAAGGGAAATTACTGTAAAGGATAAAAATAATGGATATTGCGGTAAAGGATGAAAATAAGGGAAATTATGGTAAAGGTAGAAAATAAGGGAAATCATGGTAAAGGTAGAAAATAAGGGAAATTATGATAAAGGATGAAAATAAGGGAAATTATGGTACAGGAGGAAAATAAAGGAATGTATTTTGAGCACCGAAGAAGACTGAAACTGGTGGTGTCTCAAGAAATAGCAAAGAGAAAGTAATGCACGACGTCTATTAAGCGAAGGATAACCTGACTCAGCATAAAGACTTTCTACTGGACTATATTTGTTGTTGAAGAGGCTACCTTTGAGTAAGGATAGTGAGTATTGAAGAACCTCTGGAGAACTGAATGGTGGAAGGGCATGACTCAGGCAAAGAAGAATAGCAGTGAGGGAAGTGGGTTTCTTCCCCTGGAGGCAAAGGAAGGTCTAAAAGGGATTTGATGATAGGCTCACTTGATGTTGAGGTGGAGGAAGAAGAGAAAGGTGGAGGTAACGGAGAGATTACGGATGAAGTAGAGGATGTAGAGGCTGCAGCCTCAGGGGGAAGAGGAGTGGAAGGAAGAGTGAGAGGAGGGTAGTGAACATCGGCAGAAACGGTAATTGTAGAAGTGGAAATGGGGACGGTTGCAGATATGGTTGGAACAAAAGATGGTAAAGAAGTATGCTGAAGAAACCATGTAACTTTCTGGATAGTTTCGGGAGAACTGTCACCCAAAGATGCATGACGAAGTGGACAGAAGTCAGATCTGGAGGAGAGAGGAGGCATGTAGTGCTTTTGGGGAACAGGATGCGACCCACGATGGGCTTTACATATCTTGACCGACTGAAGGGGAGTGGCAGGGTGGGAGGGGCATGGCCGAGAATGGGAAGGATGTGACACGGGCGTGGAAGTACTGTAGATGATGACATAGGTGGGGTAAAGGAAAGAGAGGTGGAAGTAGAGGAACCGAGAACTGAAAAGGAATTTGATAATGGAATGGGGTGGACGAAGAAGAGCAAGAGGTGGTTGAGAGAGAAATGGACAAAGGTTGAGCTGCAGAAAGAGAACAAGAAGGGTGTAAAAAAAACGAGGGAGAGGACAAAGAAGTGACAAAGACATCTGAGGTTGCAACATAAGAATAGAGATGATAGGCTGTGGCAGTAGCATCTGTATAGCCTTGACGTCGTGCTTCCCGGCGAGCTTCAGCCCAGCTGAGTCTAGTGGACAGTTGGATTCGGAGAACCTCACATTCAAATTTGTATGAAGGGCAATGACGATCAGTAGAAGTATGCTACAATTAAGACAGCAATGATGATCCGAAGGGCATTCATCATCCTTATGATCTGAAGATGAACAAAGGCGGCACAAAGGAGTGGATCTGCAAAATTTCATGGGGTGTCCAAACTTCCAGCAAGCACAGCATTGACAAGGGACTGGGGGGGATTCTTTAACCCGCGGCGTCCCGTCGACGTTCTTCCACGTCCTCACGTTTTGTCACTGCCAATCCCGTCGACGTACTTTAATGTCCTGCAATTGCAAGGTTCATAATTTCCACAATTTTCAAAATTCACGCGAGATTTTCGATTCGCCCACCTACCCAAGCCTCCCCTACCTGCTGCCAGGCGGGCAGCGTCCCAGACCCCGAGTGACCCGTGCTCGCCCTTGTCTCGGTCACTCACCTGTTAGCAGTGACCCAGGTCAGACATGGCACGTAAAGGTCTCTCAGATGACGAAATACAATCCGCCCTGGATGCCTTCACTGGAGATAGTGATTCTCCACTTGATGATGATGTGGTGGATCGAGATTACATGCAGCCTGAGGAGGAAATAACAAGCAGTGATGAGGAGGTCCCTTCGCCCCGGAAAAAGCGGTATGTTACGTATCGTCATGCAAGGGAAGGCCAGCCTGCACCCAAACCACCTGCATGGACCTCTCTCCATCCCCTAGAGAGAGATTCTGATGAGGACGAGGATGAGGATGATGACGATGACGATGACGGCGGCTTAGGACATGATGTTGCCTCATGGTTGGGGAAGGAAAAAATCTCACCCCGAGGATCAGAAGGTGGGGAGAGAAGGCAAACAAGGTATGGTCCTAGTGTTTTGTCTGGGGAAGGCGAAAGTGGTGTGGTGGGAGTGCGGGGTGAAAGGGAAAGTGGTGTGGCGGCAGCGCGGGGTGAAAGGGAAAGTGGTTTGGCGGGAGTGCGGGGTGAAAGGGAAAGTGGTGTGAGGGAGGCAGCACGAGCACGTGGTGCACATAGGCCTAGGGGAGAGGAGGTGGAGCCACTCCCCAGCACGTCTTTCCCCACACAATATTCCCAAACTTCCTCCCCACAGCCCCAAGATGTAGGGAAAGGAAGGAAAGGAAAGGGAAAGGGTAAAGGAAAAGGGAGAGGGAAGAGAAGTGCGCGTGATGAAAGGCGCCGCTCTCCACCTCCCCAACCTCCCCCACCACCACCAATGTTGCGTTGTGCCTTCAGCCATGTTTCAGAGAGTACCATAACTTCCTACACTACTGAAACTGTGTGGGATGGCGATATGACGCTCAGTATAATGGTAAGGCCAGTCAGTATGTGTTAAGTCTTATATAAAGTTGAAAAGGGTGTAATGTTTGCAGGAAAGTAATGTATAAGTTGAGAAATAGTGTAAGTTGAAAGAAGTGATACCAAAACTACACCCACTGTGTAAATCTGCGAAAATATGACGCTCAGCATAACACTCTGGTCAGTAAATATGTGATAGCAAGAATATAAAGTGGAAACGGGTGTAATGTTAGCAGGAAAGTAACGTATAAGTTGAAAAATAGTGTATGTTGTAACAATTGATGTCACGAGTACACCCACTGTGTAAATCTGCGAAAATATTACGCTCAGTAGAACATTCTGGTCTGTAAGTATGTGATAGGAATGATATAAAGTGGAAAAAGGTGTAATGTTAGTAGGAAAGTAATTTATAAGTTGAATACTAGTGTAAGATGAAACAAATGATATCGCGATAACACTCACTGTGTAAATATGCGATAATATGACGCTCAGTAGAATAGTAAGGTCTCCAATTATGTGATAGCAATTATATCAAGTGGAAACATGTGTAATGTTAGTGGAGAAGTATTATATAAGTACAAAAATAGGTTGTAAGTTGAAATAATAGTCATAGCGACTTCAACACCTGTGTTATTATGCGCTATTATTACGCTAAATATTTACGTAAGGCCTGAAACTATCTCAAAACAGTTCTCTAAAGTGGAAAAGTATATAATGTTATTAGGAAAGTATTATGTAAGTTGAAAAAACACAATACGAGTTGAAACAAGAGTCACAGTGAGTTCACTCACTATGTAAATAAGCGCTAACATTACGCTAAATGTTATCGAAAGGCCTGTGAATACGTAAAAACAGTTCAATAAAATGTAAAATGGTATAATGTTATTGGAGATGTATTATGTAAGTAGAAAAAATGATGTGTATCATGATTCATCAATGTTAGCGATTCATCGTGAACAGTTTGGCCGATTTCGCTCGGTTCGCCCGATGGTACAATGCTTATTTCACCTCTATTTTTGTATAAAATCCAATTTACTCTTGTATCACATGTTTTTATGTTTGTAATAAATACATATCTACTTACTTTCATTGGTTTCCCAGACTTATTATACCATAGAAAACGTGAGAGGCTCAGACCACCTACAGAGAACACGGTACCAGGTGTAACGAAGGTATACCTGTATAGGCCACTTATGGACCCCGGTGAACACTTTCTTGGTGATTGACCATTGTTTCTGACCAAAAGCGAAGCTTTTATAAAAAAAAAATGGGTCCAAAAATGGTTGGGATTGGGGGGTACCAGTGGTGAAAAAGTGGTCGGGACGGGGCGGGTTAACTTCTAGCTTGAGACCACCAAGCATAACAATGGTAGGTTAGGTACGGCTGTCGAAATGGATTTTTGCAATGTTTATAGAATGGTGGCGGCGATGCATAGGAGGAAGCGAGTAACACTGTACTGTAACAACTTTATGACCCTGGAGTTATAAAATCTCCTGGATAAGGGGAGAATACACTGGCCACTGATGCTCACCAAGACCGAGATAAGTGGGAACCAAGACTGCTCCTATACAGGAATTGAGGGTAACATTTTTTGTCACAATAATCAGTGTACCGGCAGGACTAAGTAAACTGGTCATGGCAGTGGCTTGTTCTTTGGACTGAACTGTTACAATATGACAGCCATCTGGACGAGACGTAAATTAGACATCTTTGCTCACCTGGTTCAATCGGCAACACTGAAAAAGCAGGTCATTGCCTGCTAAAGGGGCAGTTGAGGGAATGTCAAAAAACTTGGTCCAGGTCTGGGGGCCGAACAAAGCTTGGAATTTTTTACGTTCTGTTTGCTTAGGAAATGGTAGCAGAGATGGACGAGGACAAGAGATATGCTTGGAGAAGGTAGATGAGGTAAGAGGAAGATAAGGTTCTAGAGTAATGATAGAGGAGCTAGCAGAGGGGAACTGGCCAGAAATTGGAAGAGTAGATGAGGAACGAGGTGAGGAGGAGGAGAAAAGAGACGGAAAAGTGGAGGTAATTGGTGGGACGTCCGAGAGAGAAGCCGAGGTCGTTACCTGGGTCAGGTCAGCAGCAGAACTGGGGGAAGGGGAAATAATATCCAAATACATAATAGTATATGAAACAGAAAAGACTCATAATGAGACACGCGAGGAAAAGGTAGATGAGGTAAGAGGAAGATAAGGTTCAAGAGTAATGATAGAGGAGGAGCTACCAGAGGAGGACTGGGCAGAAATTGGAGGAGTAGAAGAGGAAGGTGGTGAGGAGGAGGAGAAAAGAGACAGAAAAGTGGAGGTAATTGGTGGGACGTCCCAAAGAGAAGCCGAGGTCGTTACCTGGGTCAGGTTGGCAGCAGAACCGGGGGAAGGGGAACTAATATCCAAATCCATAATAGTATATGAAAGAGAAAAGGCTCATCATGAGGGTTGAAAAAGGAAGGACATTACAAGGGAAACCCCGAGTCTAGAGGCCCAGCCAACGACCCCAGTGGGGGTCAAACTCCAGTGTGCGCCCCTTACCCTACCCTGGAAGGGATAGCGATGCCTCGCCAGAGAACAAAGGTTACCTGCACAGCGAAGGGTCACCGGCCAGTGACCGAGAGTTCTGCCGCTGAGCCACAGCACCCCCGGAACTGACAGCCGCAGCCCAGCGGCAGTCCCGTCTCCACAGAGGGTCCCTCTGCAGAGGTCCGCACACTGGGATGGTGCCGAACCACCATGACCCCCACCACTGGCTGAGACACTAGCCCAAGGGCACACCTAGTCCTTCCTGTTACTCCTTATGCATCGTCAATCATGAGAATTTTGATGAATGTGGAAAAGTCCACACCATTTAAAGCCAAATGATAGCATAGAGAGAGACAGGAGAAAACGACAGAAGAAGTGATAGAAAAAGAAAAGTGCCTTGCAAAATTAGTTGAGGCAACGACTGGGGCCCAAGGAGGGGGGAGAGGGGAGAAATGGACTTGAAGGCCATCTTGCAATCAGGCCTCCATGTCCGTGGAGGGAATGAAGGTACCCTGCTAGAGCTCCCCACACATCAAGCCCCAGTTGCTGCCTCAGAAGCCCCCCACAACGGCAATGAGCAAGGGAACGGGGGGCTTTTGTACGAGAGGTCCTACCTTGATAAACCAGTCAGGAAATTTAGAAAGGAAAATGCGACACAGGATTAAAGAAATAAAAAAAAAAAATTGAGGATCCTTTTAATTATTTCTACTTTCCCTTTAGACTGTCCTGTGTAATTCTGCCCTTTACTTTAGAATAGGTTATCCTGCACTTAAGTACGTTAGAAATTCCACCCTTGAGAAAAAACATATCACTTTACCTCATAGGCCAGTTCAGGGAGTCTAACCACAGTGTCATAATATAATTTTAACCTCTCCATTCAAGTTACTCCAATCAGCCGTGTCCATTAGGTTAATATTGTTCTCGTCCCTTTAGCTGCATAAAACGTGTTGTTGCATAATGTCTTGCTGCATACAGTGTTTTGTAAGAGCGGGAGGGACACAATCTGGCCGCACTATAGGGTGGTACTACTACTCTGCCGCCAGGTTGCGTTAGGAAGAATACTGCCACCGTATTCCCTGCGTGTCGTAAAAGGTGACTAAAAGGGGAGGGGTGAGGGGACTAGGGACCCCCTCCTCTGTTTTTTAGTTCCTAAAAAGAGACAGGCCAGAGAAAGGGATAGGGGATGGAGTTATCCCCGTACCCTGAAGATTGGGTCTATGAATGTGCGTCAATGTAGTACGATTGAGGCTAAAAGATAGGAGATTGGGAGAATGTTTGTGAGAAGAAAGTTGGATGTGTTAGCTTTGAGTGAGACGAAGATGAAAGGGAAGCGTGAGTCTATGTTTGGAAGTGCGAATGGAAGATTGTCAGGTGTTTATAGAGGAAGGGCAAGAGAAGATGTGGCCTTGTTAGTGAGTCCGGAAGTACAGCAGTGTGTGATTGAATGGAAGGAGGTGTCTTCGAGACTGATGTGGGTGAAAGCGAAATTTGAACATGAGTTGTGGGTGTTTGTGAGTGCATATGGGCCTGGTAGTGAAAGGGATGAAGAAGAGAGGGAGTCTTTCTGAAATGATGTTGATGAGTGTCTGCGGAGTTTTGGAACGAATGTGAATGTGGTAATGATGGGAGATCTAAATGCTAGAGTGGGAAATGTAGCAGTTGAAGGTGTAGTTGGTATGCATGGTGTGCCTGGAAGAAATGAAAATGGGGAACGAATGATAGGAATGTGTGTTGAGCGAGAGATGGTGATTGGAAATAAGCTGTTTCAGAAGAAAGATATTTATAAGTATACATGGGTGAGAGAGGAGGGTGGAAGGGTTGTTGATAGAGCTTTGATGGACTATGTGGTTGTGTCTAGGAATGTAATAGGAAGATTGTTGGATGTGAGAGTTCTGAGAGGGGAGATTGGAGGTATGTCTGACCACTACCTGGTGGAGGGAAAGTTAAGAGTAGGTAAGAGATGGGTGAGAGCTATAGGAGAGTTAGGTGTGGCAGGGAGGTTTTGAAAGTGAGTGAGTTGGATAAAAGAGAGAAAAAGATAGAGTATCAGGAGAAATTGAAAGATGAGTGGAACGCAGTGAAAGTTCAGGAAAATGGCAGTGTGCAGGAGGAATGGCAGTTGTTTAAGACTGCTGTGGTGGGGCATGCAGAAGAGGTTTTTGGTGTGAGACGTGTGGGTGGTGGTGTAAGAAAAGGAAGTGAATGGTGGTGCAAGGAAATAAGTATGGCTGTGGCTGAGAAGAGACGTGCATATGAAGTGTGGCTCCAGAGGAAGGATGACGTGTCATATGAAAGGTATAAGGAAAAGAAGAATAGGGCGAGAAGGGCTGTGCATGATGCTAAAGTGGCAGCAGATGAGAGGTGGGGTAGGCGGCTGACAGAGAATTTTCAACAGAATAAGAAAATGTTTTGGAAGGAGGTGAAAAGGGTGCGAAAGGGAGAGTCTGGGAAGGAAGAACGAGTAAAAACAGAGGATGGAAGGATGTTAATTGAGATGGATGCAGTAAGGAAGAGATGGGCAGAGTATTTTGAAAGATTGTTAAATGAAAGCTGGAATACAAATGTGGGCGATTGTGTGTGTGTATGCACCAACGCAAGATCGTGCTAGCAGAGTGAGAGAAGAGTTCTGGACAAATGTGGAGGTGTGCATGGAAAAGTTTGGAAGGAACGAGAGAGTGTTTTTGATCGGTGATATGAATGGTAAAGTTGGGAATGTGAAGGTGGATGGAATAGTTGGTGAGTGGGGTGTGCCTGATGAGATAGATGAGAATGGCAGTGCGTTAGTGGACATTTGTGCTGGGAGGGGGTTGGTGATAGCCAATACCCTCTTCAGGCATTAAATGATCCACAGGTATACATGGCGAGTGATGAGAAGGGTGGGTGGTGAACTGAATGAAAGGAAGGCATTGATTGATTATGTGTGTGTGGATGAAAGGATGCGAAGATGTGTAATGGATGCAAGAGCTTATAGAGGCTGGGTGAGTGGACTTTCTGACCACTACTTAGTGGTGGCCAGAATTAGGATCCAAGTGAAATGGAGAAATAGAAGAAGGGAAAGACGAGAGGAAGGAGTAGTTGCAAGGAGAGCGGAAAGGTTAGAAGAGGATGAGAAATAGGCAGAGTATAAGAGAGAAGTGGAGGAACGATTGGGCAAATATGAATTGGAGCAGATGGGGGACGTGGAAGGTGTGTGCAGGATATTTACAGAAGAAATATGTGCAGCATGTGATGTGGTGTGTGGGAGGAAGAGAAGACGGAGGGGTGTGCAAGGAACAGCGTGGTGGACTGAAGAGGTGAGACAGGCTGTGGCACAAAAGAAGAAAGCATACAATGCATGGATGAGAAATAGGAGCGTGGAAGAAGTTGAGAGGTGGAAGAGAGAGTTATATGTAGAAGAAAGAGAGAGGTGAAAAGATTAGTAAGAGAGAGTAAGGAGAGAGTGGATGAGGAATTTGGAAGGAATTTTAGTGTAAAGTGGAGGGACTGTAAGAAAATATTCTGGAAAGAGGTGAAGAGAGTAAGACAGGGTGGAAGTGAGGTTAGCAGGGGAGTCAAAGATAAAAATGGTAGATTACTAGTGGAGAAGGGAGAAAAAGTGAGCAGATGGAGAGAACACTTTAAGGAATTGTTGAACATATAGGATGGAAGTAATGCGAGTATAAGTGGCTGGGGAATGGCTGGGAGAAGGAGGGAGGTGAGAACACAGGAAGAAATCAGTAGGATAGAGGTTGTGGAAGTAATGAAGAAAGTTAAACGGGGAAAGTCCCAGGAATTAATGGAGTGTGTGGTGAAATGCTGAAGCATGTGGGAGAGATAGCAGTAGAATGGATGTGGAAGATGTGTAGATTGGCCTGGGAGGAAGGTAGAGTCCCGGAGGATTGGAAGTCAGGTATAATTATTCCCTTGTACAAAGAAAAGGGGAAAAAGAAGTGTGTGGTAATCATAGGGGTATTTGTCTTCTTAGTATAATAGGAAACGTGTATGGTAGGATACTTATTGACAGTTAGAGAAAGAACAGAGGAATTAGTTGGAGAAGAACAGGGAGGCTTTAGGAAGGGAAGAGGTTGTGTAGATCAGATATTCATTCTTAGATCTTTAACGGAAAAGTTTCTAGAGAAGGGAAAGAAGTTGTATGCGGCTTTCATGGATTTGGAGAAAGCATATGACAGGGTAGATAGACAAGGATTGTGGAAAGTATTAAGAATATATGGAGTAGATGGGAAGTTGCTGAATGCTGTGAGGAGTATGTATGATGGTGCTAAGGCTGCAGTGCATGTGGATGGTGAACTAAGCGAATTTTTCTCTTTGAAGGTTGGGTTGAAACAGGGATGTGTCATGTCTCCATGGATGTTCAATCTGTACATGGATGGGGTAATAAAAGAGGTACAAGGTAGGGTAGTGGATGTTGGAGAGGCCCTGGTGAGAGAGGATAGTGTTTGGAAACTCCCTGTACTGTTGTTTGCAGATGAGTTTGGTGGATGAGTTTGGGAGAGTGTGTAAGAAACGGAATCTAAAGGTGAATGTAGGGAAGAGTAAAGTGATGGTCTAAGAGAGAGGTGAAGTCAGTGAATGTACAGCGAGGTTGGATGGTGAGGAATTGGAAAATGTGAGTACGTTTAAGTACTTGGGTAGTGTGATGAGTAAGGATGGAGGTTTGGAGGGAGAAGTGCTTGAAAGGGTACAGCAGGGAATAAAGGTTGCTGGTTCTTTGAAAGCAGTGATAAGAAACAGGGAAGTGAGCAGGGAAGTGAAAAAGTTACTACATGACAGTATTGTGATACCAACTCTAACGTATGGAAGTGAAGCTTGGACGTTGTTGGAAGGACACAAGTCAAGAGTGAGAGCAGTGGAAATGAGTTATTTAAGAGGAGCCTGTGGAGTCACATGGAGAGACAGGCTGACGAATGAGGATATAAAGGAGCATTGTGGTGTGGATGTGGATGTGATAGGAAGCGTTATGAGGAACACACTGAGATGGTTTGGCCATGTGGAGAGGATGGAGGGTGAAAGACTGACGAAGAGAGTGTATGTCAGTGAGGTGGAAGAGGGAAGAGGGAGGAGGAGGCCGAGGATGAGATGGATGCATGGTGTGGAGAGGTATATGAGAGGGGGGGTGGGATTTGGGAGCAGGGCAATGAAATGGCGGGGGACAGGGCGACGTGGAGGTGATTTGTTTGTGGCCACCCGAAACGGGATTGAGGTATCTGGCAATAGATAGATAGATAGATACTTAAATGTAGAGGAGGAAAGGGTGGCTGAGATTGTGGCGGATTGAAGGGTGCAAGGAATAAATGTATTGGGAGAGTTGAATGATTCTTTGATCACGAAGTAGGAAGTGGAGAAGGCAGTAAAGGAGATCAAAACAGGGAAAGCTGCAGGTATGGATGGGTGTGCTGTGGAGTGCCTGAAGGGTGGTGGAGTGACTATTATTGACTGGTTAGTAAGATTGTTGAATGTGTGCTTTGTGAAAGGTATGGTGCCAATTGACTGGGCAAGTGCTTGTGTGGTCCCGTTGTATAAAGGCAAGGTGATAAGTATGAATGTTCTAGCTTTAGGGGTATAAGTCTGTTGAGTGTTGTAGGTAAGGTTTATGGCAGAGTGTTAATTATGAGAGTTAGAGAGGGTACAGAGGGAGTGATTGGTGATGAGCAGTGTGGTTTTAGGAGAGGGAGAGGATGCGTGGATCAGGTGTTTCCTGAGAGACAAGTGTGTGAAAAGTATTTAGCGAAAGGCAAGGATGTGTTTTGGGCATTCATGGATTTAGAGAAAGCGTATGATAGAATTGATAGGGAGGCTTTGTGGACTGCTTTAAGATAGTATGGACTTGATGATAGGTTAATAAAAGGGGTGAAAAGTTTTTATGTAAATAGTAGAGCGTGTGTAAGAGTGGGAAATGCTGTTAGTGATTGGTTTCCCGTGAGAGTGGGGCTGCGACAGGGATGTGTGATGTCGCCTTGGTTGTTTAATATTTATATGGATGGTGTTGTAAGGGAGGTGAATGCAAGAGTTTTAGGTGGAGGTCTGAGTCTGGTGAATGTTGATGGTGGGGAGTGGAATCTGAAGCAGCTGCTGTTTGCAGATGATACGGCACTGGTGGCTGATTCAAAGGAGGGATTGAGGCAGTTGGTAGAGGAGTTTGGAAGGGTGTGTGAAAGGAGGAAATTGAAAGCAAATGAGAATAAGAGTAAAGTGATGAAGTGTACGAGGTTAGTAGATGGTAGGGGGATGAATATAGTTTTGAATGGCGAGTTGCTTGAGGAGGTAGAGTGTTTTAAATATCTAGGGTCACATGTTCCTGTGCATGGAAGAATAGATGCAGAAGTGAAGTTTAGAATAAATGAAGTAGGAAAGGTGCTGGGAGGAATGAAAAAAGTATTTAAATGTCGTTCGCTTAGAATGGATGTAAAGAGAAGGCTGTATGAGGGTGTTGTGGTACCAACTGCGTTATATGGGGCTGAAACATGGAATGTGGGTGTAGCAGAGAGGAAAAGTTTGAATGTAATAGAGATGAGGTGTCTGAGGAGTATGTGTGGAGTGACGCGTATGGATTGAGTGCGAAATGATGAAGTGCGAAGGAGAACTGGAGTAGTTCGGGAGATGGCAGGCAGAGTTGAGCAGAGGGTGTTGTGATGGTTTGGGCATATGGAGAGAATGGATAATGAGCGATTGGTGAAAAAGATAACTAGATCTGATGTAAGAGGTGTAAGGCTGAGAGGAAGACCACGAATAGAATGGATGGACAGCGTGAAGAGAGCGCTGGGTGTGAGAGGGATGTTTGTTGAGCAAGGAAGAGTGGCTGTGCGTGACAGAAATAAATGGAGAGAAATTGTGAATGAATAAGTAATGACGCAGCCCTGAGGGGATATTCTCCCGCATTTGGTCTGATCAGCTAGTCAGGTCAGGCTTGGGTAAGGGGATGGGTCTGTTATGATGTGGCAGGGGTAAACCAGCTTTGCTGTCGGGCCCTGCTGCGGATGTCACTGACTGCATTGCGCAGTTGACTCTTGTGCGGTATAGTGCGGCAAGGATCTGTTCCTCCTCCCCTTTGGGGCTAAGATGCGAATGAATGTGTTTGAATGGATGAGTAAATGGGGAGTGTGTCGTCCTGTCTCGGCTACCTCCCTTTCCATGGGGGAAGCAACCTATGTATATAGATCGATATAGGAAGAGCGAAAAATAAAGGAGTCAGTGTACAAAGCAAAATATTACAGAACTGGAAGTATTATTAAGCCTCTCGTTTCTAAGACATCTTTTTATATTTTCGTTGAGTCGTAATTGTTCAATTCAAGAAAGACATTTTGAATTGAAGAATATCGGAAAATGCTACATGAAATACTCCATTACTAAAAATTCTATCATGAACAGAATCAGTTGATGGCTGTGGGAGTAAAATGAGATCTCCTCGAGCTGAAAGGCTAAAGCCCATATTTCCATCTTTCTAACACACAGATCCGCTCAGTATGAGGGGACTACCGTACTGGAAAGACAATTTAATAGTTTATAACTTTATCTTGTCTTATTAAAACAAAAATTATTATTATTATTGTTTTTTTTAGTTAGTTTTATCTGGCAGTCAAATTTTCATTTTCTAGTGTTTCTAGAAAGTTATATCTATGGTAATTAAAAAAAAAAAAAAAGGTGTGTATAACAATCTGCGCCTTAGGTCCAAATTATATTTTTTAAAATAATATATTAATTTTCATGTTAGAAAAAGATAAGATTGACTATACAACCGAACTTTGTTCCAGTACACTAATCCCCTGAATAAGAGAGAACTAAGTATTCACGAGAGAATTGGCTCAGACCTCCCGTGTATACGCCACTATAGGTGTAAAAGAACTATTTTGGATAATAATGGATGGGGATGATTTCGCGGTAAGGCTCCTGTGAGCCCCGGGATCGCTGCCGTTGAGAGCATATGTGAAGGGTCTCACAGGAGTAGCAGGATCGTGTTCCATAGATCAATGACCGCTTGGACATTGCTCACTTTTAATATATAAGAAACTCTGATTGTAAGTGGATTATATAAGTCATGACTGAGACAAACAGGTCAGAATGGGAAATGCTGTCGGATTGGTGCCATTACAGTTGGGTAGGGCTTGTGTCTCCATATTCCAGGAGATTGGTGTCAATTTGTTCTTAAACTGATGTGATAAATAATTATATAACAGAGTAAAATATGAAGGGATATTAACTGTTTTAGCTAAAAATACTTACCCTGTTTCGGTTTAAGGGTGGGTTGGATTGTGCTCTAACGTTAAATGTGAAAGTATATTGATTATTATGTATGCAAAATAGTTCCCACGTATACCTGAGCTAATAATTTTGTATTAAGAGGGAGAAAGGAACTCCCTAACACTTCTTCCTTAGCCGTACATTTCTGCATATAGCTCGTTAATAGTCACTTTTGTGTTACTTATATGATCTGTCTTGGAAATGAAAAGATGTAAACTGTACGCATGAGAGGAGCAAGATGTAAGTTAAATAGACTGCTAAGGAAAAGGTGCTAGGAAGCCTCGTTTACCAGGGAGAATGCAAGCTTTAATGCTTCAAATACTTATATGAATAGGAAGCCTGGATAAAATCATCTGACAGTAGCAACAACTAAATTAAGATACGGAAAACGCAAAATACACTTAGCAAAATATACTTTCCCTGAATAAGTGGCATATTATTAAACTCGCTTCTCCAGAGTTGTTCCAAACTTCAACCTACAGCTGTTGAAGTCTAACTGTTACAGATATTTTATGAATGGAGGACACCAGTAATCTGGTGTATGGATTATTTTTTTTTCCCTAATCATTTGTTTTTCCTTCCTCTGTTCTGTTATTTAAAAAAAAAAAAATCTTTATCCACCGAAACTAACTTTTGCTACATATTTTCTGAGATATGAAAAGTCATACAATATTACCAAAGATAAGCCAGAGCAATACACTGTCATGAAATGAAAGCACTACTAATAATTTTTCATATTTCACTTTACATGTTCCTTGATGCTTCACCTCGTCCCAGTTGCCTGATGGTAAAATATGGAATGTGAAATTGAGTGCCCTGGCCAGATACACCAGCTGGTTGTAGTCCATGCCGGAGTGTGTGGTGTTGTCCCCCTCCCCTGATGTGATCCAAAAGGGTTCATAGGGAAGACTCGTAGCGTTGAGCCTCATGCCGTGAAAACTGAAACAATATAAATTCTCTCAGCCAATATTGATTTTTTTTATTTTTTTTTACCAATATAGGATCCTATTGACGTTAGTTGAGGAGGCTCCCTAACACCTCTTCCTTAGAATTTTTTCTTTTCGGATATGAGTGGTTAATATTCTTTTGTACGTCAGGTTTCAAGGATTTAAGTAACACAGAAGAGGACAGTAAGGTGTAATAAACAAAACAAATCGCTTAGCAAAGGTGTTAGGGAGCTTCCTCAACCGACGAGAATACGGTCTAATTTGTCAGTACTAGGTAAACGTTGACAATTTTCATTTTCTGGTTTCAGAAAAAAATCAAATAACCGGTGTTACCCGGCGTTGCACGAATTATCCACGTTATGGACAATTGGTATAATCACACCACCATGGAAAGCACACTAAGATCCGCCCTGGAATACTGGTTTTAGTTCTCTCTGGTTTATACAAATTTCCCAAGACATCCATTAGTGTTCCGTACCCTCCATATCCAAGCTAGATTCTCATATCGTGTTTGGGAATGCTGTGAAGGATACTCACACAAAATTCCATTTTTTAATAGCTGGATATATTACACCCGGTCGTGATTGGAGGTCAGGGTTTCTGCTCACTTCCCCGAACTTAAAATGTAGCTACTGTGATACCAGTACTTTGGGTTTTGTCTGTGAACATGCAAAATTCTGCTTATTTTCCTTAAAAACTATGGGTATTTTTTGGAGGGAGGTTGGGTCGGTGGCGTACTGTGCATATAGTTCTCATGACCTTCCTTTGATTCATTATCTTTTCCTGGCCTTGTCAGTGTAAAATCGCTCGGTAGCAGCAAAACTAAACTAAAAAACACGTCTTCCTGAAATGGTTGACAAAATGAACGGCAAGACAAGAAGTAATGTTAAGAACATAGAGAGAATGAACACAAAGTTAAAGAAATACTGAGTGTCATGTGTCTGGAAAACTTGCCCATGTGAATGGGAGTGGTGGTAATTTGCATAAGAGAGACATGGATGCATATTTGTCGTGTCCATGCAGAAACTGTCTTCCTGCCTATCTGTCCACCTATTTATCTACTGCTCGACACTGCATCATGTGACGATTGGTCTCGTCAAAAGAACCTTCAGGCCTTTCTGTCCCTACCAAGTAACGACTTTCTTCCTACGATACAACTCACCGTCTAACACTAACACTCTTATATTCCATAACACGCCATTTTTCTTCCGACTCTTGACATAGAGTTGACAGTCCGTTTTTGAAGATACAGGAGCTCTCCTACTAGCCAGACATCTTCACATATTACGATACTGGCACTAATACCCAATGCCTACACACGCTAAGCTGGTTTCATTCAGGTCTGGTGTGGTGGTATTAGCAAGTTTGTTTTGAAGACATATCAGTGCTCAGTGTGGAAGACATGTCACTTCTTTATCTGTTCAACGACCACCTCCAAGTTGAGACTATAGCAGTAGGAAGAGACATGGGTGACTGTGATTTTCTTCCTTTCAACGTCTATGAGATACACACAGACTGAAGTCGTTTCAAATTTAAGTAGAACCATTTCATTCTCTGACATCTTTTGAAAAAAAAAAAAAAATATATATATATATATATATATATATATATATATATATATATATATATATATATATATATATATATATATATATATATATATATATATATATATATATATATATATATATATATATACATATATATATATATATATATATATATATATATATATATATATATATATATATATATATATATATATATATATATATATATATATATATATATATATATATATATATATATATATATATATATTTCTGTTGAAAAGTGTTATATTTAGTTTCCCTTAACTAATCAACATGCACATTGTCTATGACACCTCACAATGCACCCCTCATCTCTCACCAGACAGATGGCAGCCCTTCCTTCCAGACATCACATTCTGTTCACCAATACTTGCACTCAACAACACCTGGCAAACGGAACCCAAACTCGTTACAAATCATATCCCCGTCATTATCACCATAGAAACACAGTCCTAACCAGCATAAATACGCCTCGTGTACATAAATTACAAGAAATCAGAATGGGCAGAATTCACTAAAGAAACAGAGCAACACTTCAGCACATTAAACAACACTTGCATCACCATCATCAACATGCACATTACAAAGTTCAACAACATCATACTATACGCCCACAAACACCAGTGTCACGGGGGGTGATGTGTAATTATGAATTAAGAATGCTTGACGTTACATGAAAAGAGAGATAAGGAATTAATTTGCGAAAATCTAGCAGTAAGTTTTACTTTATTTCGGCTTACTTCGCCGATTCTCTAAAGACGAGAATTTACTCACATGTGCTGTTTGTAGTACTGTTAGCCTCTCGAGAAAGTGACTCCACTCCTGACAATCAATAACTAATGATAATAATAATAAACAGGTTCTTGCCGGTGCTTAACTCCTGGCTGGCACAACAGATATAAATATGACACAAAAGAACTGGCCTAAGTACCAGTTACGAATATGGTAAAGAGTTTGTGCAAACTAGGAGCGGCAACAAAAATAAGCTTAATGTGGAGAAATAAAACACTAGTCTAATTACATTAAGCTCAAAGAAAAGAACTGTAAATTTATTGATTACAGTAAAATAAATTTACGTTATATGAATCTCAAAATAAATTCAAAAGAGGAAATTCATGGTCGCTAGGGGATTGATGAATTCAAATAACAAGAGAATACACTTACTCACTCATTCAAAAGCTAATTAAACTTAAGCGTTGAGAAACAAATAGAAATACTGGTCAGTGGAGGGGAACTGAAACGAAAGTCTGGGCACCTGTGATGAACACCAATGCTGCTATTCACTCCCAGCCCGCTTTGCCGATCAATGTCTAGGTGGAGATTCAGGAATTTGCTGTACAATGGAGACGCTGCTCTACGCTGGGCACAAAAAGATCCTATTCTCGTGACGATCCAGAGCTGACTGACTTCAAACTCAGAGAGGGGGCAAGAGATGGCCGTGTTCACCGGAAATAGGCGTAGCCTAACTTCAGTGGTCAAATGAAGGAAGGTGAACGATATAGGCTCACAATAAATCACTCAGTGAAAGCACGAATGTCGTGGATAAGAATGGTCACTTGTGAAACAGTGACGAATGTTCTGAAAACCATCCTGATCGAAGTGAATACGAGGACGGTTGAACTGAGTGATGTCCAGTGGGAATTCCACTAGAGTTCGTGGTTTTCTCACTAAGGTACGATGTCACGAAATTATACAAATACACTCGCGCGAATTCGTGACATTACACCCCATCAAAATCAAATATCCTTCAGACAAATTTCCGATATACATACATATAAATCCTAACTCAGTCACACAAGATTCACACTGTGGTGTGTGTACTATCTTGCTACAGGAGAAAATCACAGTCGTCCATGAGCCTAAAAACCTCATATTTACTTTAATAGAAGCAAGCTTGAGGAAAAAAAAACTCCGTGACGACGGTGAAAAATCCTGTACTCAGGTGAAACTGAGAGAAAAGTTCGCTAATCTATATTAACAACTGATTGTTATGTAGCGTGGTGTATGTAATACACGGTGTAGGTGTGACAGTTGTAGCGTAACTATACCTATGTGTAAAATGATATATTACAGATCAATAGTAAATAGAGATGACAAGGCAGAAGAGAAGAGGTGGCAGAATGTGGCTGAGACGATCAGCCGATCTGCACTACAAAATTGCTACGCCCGGCAGCTGCACCTGCGAAAGCAATCGAGGTGGAGCATCAAAAGTGTCAATGCGACAATTTTTATTAAATTACTACTTCTCTCTCTGCCTAGTAGTCAGTACTTATGTTACAAAACATACACTATTATTTTGTTAATGGATACATTATTAACCAGGAAACGCAGTGCTTGGATTGCTCAAATCTCTGAGGACCACTGTAGTTTACTGGTTAAACCTACATTATTAACCAGGAAACGTGCTAGTCCTTGGATTGTCCAAATCTCTGAGAACGGGCAGTTTACTGGTTAAACCTACATTATTAATCAGGAAACATGCTAATCCTTGGATTGCCCAAATCTTTGAGAATGGGCAGTTTAATGGTTAAACCTACATTATTAACCAGGAAACGTACTAGTCCTTGGATTGCTCAAATCTCTGAGAACGAGCAGTTCATTGTTTAACCTAACTCTACACTTACGATTAATATTGGCAAGCTGAGAATCCCTAAGCAATCTCGGGCAGGTCACATTTTAACACCCAACGTGGGTGTGAACACTCATGTGGATAATATTCATTCTCCGGGAATCCTTAGAGAGGCCCACAGCTCGAGACACCACAAGGTAATTCAAACACAGCCTTGGATTGTCCTTACGGGGGTCTCGAACTTTCCCTTAACGTACGGTATACATGTATATACAGGTCCTGGACATATTGTGTCCTGTGGGACCAATGGGCAGGACTTCAGGTCTTACTAGTACACTAATAACTGGGAACCAGGCTGGTCCTTGGATTGCATAACTCTCTGAGGACGCCTGTCTTACAGAATCCAGCATACAACTGTTGCCCGTGTTAGTCATCAGTCAGCAGGCAAGACATCAGGTCTCCGCCTACATTACCACTGCCCTCTCTTTCAACTGACTCAGAGATTATGGGCATGGATTCACACGGCACAGGAAGGACATGTCCCTGGATGGTGGTACATTGACACACATTGCAGGAACGCACAATGCTATCTATTTCCTGTCCCATTCCTGGCCAGAAAAAGTCAGCACGGATACGGCCCTGGGTTTTCCTTTTGCCCATGTGGCCTCCTGAGGCTGAACAATGACCCCATTCTAACACTGCTTGGCGATACTTAGCAGGAACGATAAACTGCAGTCGAACCTCGCCCTGGGGTGTTCGTGACTCATGGTAGAGCCATCCTTGTTTACGAAGGAACCTGGCTTGACCTCACCGTGAATACTTAATCACTCTACCCTTTTGCTTCTTCTGCACAACAGCAAGTGTCAGGTCAGACTGTTGTTCTTGGACAACATCTTGGCTACAAATCAGATCTTCCTGCGATGCAATGGTCACCGGGGTGACATAGTTTGGAGCCTTGGCCATGGCACGTTTTACTGTAGCCGAAGTCTGAATAGCGTAATCTATGGTGCAACTATGCTTGGCACCTGATATGTTGCCTATGATAAGGTCAAACAAAGGTTCTGGCATGACAACTGCAAGTGTCGTACCAGTGTAAAATGGAGATGCCACCTGGATACACGCCACAGGGAACAATCTCACTGATCCATCAATAAGCTGAGCTTGGATCTGTTGACCTGTGTGCTTCTCAGGCCAAACTAGACTCTGCCTGACAGAGCAACCTGAGGAACCATTGTCTCTCAGGACCTTTACAGGAACGCTTCCCACAAACCCTGGCTGAACAAGGAAGGCACCGTTACCTGTGGGAGTGCCGGTGGAGGAAGCAGCCAGCCACTAATGAGGCTGCTGAATGAATGATGCAGCAAACATGGTGCCCTGAGAATTAGATACCTGAGGGGTTGTACTCACTGTCTGGGGAGATGGAGCATTGACCATCTGTGGAGGAGGGTCACTGTCACTGGGGTACTAATGAACTGTGGGGAAGCACCTGTACTGCTAGGGACGACACCACCATACTGCTGTTGAGGAATAAAGGCTGCGTTCGCCTCCTGCCTCCGATAAACTGGGGCTGGTGCTGAAATGGCTAGTCCCGACGGTCGCTTTCGTGGCTGATACTGCTGCTCTCCTTTTCTTGTAGACGTGCCCTCATAAACTGACTCCTGGTGTCGTCAACTGTGAGACCGTACACTTTGACGAGTGCTGCCTTCATCATCTCATACGTGAGATTGTCTCCACGAATTCTGTGGAGAATATCGAGGGGAGGGCCCTCAAACAAGCTAAGAAACTGGAGCTGCTTAGCTGCCTCATCCAGCTGGTACAGCTGAGCCATGTCTTCGAAACGAGCTATGAATGGCTCGATTCGCTCGCCGTCCTTGCTAAGTCTACTACTACCAAGTTGAATCACTTCCTTTTAAAACCGGTCCAAGCTGGCGCAGGGGCCGGAGCATCAGAGAGACGTTAGATGGCACGAAACTCCCGTTCAGTCGACTCCTGACCATGGTGGTGAGTGGGTGCTTGCTCCACGAAAGTATAAACCTAAGTCTACAGGCTTAGGTATAAACACTACCTTCACGACACGACCAGGCGCACAGGCCAGTCACTTTTTCGTAACAGAATGACTTATTGTGTGATGCGTGGTTGCAATTCAAATTATTACAAACGTGAAGGACATTTTATGTTGCATCGCTTCCCGAAGGATGAAATACTGTAAAACAAGTGGATTGCGGCATGCAAACGAGAAAATTTCAGTTCAAAGTTTGCAAGAGTTTCCAGTTTACATTTTAAATTAAGCAAAGTGACTATGCAAGAAACTTGAAATATGAACCGCTAGGCCGGCTAGTACCGAAAATTGTAAGGAAACTGAATGCTGATGCCGTGCCAATGGATTACCAACCTGCATCACAAGGTAAGACTAATGATTAAAAAAAAAGAAAAAAAAAAAGAAAGACGTACTATAAGCACTGCAGTATTGTTTTGTGTATTACTTGACTCTGCCGGGGGGACTGGGTAGGGCGACGATAAAGTAGTGTAAAAATATGGTGAATCAAGGTAAGACAAGACATTTGAATGATGGGTAGAATATGATGTATTTTGGTACATCTTATTGAGTGAAAAGCTTCTAATCGAAGTGTAAGGTTTCTAGAATAGGTTTGGTTGGTTTTTCTAGGTTTAGGTGATATTGTGGTAGGCAGGAAAAACGGGTGTAGTTCCGCTCCACAGGATCTTGCCGTTGGTTGCAGATTGAATTCAATTTAAAATGTGTGTGTGTGTGTGTGTGTGTGTGTGTGTGTGTGTGTGTGTGTGTGTGTGTGTGTGTGTGTGTGTGTGTGGGTGTCAGAGAGAGAGAGAGAGAATTATTGTCACTACTGGAGAGTGTACAAGATTTTGAATTTCACTGTGTGTATGTGAGAGAGATTGTGAGAGAAGTATCATGTCATCGCTGGACAGTTTATTTAAAATTTCATTGTGTGTGGATGAGAGAGAGAGAGAGAGAGAGAGAGAGAGAGAGAGAGAGAGAGAGAGAGAGAGAGAGAGAGAGATAATTATTTTCACTACTGGACAGTTTATTTATAATTTCATTGTGTGCGTGTGTGTGTGTGTGTGTGTGTGTGAGAGAGAGAGAGAGAGAGAGAGAGAGAGAGAGAGAGAGAGAGAGAGAGAGAATTTGTCACAACTGGACAGTGTATGTATAGTTTCGCTGTGAGAGAGAGAGAGAGAGAAATGTTATGTCACCTCTGGACAGTTCATTTATATTTTCAGTGTGTGTGTGTTTGAGAGAGAGAAAGCATAATATATCACTACTGGACAATGTATATATAATTTCACTAAGTGTGTGTGTGTATGAGAGAGAGAGCATATGTCACTACTGGATAGTTTATTTATAATTGCACTCTGTAACAGAGACTTCAGCACAAGAGGCGGACCCGATCAGTGCATCTGAGGATGAAGTCACACTTGAAGTTTCAGTCTCCTGTAGAAGGACAGACTGATTCAGGGAATGTGGTTCCAAGTTCTACACCAGACATTCCAGTAGCTGCAGAATTGCATCAGCTCCAGCTTCAAGTCAAAGAACTTAGACAGGAAGTGAATGCTCTCCATGATGAAAATAAGACGCTGCGTAACTACATGTGCTCCACCTCAGATGCAGAAGCGGCTGGACAAAAAAATCTTAGTAAATGTTTTTCAAGTTCGCAAGTGAAATATTTGTGTGATGGAACACCCATAAAACAGTGGACTGCTGAGGATATCAGTAGAGCACTGACTCTTCGGTGTGTCAGCAATAAGGCATACAGATTTCTCATAGAAAAATGGCAGTTTCCCCTCCCCCAAAAAATCTACACTAAGCCCATGGGTAAGACATTTTGAGGTAGAACCAGGCATCTTAACTTCTGTTATTACCTTTATGAAAGCAAAGGCAGAGTCAATGACCAAACAAGAACGTATATGTTGCCTCTCATTTGATGAGTGCAGTGCTTCCAAGGTGTGGTCGTTTGATAAAGCCAAAGACAAAATTTATGCGCCTCACAAAAATGTCCAGTGTGTGATGCTAAAAGGCTTATGTGCACCTTGGAAGCAAATAATTTTTTATGATTTTGATTGTCCAATTGTGAAGGAGCTACTTTTTTATTTGATATCTAGAGTGGAGGCAGCTGGGTGGTTCCCTGTAGTGGCATGTGTAAGTGACCTTGGGCCAACCAATGTTAGGCTGTGGAACACTTTGGGAGTATCACCAGTAAATCCTCATTTCCTTAATCCTGCTGCTTCATATAGAGAAGTTTATGTATTTTCAGATGCACCTAATCTTGTGAAATTAATAAGGAACAATTTACTTGATTATGGATTCAAACTGTCAGATGGAACCTATGTGACCAGCAACTGCATCAGAGAACTAGTATCAAGATCTCAGTGTGATTTCAAAGTGTCATAAACTTTCAGATACACACATAGAAGTCCAAGGGGCCAGCAGGATGAATGTTAAACTATACTCGGTTCCACGTAGTCTGACGCACTGATTTTGCCAGCCGGGGACAGGTGGATCTGGTAACACTGCGACACATACTCGGGCGGTGATTGGTGGATTTCCGTTGTGTTTGAACGTGCTCCAAAGTGACTTTGTATTTCAACTAAGGCCTCATTGATTTGTAAGATACCGGATTATACAGATACCAATTAAAGCAATGATATCTTTAATGATAAATGTGTGCCTTGTAAATTACTAGAGATAAACCTGAACGACAATGATCACAAAAAGTAAGTAAAGTCGCGACTGGACGCAAGCGGACAAGTCAGCGACTGATTTAAATTCATTTTCATTATGTTTGATTTCGTCTATACTGCACGCGGTTTTATTATAGGAGCATATTTCAACTATTATTTTCTCATGGAGTTTGCTTTTATCTTACTTTCCTTTCTTCCACCATTAACAAAAATTCGGTTCATTTTATGATGATGTAATCCATTACTTTCCCTGCTCTTTGTCAAGGGGGCAGAGATACATGCTTGAGGATGCATTGTGACCAGGGATAGGCTGTCCGTCTGTATGTCTGTCTCTTATGATACGAAAATGTTTGGGAAAATCAAACACCAAACTTATTCATGTAAGAAATAATTCTACTGAATCTGACTATGAATACAAACAAATGCAGATTTTAAAAAGGTACTGTTAACTATGAAGGTAATGAAAATGTGTATGTACACTATATTTACTGAGAATAGAATGGCATGTATTGGCCCCAGTGAGGTGTGTGTGTGTGTGTGTGTGTGTGTGTGTGTGTGTGTGTGTGTGTGTGTGCTTACACAAATCATAATTATTAGAAGCTAAGCAAAGCATATCTAGGGTAAGGTTGTATATTAGTAGATGAGGTAATGAAGGGCATGGTGAAGACTGTAGACTGTGACACTGTGTAGTAGTGGTGGGAAAAACATTCGTGCCTTCACAGGACCTCGGGTCCACCTTGCTATGGCCATCTGAATTCCCGCCATAATCGCTGACTTGTCCGCATGCGTCCGGTCGCGACTTTACTTACTTTTTGTGATCATTGTCGTTCAGGTTTATCTCTAGTAATTTAAAAGGCACATATTTATCATTAAAGATATCATTGCTTTAATTGGTATCTGTATAATCCGGTATCTTACAAATCAATGAGGCCTTAGTTGAAATACAAAGTCACCTTGGAGCACGTTCAAACACAACGGAAATCCACCAATCACCGCCCGAGTATGTGTCGCAGTGTTACCAGATCCACCTGTCCTTGGCTGGCAAAATCAGTGCGTCAGACTCCGTGGAACCGAGTATAGCTGCTCAGCTTCTGTCGGCAACAACAGGAAAAAGTATAAAATATTTTGGAGAACAGGGCTTATTACACTCCAAGGACTGGGAGTCTACAAGTAATTTCATTTTGCTATCTGATGCATGGTTCGATCTCTTTCCCTGACCGAAAACAAAGCAGAAATGCATATGGCACAGCCCTTGATAATCGAAACTTGGTGTTTGACAATATGATAGAATTATTTAAGTCATTGGAAGTATGTGCTGGCAGAAAACACTTCCAGTTCCAAAAGGGAATACTGTTGTCATGTCATCCATTGCCCAAGCTTTATAATTTAAAAAAAAAAAAAAAAGGATGGAATTTCTTTCCTTATGACTAACAGGCTTAGCCAGGATGGCTTGGAACACTTTTTTTGGCAGCTTGAGGAAGATGGGTGGGTTACTTCGTATGTGATCACCCAAACCCAGTGGCAGTAAAACAAAGACTCAGAATGTACCTACTAGGTAAAGAGCATTTCATGAACTTATCACGGCCAACCTTTGGGAAGTCTCTCTCAGAAGCCTCATTCAAAGCCATGAACAATAGTGAGACAGTGCAAAGTGAGCCAGAAAAAAGGGATTGTGAACTACAAAAAGAACTCACTTTGTCTGCAATGATGTTTTCATCACTGCCTCTTGAGAATACAGAAGTAGGAATTGCTAATGAAAATTGTGAAAATAAAAATATGGATAAAGGGATGGAAGAGGCCATAGAGGAAGAGGGAGAAATTTATTTTTGCAGGATATATGGCACAAAAATTCCCACAGTACAAATTTGGTCACAAAATTAAAAAAAGGAGAGAGCAAAAAACACTGTTGAAGGAAGTCAGCTGGGAAAATTCACAATTAACTCAGCCAAGCCCTCAATTCTTAAAGAAAGTTGAAGAATTGGGACGCCTTCTTAAATGTTACCATGGAGAACGGACACTGAAACCAGGCGATGGAGCGATAGCAAGACTTGCCCAGGATATGTGCAAATTTGTTGACCTACCAGCTGAAGTCGTCACATTTATTTTCGATGCCGTACATTCTTTAGAATAAGAACACTGAATAGAAGCCTGTCAGTAGGAAACAAAAAGTACAAGAAGCTCCAGCATCTCCGGTACTGAACTTGTATTTTTAAGTATGTCAGCTGCATATGATTTCTGTTAGTTTATAGAACTTATGTAATTCTAGTTATAATATAAATCTCATATACTACTTGATACGTGAGTTTACTTTTACATAATCAACAAAGAAGCTTTACACTGTACTAAAGAACATAGCTAAAAGAGAAGGTGCAAATACCATGACACATTTTCAGCCCGGAAAGTGAGGGGAGGGTGTAGGGGTGTTAGGGAGGATATGTGAGTGTGAAGGAAGGTATGAGGGAAGCGACAAAGGTGTGGGGGTGCGAGGGAGGATATGAGAGTGTGAAGGAAGATGCGGGGGTGTGAGGGAGGATATGAGAGTGTAAAGGAAGGTGCGGGGGTGTGAGGGAAGCGACAAATGTGTGAGGGAAAATGTGGGGGTGTGAGGGAGGATATGAGGGTGTGAAGGAAGCTGTAGGAGTGTGAGGGAAGGGACTGAAATGTGTGAGGGAAGGTGTGGAGTCTGAGGGAAGGTGTGGAGTATGAGGGAATGTGTGGAGGTGTGATGTAAGGTGTGGCGGGGTGAGGGAAGTTATGGGCGTGTGAGGGAACCTACTGCTATATTATAGGGTTAAACGAGTCCGCACTTCTTTCCTTTTCATCGTTTTCCTTTATTATAAATGTTTAATTTGAGTCTGCCCTTTTATACATTTTCTGTTACTTAAGGCACCTGACGTCACACACAAGCCACGCCTCCCTGCGCGCTAATGGAAAGTGATCCGACGACTTGGTATTAGTAGACTTAGCGTCCTTGTACGAAGGAAGCTTGATGCGTGGGGTCGCCAGAACATGTGCAGGGAGAGCGCTCGTAGAGCTTGGGTTAGCTGCACCAGATGTGTCTGATGCCAAGGAGTCTTGCTTGAGCTTCAGCATCTCAAGCTCATGTTTCTCACGTGCCTCGCGCTCGGCATGTTCGTGTTCTTGTTGTTCTCGCTCGTATTCACATTCTCTCTCTTGTTGTTCTTGCTCATGTTCACGTTCTCTTTCGCATTGTTCTCGCTCGTGTTCGCGTTCTCTTTCGCGTTGTTTGCATTATTTTTGCTCGTGTTCACATTGTTCTCGCTCGTGTTCACGTTGAATTCGACGCTCTTCATGGGCATAATTCTCACGTTGCTGCTCATAACTAAACCGTGAGAGCACATACTCTCTAATTTGTTGGGGGTCAGTAAGCCCCATATCTTTGGCTTCCTGTACAGGTGCTCAAGAAAATATCCTCCAAAAGGCGCCGTGAGTCAATCTGACACAACAAACGAAGAAATATGGAAACTATTAAGTAAGCGTGAGATCTGTTAGTAGTCCTGGTTTACATACGGCGCAGCGGTGTACGAGTTAAAGTGTCATATGGAAACATTATGCCCTTGTGAAATACAATAAGGGAATTATCTCGGATATATGAAATGGGATTGTTTATGTATTTCCGATGCATAGCCTGTATGAGCAGAACAGAACAATATAGACTCTGTATCGGATATCTGAAATCCTCGACTCAAACTTCGGATCTAGATATGAGGTACCGAATCTCTCGTGATATTTGAGGGAGCCAGGCTTGCTAACAATATCGACACTGCTTCAATCATCCAACACATTGTGAAGTCCTGCATTCATGCGGTGGGAGGATACTTTTTTGAGCGACTGTACATATATATTAGTAGCCATGACGCTACCTCAACTAAGGCTGAGTAGACTAAAGACTGAGTACTGACTGCTATTATGCGGAGAAATGTCAATAATCAAAGGTAAAGAATATAGGCACAGGTTGGTGGTGACCAGTTTTATCTAGGTAAACTGGTAAAGAAAGAAAATTTTAAAAATGCAACTGACTGGGAAAACTATTACGTAAAATTAAAAGAAATTAATCAATGATCACCAGAAAGATAGTGCCTATAGACTTTAATAAAAAATACTTAGTTGTGAGTGAGTATTATCTTGTTAATAACTTTAGAGCTAGGAGTTAATATCCTGGAATGAGGTCGCCAGTTGTCACGGGGGAATGATGTGTATTTATGAATTAAGAATGCTAGATGTTACTTGAAAATAGAGACAAGAAATTAACTTGTGAAAATCTAGCAGTAAGTTTTACTTTATGCCGACTTACTTCGCCGATTCTCTAAAGACGAGAATTTATAAACTTTCTCTATAGTACACAGTAGAGCCTAGCTACTCACATGTGCTGTTTGCAGTACTGCTAGCCTCTCGAGAAAGTGACTCCACCCCTGACAATCAATAACTAATGCTAATAATAATAAACAGATTTTTGCCGTTGCTTAACTCCTGGTTGGCACAACGGATATAAATTTGATACAAAAGAACTAGCCTAAGTACCAGTTACGAATATTGTAAAGAGTTTGTGCAAACTAGGAGTGGCAACTAAAATAAGCTTAATGTAGAGAAATAAAACACAACTCTAATTACATTAAGCTCAAAGAAAAGAACTGTAATTTTATTGATTACAATAAAATAAATTTACGTTTTATGAGTCTCAAAATAAATTCTAAAGGGGAAATTCATGGTCGCTAGGGGACTCATGAATTAAATAACAAGAGAATACACTCACTCGCTCATTCAAAAACTAATTAAACTTAAGCCTAGAAAAATGAACAGAAATACTGATCAGCTGAGAGGAGCCGAAACGAAAGTCTGGGCACCTGTGATGAACACCACTGCAGCTATTCGCTCCAAGCCCGCTTCATCAATCACCATCTAGATGGAGATTCAGGAATTCGCTGTACAACAGAGACGCTGCTCTACGCTGGGCACAAAATGATCCTATTCTCACGACGATCCCGGCTGACTGACTTCAAAATAGGAGAGCCTGGAGAGGGGTGAGAGATGGCCATGTTCACCAGAAATAGGCGTGGCCTAACTTCAACTTTCAACGGAAGGAAGGTGAACGATATAGGCTCACAATAAATCACTCAGTGAAAGCACTAATGTCGTGGATAAGAATGGTCACTTGTGAAACAGTGACGAATGTTCTGAAAACCATCCCGATCGAAGTGAATATGAGGACGGTTGAACTGAGTGATGCCCAGTGGGAATGCCACTAGAGTTCGTGGTTTTCTCACTAAGGTACAATGTCATTAAATAATATAAATACACTCGTGCGAATTCGTGACAACCACATTCCACAAAGGCAACAGAAAACGTTAGGACCCTAACTTTACACCGGAGACTGTCCCCTTCATTAGACAGCACGACATACTTCATTACAACTCACCTCTCCCACACACACTACACCATCACAGAGCTCCAAGAAATAAACAATTAGATAAGTAACAAAACAGTACAAAGAAAATGGATAACTGGAAGACCTTTGTAGCAATCCTTAATCTCTTCATAGACACCTTGCAACAAAATACTTTCGGTATCACTAAATTCCAAACAACCAGGATTCATTCTGTCATCACCCCCAATTTCCAACACATCCCTTCCAACAAAGAACATGCAAAATGCTCGTTAAACACTATGCAAACATTAGTCACTTAACCCTTTAGCTCCATGAGTTCCTGTGCAAGGGATTTTCCTGGTAGGGTGCTAAACATACCGCCCTCCGCCTGTTGGCTCATAGTCACGAAGCTCATCGGCCCCTATCCCGGGGTTCCCTTCTGTATTAAATTTTGAAAATGTCCAGTTCCATCCCATACTGGCGACACGGGACGCAAAGGGGTTAACACGCACTAGTACTGAATTTGAAAAACAACGCTCTCAACACAGACAGTCTTTTTAACTTGTTTACAGTGCAACCTACTGCACTCTAAAACAGACTCATAACATTGTCAAGAAAAAGAAACAGTACAAGCATAGGGCTGGATGGTATCAGCAACTTACACCTGAAATATTTTGGACCACAAGGCATTCAGACCCTCACAAACATCGTAACTACTTATATGCACACTGTAGCATATCCAACATTTTGATTTTTGAATCTTGGAAAATTTGTCACTATACTTTGACTAAACAAAGACTCAACACTCCCTTCTTTTACCCACTACACTACTTAGCATGCCATTCAAAGTAACTGATGCCTTGTTCTCAACGAAGTCATTCCCCATATCTCCCATGCTCCTTCACAACAAGAATTTAGAGCACTGCATCCTACAAACAGCTCACTGACAAATCTCACACAACAAGCATCACACGGCATCAGCTCCACCATACTCTCACAGCACACGCTTCTCACAACATTCGGTATTAGTAAAGCCTTTGATGTTATCCCTTGATGGAAACTAGTCACCTTGATAAACAACACTAACATGGAGAACAGCACCCAACACTGGCTTGCCAACTACTTGTCTGGCAGACAAGCACATGTTACATTCCAGAGCAAGTCATCAAGAACACAAAATTTCCCTAATGGAAATCCACTGGGCACCGTTCATTCACCCACACTCTCTCCACACCCCAGCCACCCACAAATGTTGCCGTTTATGCAGATGACATCACCATAACAACGACATACCACATTACAGACACAGCCTGCACACTGCAGCAAGATTGCCTCAACATACTGCATACATGGGTCAAGAACAGCAGGTTGAATAATGCCCTAGATAAATTCACCAGCACTAAGTATGAACCCAGGTGCTCCCCCCACATCAAACGTAACAACCTACGTGTGCCTTATACTCCCTCCTTTGAGTGACATATGACACCGGACTCACCTTCAAGGACCATATACAAGACAAGTGGTTATGCACCCCCAGACTCACTGCATTCAAGGCAACTACAGGGCCAGACCTAGGGCACCCAAAAGAAATACTTTCTTTACAAACAGTCCATTAGACCAGTGATGTTTTATGGCTCCCTGGCATAGGCTCCCATTCTATCTAATTATCACTACAACACTTTGTAAACCATACAGAGCAACGCTCAACGCATCACCACTGGCTGCACCAAAACCACTCCCACAGCTCATTTACACTGAAATTTAAATCCTCCCTGTCAGCGACTACCTTGATATGAGAAGTATACAAATCTATGTAACAGTCTGTGCCAATACATAACACTTTGTCATTTATGACAGGGAACACAACATAATTAGGCACAGAAACACAAATATAATCAAGCCCTCTGCAACAATATCCCACCTCCTAACATTCCAACATTAGCAGTGAAGAAACACTTATATATGCACATCACGCGCACAGTACTACAACACCTCGATAAGAACATTATATTACTAGCCCCTCCTCCTGATGCTGACCCATCAGGTTTCCTAAATTAGAGATAATCAAGTTCATCCAACCAGACATAGGTCAGGACATCACCCAGGCCTCCACAGCTACCATCTTAGATTTGGGTTGGATGGAGTCATGGATTACAAGCGCCCCGCTTATAGACCAGACCCACACAACATAACACCCATAATGGAGCAGTGGACAATACATGCCACACGCAGACACAACATCAATGGATTATGGAATCTACTGTATAGGACAACTCTACTGGGACAGTTGCCTACCTAAGGTCGAAGGGTCTGCTCGAACAGACGGACCGGGTTAAGCAACAACAACATCGGTGCCTTGTCGGAGATTTTCCTCCTTTTACAGCATCTTAGCTTAATTGCAGAAAATGACAATACTCTTCTCTACTGCATAAGTTTTGTCCGTAGCACACCATTGTGACTAGTGCTGCTGCATTCTGGTGTCCCGCTGTTACAGATCAGCAGTCAAGAAAGAGAGAGAGCAAATTTGGAGGAGGAAGTGAAGAGATATATAGCGACATCTTCAAGTTAATTAGAAACAATGGACAGAGTGGAGAGGAGTATTAGTGAGGGGTGTTTCAACTGGAGAGAGAGCAGCCGGATGGCAAAGGATTAGGTGATATGGAGGCGATTTGTTTGTGGCCATTCCTTCGGAGATTAAGGCATCTAGCTATTGAAAGATTGAAAAACTGGTTATATTACGAACTTGTGGAATTTATCAGGAAACATGCTTCGAGACTTGAGGTGGATGAAGCCTCGCGTGGTGGTAAATGAAGCCACTTGCACTACCCGAGCACCGGTGGGGGTGTACGGCAGGTGTGCAAATATTTCACATCTGTAATACACAACAAATGTTAAATAAAGGAACATTACGATATATTCCTCATCTGCAATACACAAAAAATGTTAAATAAAGTGACATTAACGACATTAATCCTTCACTACAATGTAAGTAGTTGTTGAACAAGTATCTATACCGTTTTTACTCTAACTTGGCCCAGATTTTCGTCGTCTGGCCGTTTATTCTGAACAGCTGAGTGACGGAAAAATACTACGCTATGGTTCAACATACTTGCCATAGCACTTCTTCGTGACTAATATCGTATTCTAGTGTTACATCTATTGATAGTGTTCAGCTTTCAGGATGGAGAGATGGCAATTTTAGGCCAAACTAGCTAAAAAGGGTGATAACCATTCGCGCAACACTTTGCTCAAACAAGCCACACCTGCATATTCCAAGGGACTCTGGTGAACTCGTAACACCTCGTCCTTAGCGATTTTGTTTGCATGTTACACCCCAACGTTCTCCTCTATGATTTTTGTAGTGCTGTAACACCGACTTTGTATGGTTAACAAAAAGAGGACCACGAAATCTCCAAAGCAACTTAGAATGTCGGTATCAAATCAAGGATTGTTATTGTTCCTTCACTGTAGTATAGATGGTAACAGTAAATGTACAGATAACCAAGAATGTATAATTTTGCTAAGGAATATTGTTTTCATCCAGGGCCGTGCGCAGGATTTTTTAAAGGGGAGGTAAAAAAATATTTTTTCATAACATAGTTTATTCACTTTATTTCATTCATTTATTAGTTATCTTATCCTGTGTTACCCCATAACAGCGTAGAATCTCGGGGCTAGGGAAGTTGGTCCTGACATTTAACGTGAGTGACCCGCCTCACTCATCCCTGCGTGGCAGTAGGTGAGCAATAAACCCCAACCATCCCCTTGGATGTAAAACTGCACAGGATCAATCCTGGATTGCCTTAATTACCCACCAAACTAAGTAATGCAGTACGATAAACTTAGGTACTGTAACTGACGAAAGCACTGAAAGGATACGTACAAACTCAGGGTAGTTTACACATTGAACTCTACAGAACCTTGGAAGTGAAACAAAGAATTCATTTTACATCTTTCTCCCAAAAACAAAGGAAAAACATGAGAAAGCATTTCTTCGCTCTCTGATTTTCTCACCATAAACTAACTCACTTTGCACAGAAGTACAGTTTATATACCCTTATGAAACATTATAGAAATTTCCACTATGTTCTACGAACATCCATATATATTTTTTTCAATTGCCTTCCATGACTTTCCATTTATTCTCCTCGGTAACAAAACATTCTAGGACCTTCGTGAAACTTCTTAATTCGTTATTTCTTATGTTTTGTAGAACTTTTAGTTCTTTTTCTTTTATTTTTTTTATCGTAACATTGTTAACAGGATTTAATTAATGAGTTGCGTTTTTAATATTATTTTCAATCGAATTTTTCATTAATTCCAAATGGGGAGGTTAAACCCCCAACCACCAACCTCCGTGTGCAGGGCCCTTCTCTCGTCAAATGCTGCATGTTCATCTTACAGTCCCATGCCCTACTCAACGTCAAGTGCAGTAGGCATCAAAAGTCCTGTTGCATCTTCCAACTCACTCTCGACGGACCTTAAAAAAAAAAAAAAAAAAAAATCAGTGTGGTGGACCTGCAGGAATCGACGCTTATAAACTTAATCTGAGATCAAATGAAGTCATCAGTACCATACTGATTTTCAAAGCCCATGGAGGGAAAAACAGGAGAGACGACAGGAATTTTGATGCTGACTGTACACCTATATTAAAGCTGCATTCATATCTACACAACTTATTCAAACGACCTATTACTCTAGTCGCTTCAGGAGGGTATGGGAAATACATGTAGTGGCTGCCCTTTTTAAGTAACAGCAAAAAAAAAAAAAATGTCTGGACAGTTTACTGGCTCACTTCTCATTAGTTCCTTATGTAGCTTCCCTTCTATGCTGATCTCACTCAAGTACTTTTTTTTTTTTTTTTTTGGTGGAGGGGTCACTTTTTCACTAAGACTCGTGTGATGCTTCTAATGACAACTAACTTTCTGTATTCTCTCCCTTACCCAACATTCCTCTCAATCCAAGTGTGGGTGTTCCCAAACTCCCAACGTTCCCTACTGCTACACTAATACATACAAACATGTTAATAAAAAATATCTGTCGTCATTCAACAGCCTCCTTATAGGTTTATACTGTGCTCATAGTTATTAATCAATGATAGTGGCAAGAAACAATATGATCTCTAATACTTACTACTCTGGTTTCATTATATATGTTTTTTGTCTTACTACAACAGTTATCATACCGTGCTAAAGTTACGAAACTTTCGGTATAAACTTACACAGGTATTTGTGCAGACATATCGGTACTGATGGCCATGGTGTTCATCATAGAGAATGTCCAGTGAGAGGTGAGCAAAGCCCCGAGGTCGTCCCTGGGCAGGCGAGTGAGCACCAGGAGCCTGGTGGACCACACCAGGAGGCGGCCCTTTAGGGACCAGTGGGCGAAGGCGGCGAGGAAGGCTGGGTCGTCACTCACCACCACCACCGTCACGCACCAAGACACCTGCCGCAGCTGGTGACGTCACCAAAGGTACAAGTTATCTGGTAACCTACCCGCCTCAGCAGTGATGTGACAGTGACCTACTCGCCTCAGCAGTAATGTGACAGTGACCTACCCGCCTCAGCAGTAATGTGACAGTGACCTACCCGCCTCAGCAGTAATGTAACAGTGACCTACCCGTCTCAGCAGTAATGTAACAGTGACCGACCCGCCTCAGCAGTAATGTAACAGTGACCTACCTGCCTCAGCAGTAATGTGACAGTGACCTACCCGCCTCAGCAGTAATGTGACAGTGACCTACCCGCCTCAGCAGTAATGTAACAGTGACCTACCCGTCTCAGCAGTGATGTGACAGTGACCTACCCGCCTCAATAGTAATGTGACAGTAACCTACCCTCCTCAGCAGTAATGAGACAGTGACCTACCCACCTCAGCAGTAATGTGACAGTGACCTACCTGGCGAGCCTGGCCGACCACCCTGGAGAGCTGTGCCTGCGTCACATTATCATCCTGGCCGCCCACACGCACACCAAACACACCCACACCCAACCACGCTCCAGCATCACCCACGTACTGTAACACAACATAAAGCTATTACAGTCCACGAATGCTGGACCACAGCAAAGAGTCCCACTGTACACTGGAACATACAAGCTCCATAAGGAGTTGTAAGAATTGTCTAGAATCATTATCAAGCATGGAATTTGATTGCAAGGACTAAAAACATGAAGGTTTAGATATAAATTTCTTGGATGACTGTTTGAGTTTTCAGTCAAACAAACTACACAATCCTTTATAAGAGAGAGAGAGAGAGAGAGAGAGAGAGCTGATGAGCCTGATGCAATTATGAGATACTTTATTTCTGTTAACAAGACTGGGTACTGGTGTGACGCCATCTGACAGGAAAAGAGGGAAACACTTGTCCAGTTCTGTTTCCCTGAGCGTTGCCTTCATTGCCTCACTTGCATACTCTGCCATCACCCAGTTGTCTGTGAAGGCAAAATAAGAATCAGCACTATGCTGCAGTTCACTATTGAGAGAGAGAGAGAGAGAGAGAGAGAGAGAGAGAGAGAGAGAATGTGTGTGTGTGTGTGTGTGTGTGTGTGTGTGTGTGTGTGTGTGTTGTAATCTTTTAGCTAAAATAGAAAGCTATCAATTTGGAGTACTTAGATATATCTTTCATAAATTCCCTAACCCTTACACTGTTATAAACGCGGGGTCAAAAACGGGTAAATTTAGAGGTCTAAGGGTAATGCTGGGTCTCAGTGTGTTTTTTGGTTAACTACCCATCTTCTGATACTTACCCTCTGAGTGGAGGCTGTAGGGTAAACTTATTAAAATACATTTACCCTTGAAGTATGCCCCTGCATTATCACCATTCTAAGTATACAGTATATGTCATGCTGTATATTTTTACACTCTGTTCTTTATGAATTCATTAAAATTGTACGCTTGTTTCATATTTAAGCAATAGACCTTATAAGTATTTTCCTGTAAGTCAAAAATCAATGGGAAACCAAAGGATATTTTAATATTGGGGTTACTGAAGGTGTCCGGCAACGACGTCGTACGATAGTTGCCAGATGACACTTATTGAATTATCATCAATTTATTCAAAGCAACAAAATCCCATTTTGTGGATAAATCTTTATAATATTACATCAGGCAATAAAATAAAATAAGGGAATGTGTGCATTGATGTTGTTGAAAAGAAGAGGAGATAATTATTAAGGGGATAATTATTCGATAAACAAAAGGTAATTTATCAGGTGTGATTTATTTGTTTTGTATCAAATGTTGAATATAAGATTAAGTATCTATTTGTTTAAATAGCTTCTTTTTTATGTAAATAAATATGTAAATAAACTGCAACCTGCTCTCTCTGGATTGCTTATAACGTCCGTAAGCCCCAGGCGTCAAATCAACGGACAAAACAAACTACAGGAATGTAGTTTGTTTTGTCTATTGATTTGGCGGCTGTCGCTTACGAAGGTTATAAGCAATCCAGAGAGAGCAGGTTGCAATTTAGTCACCTATTTATTTACATAAATATGGAAGCTATTTAAACAAATAGATACTTAATCTCATTTGAAGAAGACCTGGAGCAGAGGCGTCTTTGTCGTGGGTCTACCCCTTAGAGGCTGTCGAAGCAGAAGACGAGGACAGCATGGGGGCCAAACCACCGCAACTCCTCCCCCACCCCCCGGCCCCTTACTGAGCCCGAGAACCTGGGGGTGGCTTCGGTCTCCCGGGCAAGTACCACACCTCTCAGCACAACACGTACAACAACACTTTTTTTTTTTTCTGCACCGAGAAATGACTCCTCGGTGGTCATTCCCCGACGATTTCTTCTACCCAGGGACATTGAGAGCAATCCAGGACCCACCAACAAATACATATGTCCATCATGCTCAAAACCTGTCACGTTGAGCCGGAGACAAAGGGTTCAGTTCAGTGCAATTCCTGCAAGAACTGGACCCATTACAGATGCACAACACTTGCATCCAGAAAACATTACATAAACACCTGAACTTTATGCTCCTTCCCCTCACCCACTAACCCCTCCCCCCACCAACCCTACTCTTACTTCCTCCACATTTCCTCAGCCAAACCCACCCATCCTTCCTACCCATCCAATCCCCCAACCCCTCCCATTCCACCCCATCATAATCCACCCCAACCCTTACCTCCACCACAACCTTCTCCTACCCTTTCCCCTCTACCCACACCACCACATCCCCCCCGTGCTGCAGCAGACAATCCCCAACCCCTCCCATTCCACCCAATCCTAATCCACCCCAACCCTTACCTCCACCACAACCTTCTCCTACCCTTTCCCCTCTACCCACACCAACAACATCCACCCCGTGCTGCAGCAGCCAACACACATTGCACATACAACATAAACATCCCGCAGTTAAACATAGATGGCATAAACGCCAAATACAAGAACTCACACAATTCATCAAACAACATAACATACACATTGCCATCTTACAAGAAGGAAAACTACACAGAGCACAAAAAACACCTACATTTCATAATTTTACCACCATTCGACATGACCAGGCTGACAGCGGTGGGCTCATCACCCTGGTACACAAATCCATTAACTTCTCAGATACCAGTGCACACACAAAGTCACTTCTCCCCCCACATTACACCACAACAGAAATACAATCGATTAAAATACGCATTGGTAACAAATCACCTATAACAATCGCCAACGCATACATTCCCCCCAGTCGTCCCCCACAGTACCACATAATTACTCTCCACAAATACACCACATCAATAACAAACCCAAGGCGTCAGCTTGGTATGTCAACAACCCTGACACAGACAGAAGGCTGGTACTACAATCCCAAATAGATCATTTTTTCATACTGAATGATCTCCATCAACATACCCATATCCCACACCAAGCCTTCTTCCTCCTATCGTCTCCAGACATCACCTTCTGTTCCCAAAAACCTCCCCCCCACAATATCCTGGAGAGTGGTCAAAACCCTTGGATCTGATCACCTCCCAATCATCATCACTACCACAACCAGAATCACCCCAGCTGGCCACATACACACATACACTAATTATAAGGAAGCCAAGTGGGAGGCCTTCACAACTGAAACAGAACAACATTTCGAAACGTTAAACAGTACACCCATCACAACCATCAACACTGCTGTGCACACTTTCAATACAATTATACAAAACACAGACAAAAGACACATCCCTAGAGGCAACAGAGACACACAACCACAACTTCACACCAGAAATTAAAGGTCAATGTTGTAGTCAAGACCAGATCCTCCGAGACCAAGACCAAGACCAGACCCTCCGAGACCAAGACCAAGACCAGACCCTCCGAGACCAAGACCAACACCAAGAATTTATGTGTCTGATGAATGAATGAAAAGTAACTGCTGCCTCCAGGTGCTGCACTGCTGGTCAGTTTTCACGGGCGTCTCGGGCCCTCGAGTAAGTGCACTAGTACCCCCAAACACCCAGTTGCAGATTATGTATCGATGCGATACTCAACACCTTTTAAACGAATTTAAGTTGATTATTGTACATGAGTTGAATGAGGTCGAGAAGTTTATGGGAAGACAATTACTATGAAGAATGAAAGACAGAAGAGTGCAATGGGGATAATTCCCGGGGCCAAAACTCAAGAGTATGGAGGGAACAGGGCCCACACCAGAGCTGCGACACTTTTGCTTCTTTTTCTGGCCCGTGTCAAACGTTTTCCAGGCACCCCAGGGCGTGGTCATAGCTCTTTAAGGCCATGCACACCGATGTTACGGCTTTTGAAAGCTGTTTAAGTTTCAAAACTTTTGAAAGTACGGTTTTGAAGTTTTAAAGAATTTGAGTTGATTATCGTACATGAGTTGAATGAGGTCGAGGAGTTTATGAGAAGACAATTACTATGAAGAATGAAAGACAGAAGAGGGCAGTGGGGATAATTCCCGGGGCCAAAACTCAAGAGTATGGAGGGAACATGGCCCACACCAGCACTGCGACACTTTTGCTTCTTTTTCTGGCCCGTGTCAAACGTTTTCCAGGCACCCCAGGGCGTGGTCATAGCTCTTTACGGCCATGCACACCGATGTTACGGCTTTTGAAAGCTGTTTAAGTTTCAAAACTTTTGAAAGTACGGTTTTGAAGTTATAATGTATGGTGTTGCATACTTTGCCAGTGCCATCTTACTCATGGATAGCTGTATCTTCCTCATGTCAAAGCTGGTTTTCGGAAGACTAATTTTCGCACTTCTCTCCTAACTTTACCCGTGCCCAAATGTTCCATACACAACATATTCATCTTTCGTTTCTCGTGAACGGTCGAGGAGGACTATCTATTTTTCAGGATAATTACACAGGAGACCGAAGGGGTTTCGGGACACAGAGGTGGGAAGCTAAATGTTTTCGTAAATATAAAATATATATTTTACTTCCATAAGTGCTCCAAATACTTCTTATGGTTGTACTCACTATTTGTTTAAGAGAACAGTTTTCACTAACTTTCCCCCTTGAAAGGGGACCTCATTCGAGTCTGCTCACTGCCCTTCTTGCTACTACAGATGATTTATCATCTCCCAGGTGACACCCCCACTTCAGTGAGGTTAGAAACGCCACTGGGCCATATGGCCATGGCCCCCTGCTCATAGGTGAATAAGTTGTATGAAATACGACGATGGCTGTGAAACACTAGAAAAATATTCTGATTTCTTCTAAAAAGGTCACTGAAGTCACTGCAGGCCTCCGTGATAGCCATTTGTAAGCTCTGAAGGGTCATAACTCGAAAGGTTGGAAGCCCCTGATGTCTGACTTAGCCCCCATTGCTCCAAAATCCTGGCTACACCTCTGTAAGGGAGGATTTATAGTTACAAAATTTAATATACGTGAACAACTGAACATCTAGGTAAAATATTTATGCTTTTCATTGTTTCATTGGCATGAAGAAACAAGCACAGGAAACTAGAAATTTTTGTGGTTATGTTTTCCGATCGAACTAGCTAAATCTGTGGTGCACGTGTATGAAGGATGCGGGGACTGCATACACCATACACGTACATGAAGTTTGCAGAGGTCAATAGAGCTGCAAACATGCGTATGTGTAAACAGAGATTATCACTGAGAGAATGGCCACGTCATGCATGCTCTCTCAACTCGCACGCACTCCATCGGTGCTCGTAGGGCTCAGCTCATGCATCATCACCGTAGCACTAGCCAGGCAGTGTCTATGGACAGTGCAACGCTGTATGTCGCGCCGTGAATCGAACCAGCCATGAATTTTCTCCGTGTATGATCATAAATTCTGACTTTCCCCTCGCCGTGATGCACTTTCAAATGCTGGTCTCGACCTGGTCTCGAGCCAAAACTCCGAGACCAGAGGCTTTGAGACCAAGATCAAGACTACGACCAGGTCAAGCGTGACCAATATCAAGACCAAGACCACATCAAACTGGTCTCGAGACTGGTCTCGAGACCAAAAACGGTCTCGAGACCTGCAACACTGTTAAAGGCCTCATCAGTCAACGGGACACACTATGACACTCCTCAACACTCCATGCACAAGACACCGTACAACAAATACAAGAACTCAACATTCAGATAAACAATAAATTATCAGAAAAGCAAACACTAAACTGGAAGAATTATCTCCAAACACTTGATCACAAGACAAACATCAGCAAACTCTACAAAACACTGAACAGCATCACACTCTTCAACATCAACACTACACAATCACACGCTGCCATCACAACAACAGACACGATATCTTCAAACAAACAACAATAAACTCTCTCATCAATCACTTTTCACATGTCAGCCATCTAAACACCTATCGCAACGACTAACATATCATCCGACGTAACAGTTCCCCACAGACCCAGACTACGCACCTTTCACTTACAACCAGATGAAGCACATCATCAGCAACCTTAAGCACTTATCTGCCTGTAGACCAGACAACATAAGCAACATTCACCTTAAACACCTTGGACCACAAGGCATACAAGCACTCACCAACATTTCAAACTACAGCTACTCACACGACACAATACCCAACATCTGGAAGCATGGCACTATCATCACTATCCCTAAACCCACCAAAGACCCCACGTTACCTTCTTCACACTGCCCCATCACACTTCTCTTCACCCCCTCTAAAGTCACTGAATGACTGGTACTACAACTAGTTACACCTCAAACCCCCCTAGCCCAAACACACAACATGGCTTTAGGCCACTACACTTCACAAAGCTCCTTCTCACAAACCTTACACAGAGAGTTTTTGATGGCATGAATTCAGCTAGGCCACCACACAGAACACTCCTAGTCACACTAGACATTAACAAAAGTTTTGATGCCATCCCCTGCCACCGCCTTACAAACATAATATTCAACACAAACATGCACAACAACACAAAAAAGATGGCTGGCAAACTTCTTAGTAGGCAGATGTGCACATGTAACATTTGCCGGTCAGTCTTCAGACTTCAGAAACTTCATAAATGGCGTCCCCCAAGGATATGTTTTGTCCCCTACACTCTTTAGCCTATACATGCATGACATACCCACACCCCACACACCTCAGATACACATAGCTTCATATGCAGATGACATAACACTCACATGTACACACTAAAACGCAAACACAGCTGCACACATCCTCCAACCTTACCTCAACACACTCCACGAATGGTTCACCACAAACAGGCTCAAAATAGCCCCAGCCAAATCTACAGTGACCCTTCTCACAAACTGGACAGCAGAACACAGTCACATTCCACACCTCATCATTACAACACTCCCCTACAACACAACAAACACCCAAAATTCTTGGTGTAACATACAATACATCAGTGCCAACAAAACAATACATCAGTGCCAACAAAAACATTAAAAATAAAATAATACCAAGACTCAACATCCTTGAGGTCACTTGCCCACACAACATTTGAACACAACAAAGAAACCACCACACAGTATACAAACAATAGATACAGTACGTTCAGTGATGAATTATGCAAGCCTTGCTTGGGCTCCCAACCTCACTAAAACACACTACAACACTCTACAGACCATACAGAACAAGGCCCTAAAAATAAACACAGGCTGCACAGCTACTACTCCCACAGACCACCTACATCAAGACACCAAAGTCCTCAAAGTCAAGGATCAACTAGACATGAGAGGCAACCAAATTCTTGCTGCAGCCTCCACAAACCCACAACATCCACTACTCTACATGGCAGCTCATCCACACACACCAAGGAACATCAAAACAACACCCAGCACACGATAGCTGAAGGTCCTCCAACAGCAATTATCATTGACATATGCTAATCTATTAGTACATAATATTGATTATAATATTGTATACATATAATATTTATAGTAAATAGTGATTATTCAGTAATATTACATTTTAAACAAGTTGTATACATTTTTGAATAAATGCATTAAAAGTAAATTATTTAACTGTAATATAGTATGTACTTGGGTTATTGTAGTGAAATGCATACATGCAAGAAAAAAAAATAGTTTAAAATTAAGGTTATGGTAAGAGTTATTAATATTTCATTTATTAAAGATAATGGTACTGCTATGCCATACATGGGTCATTCTTCTTTGTATTTTTTTTCTTTTTTTATATATATAATTAATACTATATACAAAATATGTACACTTCATTCAGAGGGGTTAACTTGGATGTAACTCTCCCCCCACTAAATAATGACTCCAAATTAGCAATTCTTGCATACATTCTGTGCATTGCGAACAGCAGTACTGCAAATACAATGCAGAAGATTATAAAGACAGTAGGTGCTGGGCTATACACATAATATGGGTTGAACATACTCAAACTCAAATCTTCCCAGGGCTTCATTGTTTCATTGATCAGCTGCATATTTTCAAACTTAGGTGAAGTCAACTTAATACTTGTGCTCATGTTTAAGTCCATATCAGGCAGTGGGTGGAAATGTTTGTGTGTATGATTGAGAATGGCGTATTGATTGATGGTGGATAAAGTAGACATGGCTGGTGTAAATACCGCACAGTAGTCTGGTGCTATGTATAATCCTGATGCAGATGTATGAGATGGTGGTATATCTGGACAGACTATGTAAACTGATGTGTTATGAGGGAAATAAAAAAACTGTGAGTGTCCAATGCGTTGATGGTGTACAAGTTTACCTGGAGCAAAAGTGAAGTTGCAATGATGATGAATATTGTCATTTCTGATGATAGCCATTTCACAAGGGACTGTATCAGTAGGCTGAAACGTGAAAATGTACGCAGGACATAGATGAACAGCATGTAAGGATGTGCGGCACTTTCGTTCAATCGTTGATTCACTTGCGAAAGTGACAGTGTCCCGTCTCTTGGAGACCATGATGAGTTCGGTGTCTGTGTTGATGTTGATGATGACCAAAGTGTTGTTATTTTTATAGGGGAAGGGGTGTATTTGGTATACTGTGAACAGGTCTTCAGTTATGAATGGTACATGAACTACTACTGATGTTGGTGTTAGTGTTGCTTCTAAATATGGGTAATATTGCATGAATTCTCTACTGCAGAACAACGGCTTCAATTTATGTTTATGTATGCCTTGACTAACTATCTGACGTAGCTCATGAACTGGGAGTAAGTCAATTGTGATCTTGCCATCACCAGCATTCGAAATTCCTTGCATAAGCGCCCTGAAACGATCTCTAGTGTTCTCTAATTGTAGTAGAGTCGTGTCAATATGTTCTGTGATGATGGAGAAGTGTTGAAAAAGTGTAATGTTTCCCTCCATTTCATTTATTTTATCTACACTCTCGAGAGCTATGTTTTCTGCTTTTTTCAGATTTTTCACAATTGTCTTCATTGCTGAGTTCTGTCCTGTGATGAATTTATCTTGGTATGTTAGTACCTGAGCTATCTTATTAAATTTGTTGTTTATTTCTTTAAGGTCATCCTCTGTAGCCAATCCAAAGATGTTCCCAAGAACTGCGCCACCCAGGTCGAACAAACCGCGCTTTTGGCGAGTATGTGTGATGTTGTTCCTGTCGCTCAGTACCTCCGTTCCATAAGATGGGAGATCTTGGATCATGATGAGCATAGTTGACTTTGCCAGTTCTAGTTTCCATTTCGCTAACTTTACCATTTCATGCACTTCCTTGGTGTTATGTGCTTGTGAAACATAATTTCCTATCATGAAGTCCAGAGTTCGCATCGCCATCGCAAGTCTGTCTAGATAAGTAGGTAATTCATACAAGTAATCTAGACTTATTTCAGTACTCATGACGTCCTTAGCGATTGTAGTCGTGGCCGTTGGAGCTATGAGGCATCCTTGTCGTACTATGTGTTGGGGGTCTAGGTGCGCATATCCTCTTGCTATGTAGAGGAGAATCCATAGCATAAGTCCCTTCATCGTAACCTACCGAAAAAAAAAAAAATCTATTAATTTCCTAATATGGTCATGCTGTGGTCGATGATAGTGATGATGTGCGTTATTGTTGATTGTTATTTCATTTATAGAAGGAGTTTAAATCGATATTTAATTCTCGTAAATGATGTACTGTAGATTTGATTGGAACAGTTGCACCTATGTTCGATTTTTCTTCCTTGGTTTCTTGAGGTACGTTCGCCTGTTCGGTTGTATCCGAGGCTGAATAATTATGTGATAATTCCCTTGAAACTCGTTTTAAATGGTCAATATGAACTTGTTTCTCCTCGCCACTTGAAAGTAACTTAATTAAAACTTTGTTTGCTTTTATGTTACTTACTCTGTATGGGCCCTCAAATTTTGGGGATAATTAATTGTCTCTCGTATGAATGATACAGTAAACAATGTCTCCTAAGCTAAGCTGATAGGTGAATCTCTTGCCTTCTTGTTAAATACCTCCGTCATTTCTTCCTTGAACATCGTTGATTGTTTTTTGACTCTTTTGTAAATGTCCTGGAAGTCACGTAAACGGAGTTTAGAGTAATCATCGTAATTGTATATAGGCATGCTGTCACCTTCTAGGAGCTCATATGGTAATTTTTTATCTGTGCTATATATAATGAAATGTGGTGTATCACCTATGGATTTATTAATAGACCCATAAATTGAGGCCTCTACTCTGGGAATCCAATCATCCCAGCTTGCATAATTTTCACTGAGAATGTGTCGTAGCACATCTAATACTTTTTTATTTTGTCTCTCTACCAACCCATTCGATGCTGGGTGATAGGCTAAAACGTTAACCTTTTTGTTGTTGTATTGTTTACATATTTCTTGTAAGATCTCAGAATTAAATTCTCCTCCATTATCACTTATTAGTACCTTTGGGGTAGTAAAGCGACATATTACATTATCTGTTATTGCCTTTGCTACTGTCTCTGCTGTCTTATCTTTAATTGGAGCTAAAATGACATAACGGGAAAAATGATCCGTTGCTACGAATAAGTATAGGTTATTATTGTATGATAATGGCATCTTGAGTAAATCAACAGCGACAACGTCCCATGGTTGATGTGGTACAGGGTAATTACCCATCGGTGTAGGTGTGATTGGGTATCCTTTGTGTTTCGCACATGATTCGCATTTGTCTATATGATTGTTTATATCTTTACGTAATGAAGGCCAGTAATATAACAGCTGGGCTTGGTTGAATGTCTTATCTTTCCAGGATGTCCTGCATGTGGGCTGTCGTGTATCATTCGTAATACTTGGGGTATCATGTCATTAGGTACTACCAACTGGTTAGTATTTCTTTGGCGTTTTGGTTGTTTAGAGTTAATTTTGTATAATGTATTATTGACCATCGTGAATTGTTCAAGTGGGACATGCAGTTTGGGTAATTGTATGTCATCTCCACTTTCTAACTTGTATATAACTTTAGACCATATTGGGTCAAGTCTTTGTGCCTTTGCGATATCCTCGTGGTTTGGGATATTTCCTTTGAGGTCTAACGCCGCGACCTGAATTGTGTTCGGGTTCCTAGATAATGCGTCAGCTACTATGTTCATTTTACCTTGTATATAATGAATTTGTACATTGTAGTTTTCAACTGTACATTTCCATCTTGCTCTCCTCCCAGAAAGGAGTTTTTCTTTAAACATACCCACCAGTGGTGTATGGTCGGTGAATAAGTGGATTTCGTAACCATATACCAAATCTCGAAACTTTTGTAATGCAAAAACCACTGCAAGTGCCTCTAAGTCTGTAGTGCAATAATTTTTCTCTGCACCTCTTGTTTGTCTGCTGGCAAATGCAATTGGTTGATTTTTTCCTCTTTTATCTTCCTGCATCAGTACAGCCCCTAATCCTTTAACTGATGCGTCTGTACAAATAAGAAATGATTTTGTGTAATCTGGATATGCTAAACAAGGTGCATTTGTTAGTTTAATTTGTAGATTGTCAAATGCCCTTTTTTGTTCTTCTTCCCATTGGAATACAGCATCTTTTTTGAGTAGTTGGAATAGAGGAAAGGCTATATGAGAGAACTGTGGTACGAATGACCTATAGTACCCAGCCAGACCTAAAAATTGTCTAACTTCGTCAGTCGTAGTGGGTTCAGAAAAATCTCTCACTGCCTGTATTTTGTCATCAGTGGTGTGAATACCATCAGAACTTAATTTGTGGCCTAAGAAATTTATTTCCTTAAACCAAAATTTGCATTTAGAAAGTTTATTTTTTAAACCAGCATCACTAACCATTTGTAAGAGTAAGTCTAATTTCCTGAGATGATCCTTAATATTCTTCGTTGCGATTATAATATCGTCAAGATAAACAAATATTCCTTGTCCTAAAATTCCGAACAATACGTAATTCATAAGACGCTGGAATGTGCCTGGGGCTGTCCTCAGTCCCATTGGCCTTCTTGTATATTGATAATGGCCTCTGTTTGTTGAAAAGGCAGTGTATTTACGTGACTCCTTCGATACCGGAATCTGATAATAGCCGTTTAGGAGATCGATGGTCGAGAATATATTATTCTCAGGACCAATGTTCTGTAGAACGTCGCTTAGCAATGGCATGGGAAATCTGTCTGGGATTGTGTGATTATTTAGTTTACGGTAATCTATTACCTCACGCATTTCACCATTTCGTTTGGGCACGAAGAATAATGGGGCATTCCACGGGGAGACTGAAGGCTCAATAATTCCAAGTTTTAACATTTCACCGACATACTGATTTGCAAGTGTACGTTGGGAGTGTGGTATGCGGTAAGCTGGTACGAAAATTGGTGGTGTTTCTGGGTGCACATTAATCATGTGATTAATCAAGTTAGTACACCCTAATTGTTCTCCGGGCAATGCTACGGTGTCCCTGTGTGTTTCCAGCAGGGTTAACAAATCATTTTCTTCATCAAATTCACCTGAGTGAATTAAATTCTCTTTTATTCTTTCTCTATCCGTAGATTTTATCTCACTTCTCACTCCAGCTATAACTATTTCCTTCACAGGGGCGGGACATTTTTCAATATTAACTATGCAAGTTCCCTTTTTCAACTGAACTTCCTCATTCATGTGATTAATTATGAATATCTGAGTTTGCCCTTCGTCGTTCGTATGACATAATGCGTTTTCTACTGACAATCCCTTTACATAATTCTTCTAAGACAAGAACAGTACTATTCCGTAATTTGCTCTTTATGGTAACCTTCATGTATGAATTAGGTGGTATAACTAAATCATTGGTGAGATGGTCTGGAAAAATTAATAATTCAGTACTGTTATCTGGGTCACTAATTCTGGAGGATGGGGTTGGTGGTGGGAGTGGATCTATACACTCATCTGTTTGTGTATGTTTGTTTAGGCCTTTAATATTACCAATTCTTTTTGGCTCTCTTCTACCAATCGGTGAGGGCTCTGAAGTTATTTCCTCTATGAATTCATTGTCAAAGTCTATTCCATTCATTTGCGGGAGTATGGTTATGTTCTCAGCTCTCATGGATCTTAAGCCCAGTAACATATGAGCTTTAATTTCTAAGTTTTCAACGATATAGAAAAATGCAGAGAATGGTCTTGTAGTCTCTGTGAAACTGATATTTAATCTTATCATACCTTTCACTGTAATTTCTTGTCCATCTTCTGTGTATAAATCTAAATCAGCTTCATCCAGAAAAGTTACTTTCTTTTTATTTTTAAGAATTCTATTTATTTCTCCATGTGTTATTAAGTTCACTGGAGAGCCTGTATCTAAAAATAAGGAAACGTTTTGATCCTCACATACAGTTGGTATCAAGATACATTCATTTCCCAACATGCCTCCTATGTGAAGTTTAGACTTGTTTTTCTTTACGTTTGTTCGTTTTTTGTCATGACTTGGTCTTCCCCCAATTTGAACATAGACACAATTTTTTCTACTGTTTTGCAGTTACTGGTCCAGTGCCCTTGGTATCTATGATGCCTACAGTAAGGACCAAATCCTTGTGTCTTTTGCTTGTCCTCTTTTGCCTTGATAAAGCATTCATACCTTGTGTGTCCTGGTTTTGCACAATAATGACATAGAATGGACCTATCCCTTGACTGTGACCTACGATGTGATTTCCCTTAAGAAGTGTTGTTTATGGCGTGAGACCTGCTCGGGCTGCGTGAAAACTTATGAAACTGCCTGTAGGAAGGCGTCTGTGATCGAGGCCTTGTCATGTTTGGTTGTTTGGTCTGCCTGCTTTCTGGTCGCGATCGATTTTGTTCTCTGTTTGGGGTTGGTGTAGATGTTTTCACAGCTGATACTGTCTCAGGTACCCTTATTCTACCAGAATGTGCATGTGTGTCGACCATACCTGCTTTACTGCACTGCATCTCTATCTCGTTCATTAAGTCTAGCAAGCACATTCCTGGGGTGTACGCGATCGTCTTGGCGATCTTAAGGGTCCTATCAGGTAATTTACACAAGGCAGCTACATAACCAATGATGTCCACGACGAGGTCTGGGGACATCTTTCCATCATCTGTTATCCAATTTGAATTTTCCAAAGTAGCTAACAATGTTCTTTTGATTGTGGAGACATCAGCAGTTATTTCACTGAGCACATGGTTTGTAGTGTGCTCCCTTACAAGATCTACAATTTTATGTAATTCTGGAATTATACCTGGCAAGAAGTTCATACCTCCAGAAAATTTCTTTAAAAATTCAGTTTTAAATTCATCATATGTCCTAGCCCTATGGAGTTTGTCTGAGCGAAGTAAATTGCTTGCTGGACATCTTTCCTGGCTTATGCAAGATGAAAAAATAGCAATTTTCTCTTGTTCATCTAGTATGTGGCGTTTGATGAACATTTGTTCGCACTGACTGACTAATGAAATGACATCAATGCGATCTTTGTCTGTGCCAGAGAATTTTGGGGCAGTTTTATCCTCGTGATGGAGGAGAGTGGAATCTGAAGCAGCTGCTGTTTGCAGATGATACTGCACTGGTGACTGATTCAGAGGAGAGATTGAGACAGTTGGTAGAGGAGTTTGGAAGGGTGTGTGAAAGGAGGAAATTGAAAGTAAATGAGAATAAGAGTAAAGTGATGAAGTGTACGAGGTTGATAGATGGTAGGGGGATGAATATAGTTTTGAATGGTGAGTTGCTTGAGGAGGTAGATTGTTTTAAATATCTAGGGTCACATGTTGCTGTGGATGGAAGAATAGATGCAGAAGTGAAGTTTAGAATAAATGAAGTAGGAAAGGTGCTGGGAGGAATGAAAAAAGTGTTTAAATGTCGTTCGCTTAGAATGGATGTAAAGAGAAGGCTGTATGAGGGTGTTGTGGTACCGACTGCATTATATGGGGCTGAAACATGGAATATGGGTGTAGCAGAGAGGAAAAGTTTGAATGTAATGGAGATGAGATGTCTGAGGAGTATGTGTGGAGTGACGCGTATGGATCGGGTGCAAAATGATGAAGTGCGAAGGAGAACTGGAGTTGTTCGGGAGATGGCTGGTAGAGTTGAGCAGAGGGTGTTGCAATGGTTTGGACATATGGAGAGAATGGATAATGAGCGATTGGTGAAAAAGATAACTAGATCTGATGTGAGAGGTGTACGGCTGAGAGGAAGACCACGAATAGGATGGATGGACAGTGTGAAGAGAGCGCTGGATGCGAGAGGGATGTCTGTTGAGCAAGGAAGAGTGGCTGTGCGTGACAGAAATAAATGGAGAGAAATTGTGAATGAATAAGTGATGACGCAGCCCTGAGGGGATATTCTCCCGCATTTGGTCTGATCAGCTAGTCAGGTCAGGTGCGGGTAAGGGGATGGGTCTGTTATGATGTGGCAGGGGTAAACCAGTTCTGCTGTCGGGCCCTGCTGCGGATGTCACTGATTGCATTGCCCAGTTGACCCTTGTGCGGTGTGGTGCGGTGAGGATCTGTCCGTTCTCCCCTTTGGGGCTAAGATGCAAATGAATGTGTTTGAATGGATGAGTAAATGGAGAGTGAGTCGTCCTGTCTCGGCTACCTCCCTTTCCTTGGGGGAAGCAGCCTAGGTATATAGATAGATAGATAGATAGATACACAAACACTTGAGGTGTGGTTGTTAGATCAGCGGTATTTGTTTCTTGATTCATTTTCACTGTTTGCTCTGTTAATTCAACTTGGACGTGTTTATCGTTGTGTGAGGGAATGGTGGAATATGTACGACTGGACCGGTGAACCCTGTTAAGTATACTGGCATACGTGTGCAAGTCAGCGACAAAGTCCTCACTTGCTACGTCAGAGGGGGTTTCCCACTCATCATCTGACACTGCCGTATTTGTTTCTTGATCTTTAGTGTGTGGTGAGGTTTGTACAAGGGAAGGGTTGCCTTGGGGCTCTCTTAATTGTGTCTGTTGTTGTGGCAAATTGTGTCATCTGGTGTGTTGCCTTGGTGCTCTCTTAATTGTGAGTCTGTTGTTGTGGCAAATTGTGTGTCATCTGGTATTAACGTGGGTGGTGGCGAAAATATTCCTGTCATTAAGATATGGTGTTATGAAATACGCCTCTTGTTTTTTATGTCCTAACAAAATAGATGCGTAAATAAGTTGAAATAAATGATAGATAGTGAGTGTATAAGTGTATACATGGAAATAAGTAAAAAAAAGTTGAATATAGCTAATTTTAGCACTGAGAAGAAGTGAGTAAGTATAATTTTACCCACTTGATACAGATCGTAGAGGTGTGTCGATACAAAAGTCAGTCTCGGAAGAAAAATGCAGGTTTGATTGAAGATCTCTTGATAATTCTAGTGCTGTGTTGATGGACGATATTATTCAGGAAATTCCATGGCCTGGTGCTTGTGGTGGTTAACAACTGTCCCAGGCAAACCTCAGCATAGAACGTCGAATTTCCAACTCAACTGTGAAAATAAATGAGTATGAGTAGGAGCTATGTGAATAATGAGTAATGAGTAGTGGGTGAGAAGTGCCTGGTGTCAGTCACACGTTGCTTGGCATGGCAGACTCGCGTTGTGATATCATCTCAGCACATGGTGACGTCGGCTTCCCACACTGGTAGCTGTGGTGAGTAAATGAGTAGCGATGAGTAACTTGAGTGAAGATGAGTGAGTAAGATGAGTTGTGAATATGGACTTGGTATTTGCTTCGTTGTCTTGACCTCTTCACTCCTGCGTCAGCGGTGGGGGTTGGGTGGATGTAGCAGAGAGAGGAGGCTGAGGTCTGGTGGTTATGAGTTATGAGTCGTGTCTCACTCCGCGTTTGTTTGTTTTGTATTTTCTTACTTGATGTATTCTTGGTCCTTTTTTCTTGTAATTTACTCGTTGTAGGATGAAGACTGCCGCTACTTGTAGGTGCGTGTAGAAGATTATACAGATGACTCGTAGAGTTGTTACTTGTAGTTGATTGTAGATGGTTATAGTTCGTTCACTGTAGAACTGAAGTTAATCTTGTAGAGTGTCGCCTGCTTTTGTAGAAATTCACTGTTGATTCGAAGACGAGGTGAGTTCTTTTCGCTGCTACCAAATGTCATAAAAAGACTTTGTAGTTACCTGTAGAGAAGTTATATATATTAGACTTGTGGACGAGCGGTTGTTATACTTGAGTAGCTTTGTAAGTAGATAATCTTCTTTCCCATTTGTCGTGCAATGACAAAGGAGAGATAAAGAATAGTATGGGACTATTTTTATTTGTCTTGGAAATATTAACAAGTCTCTCACACAGAGCGAAATATAAAGTAGAGTCCCGCTAGCTATCTCCCTATCGCTCTCTCTCTCTCTCTCTCTTCCAAGTTGCTAAGCCTTTCTTCCCACTCCCTGCCACTTCTATGGCCTCTCTCCTTCTGAGCTCTCTTTCCTAAATTCTGGTGAAACAGGAGTCGTGTCACGTGTGTTCACTGTGGTTGGAAAGTTCTAGAAGCCTGTGTGTATGTGTGTATGTATGTGTATGGCCAACAAGGCTTTGTTCACCTGATGTATTGCTGACAACTAACTGCATCATCTCCTGACTGGCTACTTCCTAGTCTGTCGTCAGCTTTTCCTCAGTGTAACTTGCAAGATCATTTCCCATTCCCAGGCTTGCATAGAGCTGTCTATCTGTCTATTTATCTATCTATTTATTTATTTGTCTATTATGATTTGTAATTATAATATGGACTCATAACACATTTATGTTATACTAGACCCGGGGCCTTGTAGGCTAATTTTATCATTCCTGTCACTTCTGTCATCGGTAGCAGAGGTGGCTCGTCACTTTAATTCGTGGGGGTGCTTCTTCAGAAATTTTAAAGAATTGTTTTAATATTGTGTAAAATACACACACACACACAGAGTATATAGATAGATAGATAGATAGATAGATATAGATATATATATATATAGATAGATAGATAGATATAAATATATATATATAGATAGATAAATAGATATATGGAGCCTCTGTGGTACAGTGGTAGAGTGTGCGTTTCACACGCAGGTGAGCACGGGTTCACCTCCCGCCAGAGTTGTAAAAACTTTGGGAAAACGTTCACCAAGCCACTTGCTACTTTGGCGGATACAAGGGGTGCTATGGTTGAACCAGTGTTGCATACTAGTATGCTTGCACCCAATTGGCTTAAGGCGGGGCGATTAAACTTGGTTCACAGACTACACACTCATCCAAAGCCACTACAACACTACAGTAACCCTCACAAGCACTTCTCACCCTACATACAGTCTCAGCCAGACAGCCTAAGCCACTGGGTAGAGATACATTGGCTGTATCGTCCCTGCTTCGGTAGGGATAGGCCGGTCCTGCAGTGGACCTCAACAGCTGATGACAAATATTGGTGGAGAGAGTTCATTGAAGCCCTATGCATCCCGTGGGGTGCCACAGGAAATGATTGATTGATTGATTGATATATATCTATATATATATATATATATCTATATATCTATATCTATATCTATATCTATCTATCTATATATATATATATATATATATATATATATATATATATATATGGTAAATAAAATGATTACTGAAAGTATCGGCAAAAATACAAAAAAAATAAAAAATTAACACATCGATTAAATACTCCAGACCAGCTTGATTCAAATTTATTTAAAAATAAAATCCATTCTTCTTCTTCTCTTTTGAGTGAAGAGGTCAGTAACTTTCTCCTTGATGTTTTGATGGCCATTACAGAAATTCTTCTCTGTTGAAATTATTGCAAGTGCATTTAGCCTTTCCTGATTCATAGTGCTCCTCTGAAAAGTTGTTTTTCTTTTTATGTTGAAAAACAGTGTTCAGGCTCTGATGTAGTCATAGGAATTGTCAAGGGGATTTTTATCAGTTTCGTAATTTCACAAAGAACACCATCTTAATTATTTTCCAAGATAAATTTCAGCAGGTCAGTTAACCTGCAATATTCATGCGTATTGGATCTGCCGTAGAATACTTTAAGTTCAGTTTCAAGTTTTCCTTGTCAGTCACGGGATATGCTTCAGTGGTCAATGCTATAGCTTCTGTTGGCAGTTTATTCCTAGAAGTAGTGAAACTTTTTTTGTAGAGTAATTTAGCAGCCACAAATTGTTTAGTGAAAGAATCTCTCTCCACTATATCAACACATGCAGTTACATACTTCCTTTGCTTCAACCATGAGCGTCTTTGAAGGATTCTCACAGTACTTTGAGTTCTTATTTCTAGAATAGCAGTATTGAAATCAGTTATATATTCATGTACGTTAAACATATCACAGTCTCGAGACTGCATTTGATTGTAAATTACTTCAACATGAGGCATAATCTGATAAAAAATCTCTAACCAGAACATGAATTTTTCATTTTTCGGGTAGTGCAAAATTCCAGATGCTTCTGAAATGGTTTGATCTGCATTTGACGTTGACGGGATTTCGTCAAGGCGGCTTTTTAAAGGTTGCAAATCTTCATGAACTTGGCTCATGGTCCGTATGTTAAAGTTCCACCTTGTAGAGGATGGGCACGGAATGCTGACGTTCATATGCTTATTGAGAATGGATACACGTTTGTGATCTTGAGAAAAATGTTGGTATAGCCAAAATGTTAAAGAAAGATATTCTTGAGTCCTACGTAATACTTGCTGCATTTCTCATTATCAGATTCAGTTGGTGCGCATAATGGTGAATGAAATGTGCATTACTGTTTTATAAACTGCTTATATTTTTGCCTGAATGCCCCCTTTCCTGCCTTTCATGACATTTGCACCATCAAATGCCTGAGCTATCAGTTTTTGTCTATTTCCTTGAAGAATACATTTTGATATGCCATCGGCAGTTCGATTTTCTGGAATTTAGAATTCCCCAAAACACTCAAATATTTCTTGAATCAGAACATATTGTAGAACAATTACCGTTTGAGTGTGTTCTGAAACATCTGTTGCATCATCAGCCATGACAGCTACAAATGAGATTTCTTTAATCTTTTTCTTTTTCTCATCATGGTATATTTGCAGCAGGCTGTCAAGTATCTCATTCTGAATAGTCTTAGAAACACCTTTGACGACTGAACTGGTTTCTAAATGGTTCTTTAAATCTGGGTCTATAGATACAAAGTTTATTAATCCCCTAAATACACCTGGATTTACTGAATCATCATTTTGATCATGTCCATGTAAAGGAATATCTGAGTTTCCACAAAATGTAATGCAGTCTGTTAGCTATCTTGGATATAATTTCACTGTTCTTGCTAACCTTCCTGTTATGCTCATTGATTGAAAGTCTTTAGGCCTCATTAAGTTTTTCTTTAATACCTATGCATCCTAAAAGCGATACTAAAACCACATTTTCATTACAGTTCTTTGACTTTTCATGTTTTAAGTTTTTCTTCCATTTTGTTTATATTTCTAAAGCCATCATTTGTTCATGTTACATCACCTCCAAACAACAAACATGGAAAACTAAATAATGCCTTTTTTTTTTTTTACAGTACTTCACAACCACACAGCCAACTTTTCCTTTGGTACCATTCTGAATTAAAGCTAAGAATATGCCTCTTATAGTTGTTTATTCCAGGCTGAGATATTTGAATATAAGGTGAGGGACGGCCACGTGTCTTAATAGCAACTTTCTCATGATGAGACAACTGTGAAAATTAAGTTGTTGAAGTTCACTCACTGTCACAGAATTTGTTTCTTAGGGAAACAAGGAGGCCATGATTATTAATTAAAATTCTTTAACACAATAAAGTTTCTGGAAAAAACAATGAATACAAAGTGTAGTCCTTATTAGTATGATATCTCATTTATCACATTCAAATATTCTTTATATAGCAGATGGTGCTTGCCTCTAAGGAATGTGTCCATGCGCACGACAAAGAGGACGCCCCGTCATTGGAACTTTGGAGTAGACAGTTCCATAGACAGGGATTTTTGTTGTTTTCTAGGAATGAAAGAATGGCCAGTGACATTTAGTGTAAGGATTATTGATAATTGTATTAACTATCTTGAACAAGTATAAATAAATAAACATGTATATTATACATATATATATCGGGTGCAAATAGGGGGTGCTGCAGTTCCACAGTGCCTACAGACAAGTCGCCAATAATCGGTAGCCTAGCTTTGATTATGCTAGGCCTATTATGAATGACTGTAAATCAAAGTTTTAGAATACACTTAGGGTTAATATCCATAACATGCTATGTAAGAACATTAACTGGCCTAGCCTAACTTTCTTTGGAATTTTTTTTCTCCTTTAAGGCACTTATGCCCGGCTGGATTTTGTTTTTATATCCAGTTTATCCGGTATCCGACCAGAAAGCAAAAAGTAGCTGCTATCTGGTGAACCCCTGTTGATAAACAGGATCATCCAGACCTTATTTCGGCATTTATTGTGCCATCCAATAAATCCAGCATATTAGATAATCCATCGTGACCTTTGGGCACTGGTTGCTACTTTTTAGATAACAGGACTTTGACTAGTAATGTATGCCTATATGCATAGGATGCAAAATGTTAGAGGTGACACAACCTATCCTGTATTTGTATGGTTTCCACTTTTGATGATCTGTATTTATATAAAAAATATAATTTTCCTGCAGAGTCATGATAGATGTCTACAGTATATGATTGGGAATATAATGCTGTAGCCACTTGGCTCCAGTCTATCGATCTTGAAGATCTTATGACAAAGTTTATTGATAAGTATTAACAGGTAATATTTATTTCCTTGCAGATAATGGAGAAGCATGTCAACCAAGGTCTATTATAAAATAAATTGTTATCTCTGTCACTTGCCAAACTACAATTTTTCACAATATATTAAGTACCTAAGATTATTTCATGAGCATGAGAAAGACTTAACTTAGTCTGTCTCATCCCTTCATGTAGGAAAAGACTGAAAACAGTACAAACCTATCAAAAACATAAGGGATCATGGAACATTCTCTTTCTTTAATCTTCCTCAATGTTCCCCTTCCCCTGTACTGGAATCTGCACAAGGAAGAGATGCTGAGCTTAGTGACACTTCAGAAGATAACAATGCTCATGAAGAAATGGACATATGTGCTAACATTAAGATCAGAGACACATATGACACTCATACTTTCAGGAAACATTTTGCTTCATTTATTTTGAATATAAAAGAAAAGCACATACTTCTTGATGTTGTACAAGATTCTCTTGTTTCTGAAGTAAGCTAACATTAAGATCAGAGACACATATGACACTCATACTTTCAGGAAACATTTTGCTTCATTTATTTTGAATATAAAAGAAAAACACATACTTCTTGATGTTGTACAAGATTCCCTTGTTTCTGAAGTAAGTTTTCTTGTAAATTACTCAGAATATTATAAGTCATTAACTGAGAAAGGACTTGCTGAACTTGGTGCCAATCCATTAGATTCGGAAACTTTTTCAAAAGCTCTTGGTGATGGAACAGTGTTTAATCAGAATAACCTGAAATTAGATTCCAAGTTTAAATTAAAAACTTTTGTAAAGGTGCATTTTCCATTTGTAGCGGCGACAGAATATATTTTAGCTAGCCGTGATAAAGAATCAAAATTTCATAACATTCCCATCACTGACTTACTGAAAACTGTAATAGCAAGAAAAGATGTGTTTAATATACTGCAATCAAATGTGCACTTAAACCAGGATGCTGATATACTGTATGACTGTTGTGATGGTAATGCATCCATAGTTCTTCAACTTCATCATTATCTTAATGAGTTCGAGTTATGCAACCCCATTGGAGCCAAGCGAGGGAAGCACAAACTTACTGCAGTGTATCTTACAATTGGAAATCTACCAGTAAAATACAGAAGTAAAGATAATAAGATATTTCTGTGTTTGCTTGTGAGACGTTATCTTCTTGAGGTTATATGATCCCACTTATAAGAATGTGTTTGAGCCTCTGTTAAATGACTTGCATGCTCTGCAATAAGTAATCAACATTACTCTTAATGGATCAGAGCAGGTCAAGCTTGTGGCTAAACATCTGGTCATACTGGGGGATAATTTGTCATCACATGCCTTTGCTGGATTTCAAACCCATTTTAATTTGGGCATTATTCGCAGGTTCTGCACAGCAGAATATTCAGAATTCAGAAACACTGGATGATCGGGTAACAAATACTGAAGCTAGACCACCCTAAAATCTGAAGTCTGTAACCTTTTTGCAGGATTGCTGGAAAGGTTCTTTGATATATAAAATGAAGACAATTAGGGGTCCACTTCAGTCTGATGCTATCCAGTATCTGAAAAACAAGTTTGGAGGTCCTGGCCGAGCAAGAAGAGGGAAAAGAAATGAAGCTAGAGAAGATAGTCAGAGTCTTAGACAGTGCTTCAAGCCTCAAGTACTATAAATCTGTACTAGTAATTCCTCTTGTAAAATTTATACTGAATCATTCACTCAGAGTACTGTACCTGTATTAACTTTAAGCAATGTATGTCATGCATTCCATATGACTCACAATACTGAAATCATTTTGCCTTTACAGCCTTATACATAGTGGCATATAATAACTGACTACCTTTAATGCATGTAATTATTTCCAACTTTCACAGATGTAAAGAACTGTATGTACACTATTTATGGCATCATGTTCCAGTAGTAGAATAATAAGTCCCTCTTTCAGATTGGTCCAGTACAGCCAGAAGAGGATGAGACAACTGTACGCAGGCACTTGGATATTCTTCAAGCCGAGGCAAGAAAATCTGACCAAGTTAACCACTTTATATGCAGGAAAATGGATAGAACCTATGCATTCAGGAAAAAAGGATGGTTTACAATCCTTCTTTTTCTGTAGAAGATGTTCTTTCAAATTTTCCTGTTTTACGGAACAGAAACTTTGTAAGTACTGTACTATATTACAGTACGGTACTTACTTATCCTATGTTTTTATTGTCATCATCTTCTCCAAATCATTTTCCTCTTGGGAATCCATGGCCATTTTTGAAACACTTTCATGTTAGTGTCCACATTTCTTTTACCAGGGTTACATGTTGAAATGCTTTTTGCCATAAGTTTTTCACCGTATATTGTTCTACTTTCCTCTCCCAAACCATTGGTGATGGTCTTCCACTAACAGTTCTCTTCTCACTTGCTTTACATATACTGCATATCCCTTTTGGCATTATGTATTTTAATGTATCCTCTGCACATGTATGTACTGTATAATACAAACAGTTAGGAAATTATAGTTATTACAGTATTCAACTTTGGTTATAATTTGTTTCAGCTAGCAGATGAAGCCAAGCATTATGCCAACTTAAGTCCCGATGAAGGAACATGGAACAAGCTTAGCTCGTCACTCGTCGATCTTATGAAATTCACAAAAACTCGATGCAAAAAGTTCAACGTATTTCATTCAGAATATCTTGAGGACACAGAAAGCACTCGCAGTGAAGACAAAAAAAAGACGTTTGTTAATATTCTATTGTCTTTTCTATCCATCTCTGTCTTTCCAGAGGTTTTGGACATAGGCTCCCTAGCCCCTACAGATTCAGTCGTTGAGCACAAAAAAGTCTGGCTTGGCTTCCCAGACTGGCGCCACCACAGTGTCATACACTTGTACACTAGTGAGCTTGGTATTCCCACTATATTTTAATATTGGAATACTCATACAAAGTATTGGAAACAAGAAAGGTGTTGTTTTATGACTGTTGGCAAAGTACGGAAATTCTGTACCTGTACATCTAAAATTCAGTTCTACTGATCTTTAATAGAATAGAACTGAAACCTGAGAAATTGTGGTTACTAAGCAATACATAATCAGTCGCCATTCATACAGTATGTTTTTCCTTGTAATGACACATTCCAGTCTTTAACCACCTGATGTTACCTCCAATACTTATCGTACAAATAGATTTTCAAGCAAAGTGAGCTTGTGACGTTTTATGGAGGACATTATACCTCAACCTGAAATCCATCCATTGTACCAGATTGGAGGTGATGTTGGGTGGGTTGACCTCCAGAGAAGTTAAATCATGCAAAACTTTAGACTTGTGAACTCACATCACCAAACGTTTCATTCTATTTCATTTTGAAAGGCCTTACACATAAATGCATGTGTCAGCCTTATTCAACTAATAGCGGGTTTCCAAGCAGCACGGCTTCTTTCAGCCCTTCAAGTAATAATCTGCCTTGTCAATGCATTCATTATTGTCATTCATTTCTCACAATTAATTTAATTGTTTTCCTCTGACTCGCAATTTTACTCTGACTCACACTTGAATTTTGCTTTCTTGCAATTTTATTGCATTTATGTTCATTCTAGTCCTATTACTATTTCATTATTTCAGAAGCTGGCTTACTGTAAGGCAGACCCTTCCTTCTCTCTTCACAGACGTTGCAGAGCAGCAGAACTGCTTGTTGTCCATAGTCTTGAGGTACCTTTATTACTGTTATAATTTATATATTATCTCCCTACGTGTCAGGTGGGGTGGGTGGAGGATTAGTGCCCTCCCTGTAAAACAATTAACTCAAAGCCCTTGACCACCCTGTTTGGGATACATGGCGTCTGGCAATGAATGAATGAATATATATATATATATATATATATATATATATATATATATATATATATATATATATATATATATATATATATATATATATATAAGTAAATATATCTTTCAGATGATTTTTTTATATGAACTTTCATAATTGGTTAAGAGCATCAGTTCACTTAGAAACAACATGCATACAGATAGTGATCTTCATGTTATCCTACTTGCACAAAGTTGAGCAATTCAGTATTCAAGAGTTTATCACACACACACACACACACACACACACACACACTTGTAAAAGAAAGCACCAGGAAAAGAGGACTTGACGTACCATCAGTAGGCTACTAGATCTTATATTTACGAGGCAAGAAAACTATATTGATAAATTATGTATCACCCTCCATTCGGCAAAAGTGACCATGCAGTATTAAATTACAACTTCAGGACTGCATATGACATAGTTAATAACAATGAAAGTTACAAAAAGAGCCTTAACCACAAAAAGGGCAACTATCATGACCTAAAGAAATACTTCTTGGAAACAGATTGGAAAAAACAGCTTAGAGGACAGGATTTAAATGTTATATATAGAAAATTCTGTGAACTTCATGAAATAGGAGTCCAAAATTACATCCCTCGGCACAAGGAAACAGAAATGAAAATAAAGAAATGGTTTAATAAAGAATGTAAAAGATCAAAAGAAAATAGAGACTTGTTGTGGAATAGATACAGAAGACACAACAGTGAGAGGGCATATAACAGCCATAAACAGGCAAGAAACGAATACACAACAATAAGGAGAGAAACCTAAAAACAATTTGAGGGGGACATCATGAGCAAAAGTAGTGATCAACTGAAGCTATTTTTCAGCTATATCCCAAGCAGAACCAGAGTAAAAGATAAAATACAATTCATTACGGATGAAAGTATCCTCTATACACAAGAGAAAGATATTTTTGTTAAGCATTAAATAAGAATTTCCAATCAGTTTTTACAGAAGAAAATAATTTTGAGAGAAATAATATGGAACATACATGCCCAAACATATCACCAGATATAAAAATATCAGAAAAAAGAAATACAAGAGGAGTTAAGTAAATCAGACAAAGGAAGAGCAAATGGTCCAGACGAAATTATATGTTGGGTGCTACATGAATGTGCAAAGGAGTTAAGCAGACCATTATCCTTAATATTCAAGGAATTCTTGGGTCAAGGTAAACTACCTGATATTTGGAAGAAAGCAAACATTGTTCCCTTATTCAAGAAAGGGAACAGACAAAATCCACTTTACCGACCAGTATCACTAACCAGTGTTGTAAGATACTGGAAAAGTTCATAAGTAAAGTTGGGGTAAACCATCTATAAGAACACAATATGATAACAGAAAGGCAGTTTGGTTTTAGAAAGGGAAAACCATGTGTTACTAATCTATTTAGCTACTATGATTGATTTACAGAAACATTACAGAAAAGAGAAGGATGGGTGGACTGTATCTATCTAGATTTCAAAAAAGCATTTGACAGAGTATGGCACCAAATACTTTTATGGAAACTGTACCATCAAGGAGGAATCCGGGGCAAACTGTACTGTTGGATGCAAGATTTTCTCAGAAAAAGGGAAATGAAAACAATACTACGGGGATATTACTCATCATGAAGGGAAGTGACTAGTGGAGGGTCTAAATGCTGGCACCAATTATGTTTTTAGTGTGTATAAATTATAAAGATAGTAACACTGGACATGAAAGCTATTTAAATATACTTGCTGATGTAAAAATACAAAGGGGAATTAGTAACACAGACTCTTGTAAAGAGCTACAAGAAGAATTAGATAAACTTCATGAATGGAGTAATACATGGCAAATGGAATTCAATGTGGACAAGTGTCATGTAATCAAGTTTGGTAAAAGTGGGAAAAGACCAGATTGGGATTATAAGTTAGGAAGTAAAACCGTACACATATCAGAAAGAGAGAAGGACTTAGGTGTGATTATCAATAACAGACTATCTCCGGCTGACCACATAAGTGAGAGGGTACGGAACATGTATACACTGCTTGCAAATATGGAAATAGCATTAACATACATAAATGAACACATGATGAGGAAGATATTAATATCTTTCATCAGACCAACCGTGGAGTATGCATCGGTAGTTTGGAATCCTCATCTCAAGAAACACATAGGGTCGCTACAATAGGGGTACAAACTTAAGGAATTTAAGCTATGAAGAAAGACTAGAAAAACTGAATCTGCCAACACTACAGTAGAGAAGGAAAAGAGGAGACATGATTATGCTATATAAATGCATATCAGGAAAGGAGAAAATAGACATAAATGAATATATAACCTATGGGGAAGCATCAGCAAGAGGACACTGCAAAAAATTAAAGAAAAAGAGAGGCGATAAAGACGTAAGGAAAATTAGTTTCCCAAATAGAGCAATTGATCAGTGGAATGCACTGCCGAATGAAATAATGTGTGCCAAAACAATTTGTAAATTTAAGGAGAAGTATGATAAAAATGGTTTAAGACACGGGACAGTACGAGCTTGACCCATTCCTGTAAAGATACAATTAGGTAAGAACAATTAGGTAAGAACACACACGTCCAATCCTACGAGCGTAGCTCACTTGCTGTATGTCATAAGTAGGTTAATACTGTGCACACACACACCATTTTTGTTTTTGTTTTTTTTGTTTTTTTTCTCAATATAATACTTAAAAAAAATAAAGTTTTAAGATTATGATCACATGGTATGGAGAAACAGTTGATATATATATATATATATATATATATATATATATATATATATATATATATATATATATATATATATATATATATATTGGTTGAAGGTGGGGTCGCTCACCATCCACTCACTCGATGTAGTGCTGCCCTCGGGTGTCTGCCCTTTCCTCTCCTCCATCCTTCGTTCACTCCATCCTTTTCTGTCTTTCTTTCCTTCATTCTTTCCTCATCCTTCTGCATACGGGTGACTTTACACTCCCTCTTCTGTCTTTTCTTTCCTTTATTCTTTCCTGTTACTTCTGCCTGTGGGTGACTCTACACTGAGTGACAAGCTAAATGGTTTCCTGTACACCAGGAAACCATTTACTACAATGGGTGGTAACCACATAACCAAATTTTGGCGCCTGGTGGTTTAGTGGGTAATTATGGCACTCCAATCGGATTGAGCCAGTGAAGGTTTATATCCAAGGGGTGGTTGTGGTTTATTGTTCACGTAATGCCACTTAGGGATGAGTGAGGCTGGTCACTCTCATCTTAAATGTCAGGACCAACTTGCCTAGCCTTGGGCTCCTATGCATCATAGGATTGGATGATGGATATATATATATATATATATATATATATATATATATATATATATATATATATATATATATATATATTGTTACGGAACAGAGAAAGATAATATACACTTTAAGTGAGAATACTAAAAATCACTACTGTCCCGTAACGTTCCCGGTTCAAAATAAAGAGTTAGGTAAAATTACAAGTTAAAGTTTAATGCTCAAACTAACAACAAAACATTCAGGACTCATAAGGATAATGTAATGGCAAAAACAGGTTAAATATATGGTTAACTGCAATAGCCTCTATTAACACGAAATTAGCAAGAGTAAATTTATCTAAGTCAGCCTTGATAAAATGAAAATACACTGGGTAATGCTCAGTTAATGCAAGATAAATTATTACAGATACAAAATATTATTAATGATGACTGACATAAAGAACCTTACATGAATTACAAAAACCTCACTAGGCCTACAAATTAACAACTTATGCTCTACAGTACAAGAACAAAATGCAATAACACTTATACTCAAATTACACAGCTGCTTGATGGTTGGGGACTTACTGAGCACTCACAATAATAACTGTACAGGGGATGACAGAGATGTGAACAAAATGAGGAGTAGATCTAAGTGGCAATTAATGTAGAGACTGAGCTCATTATATAAGGGCCGGCAGAGCTTGATACAACTTGTAAGAAGGACGCACAAATGAAGCCATGGGGACAAAGAGTTGACAATCCTACTCTGAACAACAGAAAGGACGACTTTACTATAACGGTAGAAGGGGGGACTGAGGCAGAACACGCTCGTGATCAAACATGCAGCATACTGTGCGTTAAAATTATACAAAGGATGATGAAATCATAGGCTATGTAACACCTCCCCACAAAGAAAAATAAATTTACTAGGGAAATTTCTTATTACTCTAAAACAATCTGTCTAAAGTCTAGATAAGCAATCTGCAATAACATTTTCTTTCCCCTTGACATGTTGTATGTCTAATGAATACTCCTGAAGAAGTAGACTCCATCTTGCCAATCTCTGATTTTTATCTTTAAACTTACTAAGGAATTTCAGTGGGTTATGATCGGTATAAATGACTATGGGGTCAAAACCAGAACAGAAATAAAATAAAAAATGCTGTAAACCCAAAATCAAGGCCAAAAGCTCTTTCTCAATAGTTGAGTAGTTCTTTTGCGGTGAAGTGAACTTCATACTGTAATAAGATACAGGGTGTTCAATACCCTGATCATCCTCTTGCAGCAAAACAGCCCCAGCTCCTGTATCACTTGCATCAACAGCCATCTTAAAAGGCTTAGCAAAATTTGGAGTAGCGAGCACTGGCTGACTTAATAGGATAGCTTTAAGTTTGTTGAAAGAGGATTCACAGTTATCGGTCCAGACAAATTTAACTCCAATTTCAGTAGGTCTGTAAGTGGTGATACAAGAATTGAAAAGTTAAGAACAAATCTCCTGTAATAACCTACCATTCCCAAAAATCTTTGTAGCTCTTTCCTACTTTTAGGTCTGGGAAGATCACTTATAACCTGAACCTTAGCTGCTGGTGGTGCAACATGTCCATCACCAATTACGTACCCAAGGTACTGAACTTTAGCTTGACTAAACTCACACTTTGATAAATTAGCTACAAGATTAGCAGGAACCAAACGCTCAAGAAATTTACTGACATGGCATAGGTGATCTTTCCAGTTGTCACTGAAGATTAATACATCATCAATATAAACAACACACCCTGCCAAACCCTCTGTTACAACATTCATGAGCTTCTGAAATGTGGCTGGTGCATTCTTTATACCATATGGTATTACAGAACATGCAAAAGTCTTTCCTAGTGTTACAAAACATGAGATCTCCCTAGCACGTTCAGTCATAGGTACTTGCCAGTATCCCTTTAACAAATCAAACTTACTTATGTACCTAGCCTTACCGATCTTGTCTATGCAATCTTCCACGCGAGGGAGAGGGTAAGTGTCTGTTTTGGTTATCTGATTAACACGTCTGTAGTCGATGCAAAGCCGCTGTGACCCACCTGGCTTAGGGACTAGAGTGACAGGAGAACTCCACTCGCTCTGACAGGGCTCAATCATCTTGTGGTCCAACAGGTAGCCAAGCTCCTTCTCGATGAGAGGAACTTTCACTGGGTTCACACGGTAAGGAGGCAGTTTAATTGGCTTTGCATCTCCAACATCGACATCTTGCATCAACACAGTGGTTCTTCCTGGGATGGCACGGAACACTTGCGGGTACTCCTGCAGTAATACCGAAAACTCCTGCCTTTCCTCGGGAGGTCGATGAGAAAGCTTAGTCTGGAGATCATTCATGATATCAGGATTCTTCCCCAAACTATCACTCAGGCTCATACTGCATGGGAGAGCTTCACTTGCAGACTCGGGTGGAACAGCTATAGTGCAGACTGGGTTATTTTCGTCCCGCCTGTGATATAACTTTAGCATGTTGATGTGACATAGTTGCTTGTTCTTTCTACGATCTGGTGTGGCGATGACATAGTTGACATCACTGAGTTTCTTCTCCACGAAATAAGGACCACTAAACTTGGCTTGAAGAGGTTGCCCATGCACCAGTAGCAGAATGGACTTCTTATCATACCAAGTTTTCATCTTCTCCTTAGCAGCTCCTAAATTCTCTCTCGCCAGCCGTAAAGCAGTGGACAGCCGTTCTTTGAACTTCATCGCATACTCTAGCAGGTTGACGTCATCTTCCTCCGACAGCCAGCATTCCTTGAGTAGCTTAAGGGGTCCTCTTACTTCATGGCCATACAGTAGTTCAAAAGGTGAGAAGCCCAGTGATTCATTTGGAGATTCTCTTGCAGCAAATACAACGAATGGAAGACCTTTATCCCAGTCTTTCTGATGTTCCAAACAGTATTTCTTGAGCATCAATTTGAGTGTTTGATGATATCTCTCCAACGCTCCTTGAGTCTGGGGATGGTAAGCTGAAGACGTGATCTGGGTGATGCCCAACTCTTTCAGAGACTGCTTGAAAACGTTTGACATGAAATTACTTCCCCGGTCTCACTGTACCTCCTTGGGCAGACCAAACTTTGTGAAGAACCCTAGCATTTCCTTAACCACGTTCTTTGCTGAGATATTTCTAAGTGGAATGGCTTCAGGATAACGAGTAGCCATATCAATCAGGGTCAACACATAAGAAAATCCTGAAGAAGTCTTAGGAAGAGGGCCCACAATATCCACCAACACACGGGTGAATGGCGCCTCAAAAGGAGGAATGGGAACTAGAGGTGCAACCTTTTCGGTCTGATTACACTTCCCCACAACTTGACAGGTGTGACAAGACTTACAATACCAGGAAACATCCCTGAAGATACCTGGCCAGGAGGAGTGTTTCAAAATGCGTGCCACAGTCTTCCTCACTCCAATGTGTCCTGCCAAACTGGAATCATGAGCCACTCTAATGATATCCTGCCTACAAACACGAGGGATGACAACTTGATGTACAACCTCCCATTCACAGTCGGCTGATGCTGTTGGGGGTCTCCACTTCCTCATAAGTACTCCTGACTTTATATAATAACAAGTAGAAGCACCAGTTGACTCTTCCTCACTGCAAGCAGAGTTAGCAAGACCTTTCAACTCAGGGTCAGCAACCTGCAACTCAACCAACTCTTGACGAGACAAATTATCAACACTACGGGGTACTGCCTCATCTGGTGAGTGGTCCAAATTAGCAAGAAAAGTGTCAGCTAGGATAACATCATCATCATCATTATCCTCTAAATCACCAGTAACTTTAGACTTAGCCCTAGTGACAGCACATGCAGAGAACACATCAGGGACATCACAATCCTGGGCCGCAGCCACTGGCTCACTAGACAACTGAGGAGCTGGACTAACTTGACTTCCACCAATATCATTTCCAAGTAAGAAAGTTACACCTGACATTGGGAGTGTCTCAACCAACCCAACCATAACAGAACCATTAACAAAACCAGACTCTAAATTCACTCTGCACAGAGGGACAGAGAAGTAATTATTCCCTACACCTTGTAAGATTACAGTTTCATCAGAGGAATTAACATTAGAGCCTAGAACACTGGTCAGCATAAGGGATTGGCAAGCATCTGTATCACGATATATTTTAACTGATTTCCTATCATTACTGTCCAGAGGACTGACAAAACCATCAGACAGGAAATTAGCACATGAACTCTTGAGAGTGTCACCCACGTTACTGCTCAAAAGAGGAGCTCCATCATGAGAATTTAAGTTACCCCTCAAAGCAGGTTCAGTTAACTCAGTTAAAGAATTATGGGAACTCTCAAGGGTGGACACTAGACCAATTGACTGAATATTTAAAGACTCCTTTTTGTTCACATCACGCTGTCTCCTGAAACATTTCTCCGTAGTATGACCAAGCTTACTACAATAAGTACATTTACTTTTCTGAAATCTAGAGGTGAAGCTGGTATTTACTTCCCGAGAAACATCATCTTTATTCTCTTTCCTGTTACCTGTACTCTGAGTAGAGGCAACGTACTTACTCTCAGCTTTCCTTCTCTCTCTAGAATATCTCTTGTGAGTGAGAACATATTCATCAGCTAAAACTGCAGCATCAGACAAATTATCTATTCTTTTCTCATCAAGATATAGGCTTACATCTTTATAAATACACCTTTTGAAGTCCTCCAGCAAAATCATCTGCTTAAATTTGTCAAAATCAGAATCCACACTCTTAGAATATAACCACTGCTCTAACAGATCTTCTTTGATTTTTGCATACTCAACATGGGATGGTTTATCTTGCTTGTAAGTTGTCCTAAATTTTACTCTATAGGCTTCAGGAACAAGCTCATAGGCCTTAAGAATCAAGCTCTTAACTACATCATAATTATCAGATTGATCCTGAGGCAAAGATGCATAAGTTACTTGAGCTTTACCGGTGGGAACAGTTTGAAGGAGTACTGGCCAATACTTTTTGGGCCAATTGAAACCTGTAGCTACCCTCTCAAACAACTGAAAATACTTTGTTAAATCAGATTCATTAAAAGGAGGGACAAGTTTAACATTTTTAGCCACATCAAAATCATCAGAGCTAGATGATCCAGTTCCACCTTGTTTCATGCGATACTCATGGTCTGCCTGAATCCTGGCAAGTTCAATTTGTGCCTGTACCTGTGCCTCCTGAATACGAGCCTGAGACTCCGCCTCCTTAGCCTGAGACTCAGCCTCCTTAGCACGTGCTTGAAATTCAGCCTCCTTAACGCGAGCCTCCTGCAGGGCTAGCTGTAACTTAGCTAATTCAATCTGCGTTTGCTCATTTGGAGGAGTTACATTAAACAAGCTTTTATTAATCATGCCAACAATTTGATCTTTAGAATGATGAGAGTGAACTGCAATTCCCAATTGTTGAGCAACAAGCTTAAGTTCATTCTTTGTTCTGTTTTCTATATCACACACTGTTTGCACATTTGACAAAAAATCTTTGGCTTCATCAAGTGTAGTAATAGTAGACATCATGAATAAATCACAGTCACAAAATATCAAGCAATATCCTTATGATAATATCCTGAATATCCTGATAAGAGGTCGCCAAATTTATGTTACGAAACAGAGAAAGATAATGTACACTTTAAGTGAGAATACTAAAAATCACTACTGTCCCATAACGTTCTAGGTTCAAAATAAAGAGTTTGGTAAAATTACAAGTTAAAGTTTAATGCTCAAACTAACAACAAAACATTCAGGACTCATAAGGATAATGTAATGGCAAAAACAGGTTAAATATATGGTTAACTGCAATAGCCTCTATTAACACGAAATTAGCAAGAGTAAATTTATCTAAGTCAGCCTTGATAAAATGAAAATACACTGGGTAATGCTCAGTTAATGCAAGATAAATTATTACAGATACAAAATATTATTAATGATGACTGACATAAAGAACCTTACATGAATTACAAAAACCTCACTAGGCCTACAAATTAATAACTTATGCTATACAGTACAAGAACAAAATGCATTAACACTTATACTCAAATTACACAGCTGCTAGATGGTTGGAGACTTCCTGAGCACTCACAATAATAACTGTAAAGGGGAGGACAGAGATGTGAACAAAATGAGGAGTAGATCTAAGTGGCAATTAATGTAGAGACTGAGCTCGTTATATAGGGGCCGGCAGAGCTTGATACAACTTGTAAGAAGGATGCGCAAATGAAGCCATGGGGACAAAGAGTTGACAATCCTACTCTGAACAACTGAAGGGACGACTTACTCTACTATAACGGTAGAAGGGGGGACTGAGGCAGAACACGCTCGTGATCAAACATGCAGCATACTGTGCATTAAAATTACACAAAGGATGATGAAATCATAGGCTATGTAACAATATATATATATATATATATATATATATATATATATATATATATATACATACATACATACATACATAGAGAGAGAGAGAAAAAAAAAAATGAATGCGAACTACTCTGAAAATAGGAAGTTATTCTGGAAAGAAGTGCAGAATTGTAGAAGTGAGAGCAGAAAGAAATGTGATGGTGTGAAGGATGCAGATGGTAGGTTACTAACCCATGGAGAACAAGTAAGGACAAGGTGGAAAGAATATTTTGAAAGCCTGATGAATGGGAATAGAGAGAGCAGAGCGGCTGTAAACATGATTGGTTTTGGGGGTGTGCAGAGAAGGAATACAGTGCCAGGGGACGTGACACTCACACAGGTGAAGAGCGCTGTGAAACCGCTGAAAAATGGGAAAGCAACTGGGGTTGATGAGGTATATGCAGAGATGCTTAACCCGAGACGTCCCGTCAATGTATGGATACGTTGCAACATTTTGGATTTGCCAGTCCTGTTGACGTACTGGTACGTTTTGCAATTGCAAGTTGCATAATTTCCACAATTTTCAAAATTCGTGCGAGATTTTTGGTACGTAGCGTCGCACAACCTTCCCCTACCTGCCTTCAGGTGGGGAGACTCAGCGACCCCGCGTGACCCGCACTCACCTGCAGCTCGGTCACTCACCAGTTAGCAACGGTCCTGCTCAGACATGGCACATAGAGGTCTCTCAGAGGAGGAAATTCAAGCCGCCCTGGATGCCTTTACTGGAGATAGTGATTCGCCACTCGATGACGAGGAGATGGACAAAGATTATGTCCAACCAGAGGATGTGGAAAGCAGTAGCAGTGATGAGGAAGTCCCGTCCCCCAGGAAGCGGCACTAAGTGACTTATTGTGCCACAGGAGAGGGTCAGGCTTCACAAAAACAACGTGCAAGATCCTCTAGCCAGCCCCTACGTGACGTGGAGCCCGATTTCGAGGACGAGGACGAGGACAGAGCCATGGGACATGCTGCCACGTGGTACGGCCGTGAGGTTATTACTCATCGTGGCCCAGAGCGCACACCACATCTTTCTAACAGGTATGGGCCTAGTGTTTTGTTTGGGTATGGCGGAAGTGGTGTTGAGGGAGTGGGGAGTGAAAGGAAAAGTGTTGGGAGGAGTGTGGAAAGTGAGAATGGCGGGAGTGAGTTACATGGTGGTGTTAGGCGGCGGGGCGTATCACGTGGGGCAGTGAGGGTGGGTGGTGAATCATGTGGTGTGGTGATGGAGCAGGGAGGTGAGGAGGAGCCACTCCTCAGCACGTCTTATGCTCCTCAATATTCCCGGGCTTCCTCCCCACAGCCCCCTGATGTTCCCCAAGGCCGTAAGGGTAAGGGAAAGGGGAAGGGTAAAGGCTGAGGGAAGAGGAGTGCGAGTGGGGAAGCCCTCTGCACTCCTCCTCCCCAACCTCCCCCACCATCATCTCCTCCCCACCCCAATGAAAGCGACGATGGGGACGATCGGGACGAGGATTTTGTGGCATAGAATTGGGAGGATGGGAGTGATTTTACTCCCCTCATTCACCATTCACTGAGCAGGGGCGTACTGGCTTCATTGCTCCCGGTATTCACCCTAATTCAACCGGGCTGGATTTTTTCCACCTTTTCTTCAGTGAGGGTTTTGTGGAGGAAACAGCTGAAAACATTTACATACAGTACAAAATGGTAAAATGGCATTGAAACAGTAGTATACAAGTAGAAAAATTGATATGTTGACTGTACCAAGAAACTTTGCACATAGCGTTTTACCAATCGGACCAAACTCGCTATGCTTGCGCGAAGGTACAATGCTTATTTTTCATATATGTCATTGAAATTCATTATATTGTTATTCTTATTGTTTTTTAGTTCAAATTCAATAAATGTAGATGTGTTGTTTCTCCCAAAAGTACCTACCATAGAAAATGTGAGCACCTCACACGTCAATGATAGAATACGATACCTGGTACGGGGGACCTCACCTGTTCTGACCAGTTGCGGACCATGGTAAGCACTTTCTTTGTGACTTTCCTTTGTTTCTCAACTAAAGCGGAAGTTTTACCCCAAAATTTTTTTTTCCAAAAATGGTCGGGACTGGGAGGTGTCAGAAGTGCGAAAGTGCTTGGGACGTGATGGGTTAAGTGTAGTGGAGAGAGTGGAATGAAGTGCTTGTTGGAGATATGTAAGAAGGTATGGATGAGTGAAACTGTGCCTGCAGAGTGGAAAAAGGCTGTGATTGTACCCCTGTACAAAAATAAAGGTAAGCGAGGTGAGTGCAAGAACTATCGTGGCATAAGTTTATTGAGTGTGGTAGGGAAGTTATATGGAAGAATTATTATAGAGAAAGTAAGAGAGGTATCAGAAGTCCTAGTGAGTGATGAACAGGGTGGCTTTAGAAGTGGCAGAGGATGTGTGGATCAAGTATTTGCAGTGAGACAGGTAGCAGAGAAGGATTGTGAGAAGGACCTTAAGGTGTTTATGGCATTCATGGATCTGTATAAAGCATACGACGAAGTAGACAGAGAGGGATTGTGGAAAGTTTTGCGCATGTATGGTGTAGATGGTACGCTCTTAGGTGCTGTCAAGAGTTTTTATGATGGTAGCAAAGCATGTGTAAGGGTTAATAGGCATCTAAGTGAGTGGTTCACGATCGGTGTGGGCGTGCGACAAGGTTGTGTGATGTCCCCTTGGTTGTTCAATATGTATATGGATGAGGTGACGAGAGAAGTAAAAACACGAGTAATGGAGAGAGGGATGGCGCTGGTAATGAATGGTGATAGATGGAATATCGTAAATTTGTTGTATGCTGATGATGTAGTACTGTTTGCAAGTACCGGACAAGAACTCAGTAGGCTAGTGCTGAGTTTTGCTGATGTGTGTGAGCGTCGTGCCTTGAGAGTTAATTTTAAGAAGAGTAAAGTGATGGTTATTGAGAGAGAAGGTGACTCTCAATGCGATGTCACAGTGAATGGAGAGAGAATGGAATTGGCGAGAGAGTTCAAATACTTGGGTACAGTGACAGAAAAGAGAGGGAAATGTGCGAAAGAAATTGAAAGTAGAGTCACACAAGGAAGAAAAGTGGCTGGTGCAATGTGGGAGTGTTAGTGCCAACTCGAACATATGGGTGTGAGGCTATGGTGTGGCATGAAAATGAAAAGTCAAGACTAAGAGCAGTAGAGGTGGGACTGCTGAGGAATATATGTGGAGTACAGAGGGTGGATAGGATATGAAATAATGTGATTCGTGAAAGGTGTGGAATGAGGAAGTCGGTGGATACCAGAATTGAAGAGAGTGTCCTGAGATGGTATGGTCATATGGAGAGAATAACAATAGAGTGGTTAAAAAGGTATACCTATATATATATATATATATATATATATATATATATATATATATATATATATATATATATATATATATATATATATATATATATACTGTGGTAGGTGGGGGCGCTAACCATCCACTCACTTGATGTAGTACTGCTCTCGGATGTCTGCCCTTTCCTCTCCTCCATCCCTCTTTCCTTCCATCATCTTCTATCTTTCTTTCCTTCATTCTTTCCTCGTCCTTCTGCCTACGGGTGACTTTACACTCCCTCTTCTGTCTTTCATTCCTTCATTCTTTCCTCTTCCTTCTGCCTATGGGTGACTCTACACTGAGTGACAAGCCAAATGGTTTCCTGTACACCAGGAAACTATTTTTTACTACACTGGGTGGTAACCATACAACCAAATTTTGACGCCTGGTGGTTTTGTGGGTAATTATTGTGTTCCAATCGGATTAAGCTGGTGAAGGTTTATATCCATATTGCTCACGTAATGTCACTCAGGGATGAGTGAGGCTGGTCACTCTCATCTTAAATGTCAGGACCAACTGCCTAGCCTCGGGTTCCTACGCTCCTCATGGGGCAACGTAGGATTGGATGATGGATGGATGGATGGATATATATATATATATATATATATATATATATATATATATATATATATATATATATATATATATATATATATATATATATACACACACACACACACACACATTATATATATTGGTGTCCAGGTTCTATAAGTTATTAATTCCTATCTATGCTTTCATGATAGTCACCTGCTCCTATACTTGTGGCTAGTGCAGATGGATCTCAGCTGTACACTGATGGATGTCCAATCCGGTTAAGAAAAACTAATAACCTAATTAGTGCAGCAATAGCATTGTTCCAGGCATACTGGGTCTTTGCTCTTGAATATCCAACTGAACTGCAGAAAACTTTAGTCTTTGTTGAAAGGTTTATATATAAGCATAATGGTAAGTTTCCAGGAACTACACATTTGAGCAAAAAAAAACTGGCATGTTTTATTAGGAAGGCCTCCTATGTATTTTTGTATATTATGGTTGTGGTAGGTGGGGGCACTCACCATCCACTCACTTGATGTAGTGCTGCTCTCAGGTGTCTGCCATTTCCTTCCCTCCATCCATTTTTCCTTCCATCCTCTTTTGTCTTTCTTTCCATCATTCTTTCCTCGTCCTTCTTCCTACGGGTGACTTTGCATTCCCACTTCTGTCTTGCTTTCCTTTATTCTTTTCTCTTCATTCTGCCTGTGGATGACTCTGCACTGAGTGAGAAGCCAAATGGTTTCCTATACACCAGGAAACCATGTACTATGCTGGGTGGCAACAATATAACGAAATTTTGGCACTTGGTGGTCTAGTGGGTAATTACGGCGCTCCAATCGGTTTGGGCCGGTGAAGGCTTATATCCAAGGGATGGTTGGGGTTTACTGCTCATGTAATGCCACTCAAGGATGAGTAAGGCTGGTCACTCTCATCTTAAATGTCAGGATAAACTTGCCTAGCCCCGGACTACTGCGCTCCTCATGGGACAACGTAGGATTGGATGATGGCTGGATGGATGGATGTTTTTTAAGGTATTATAGTTACAGTACTAAAGGTGTGTTTAATGGTATATTGATATTAATTCCTGACAGCTTTGTTGATGGTATCATTTATATGAACATCGTATGTTTTATGTATACCAGTAATTACTGTACTAATGATTTTCTTTGTTGTGGTAGGTAGTGGCGTCCATCATTCACACACCTGGTGTAGTGTTGCCTAACTTTCTCCTTTTTGTCTGACATCTTTTCTTCCTACTTTCTCTCATCCTACTTGTCTCCTCTTCTTTCTCTTCTTTCCACGTCACGTGGCTCTACAATATGTGACAAGCCAAATGATTTCCCGGAACCCAGGAAACCATTCTCAACGCTGGGTGGTAACCATATAACCAGATTGCGAGACCCCTGGTGGCAAGATTAGTAGAGGGCAAGGGTCAGATCGTTCTGTGTCCTCCTGGTCATAGTCTAGTTCCAGAGGCGGAATATGATATATGGTAGTGTAGCGTGGGAAGGAAAGACGGAGGGTGTGCTTAGGCTGGAGCGTACCGCGATGAGAATGGCCAGATGGATGTGTGGTGCTTCTGTGAATAATAGAGCTGCTAATGGCAGAGTTGCAGACAATCAACTGAGAGCAAGACTGGAAATTGAATGCATTGAGGATGCGATGCGTAGGGGAAGACTGAGATGGTTTGGACATGTGGAGAAAATGGAGAATGAAAATTGGGTGAAAAGATGCATGAGTATCAATGAGGAGGGTAGAGCACTAGGAAGTAGACCGAAGAAGACATGGGATGAAGTCCAGGAATACTACTTTAGGGTTAAGAGACTAAGCAGAGATGCTGCAAGAGACCGTGCAACTCGGCAAGCAACCATTAGGTGAATAAGGCTGACACATACAGTCTTGACCATTAATAATCACTTACTCCTGAACCCCGTGCCTCAGACTGGCTCGTTTATCCTCGGCAAGTCACGCTGGAGTAAGAGAGGCGGAGAGGGAGGGGACCGAGAGAGAGGGGAAGGTGGGTGGGGGGGACGAGAGATGGTGTTGTGGTGGAGTGAGGGAGGGGATGGAGGGTAGGTAGGGGAGGGAGAATGAAATTCGAAATTGTGACCACATAATTTGTCTGTTTTCTTTTATTCAGGGGATGATATAAAGGAGTTAATATTCTGTAGATAAAGCTGCATTACACCTTGTATAGCGGAGTTAGATAAGCTTTAGATACTGTAGGTGGTGATATCAAGTGCTGGCTCGTGAGAGATATTGATTTGACAAATCAAACATTAGAGCGGAGACAGATATTTGTGTTTTTCCGTGTATTTTGACTTCGGACGCAGAATGGAATCTGGATGGCTTTGACTTCCGTAATGTTTGTGTAAGAAACGTCCTCTACCCTTACATGTAATTATTTTTTAAAACTAAATATTATATGCAACCTTTGACATGGCTTTGTCCACAGTAAATAAATGATCATCCTTGATGTATACACTCCCTCTATACAGTCACCATCATTTCAATTCAATAATTATTTAATGTTATCTTTATATGAAAAGGCTATTTAAAAGATTGTGCACAAAAGGTAAATAAATTTGATGTCTCTGCTCGTGGGTGGATATGATAACGGTATCTCTCATAAGTTGTTAGAAGGAAAATGAAACAAAATCCTACCCAAGCTCCCAAAATATATCTGTGTCAATGTTTACCGACACTAATCAAGCCAAAGCAACCAGGAACGCCTTAGTAAGTAGTCCAGTGGCCTCATGCCTTAAAAACCCTCATGCAGCCTTCGCGGCACCGAGGAAACAACGTTGTTGATGGTTAGGTGGTTTCACCTGAACAGCTCCCGCTTGTCCTTGGTGTGCTGGAGGAGGCTGGCCCGTGTCCTCACGTTCTCTGGCTTCCACGCGTTGACAATCTGGGCCTACACAATCTCGATGGCTCTGCACTAATATCTCATCTGTCACGTCAGTATATTTCTCTCACGAGCTAGCCTTTGATATCACCACCTATCTAAAGTTTGTTATCTGACGCCGCTATACAAGGTGTAATGCAGCTTTATTTACCAAATATTAACTCGTTCATATATTGCCCTGAATGTAAGAAAATAGACAAATTATGTGTCCACGCCTTCGCATTTCATTCTCCCTCCCCTACCTTCCCTCCCTCCCCTCCCTTACTCCACCCCAGCACCATCGCTTGTCCCCCCCACCCACCTTCCCTTCTCTCTCTGGCCCCTCCCTCTCCGCCCCTCTTGCCCAGTGTAACTTGCCGCGCATAAACGAGCCAGCCTGAGGCACGGAGTACCGGAGGGTAGGTGATTATTTATGGCCACGACTGTACATGCATCTATAAGGCCTTTCAAAACGAAACAGAACATGGATGCTACCAGTGGTTGAGGCTGGTTTCCCTGCTTTAAACACTCTGGACTTTTCTGTGGGCTTGCCTCGGGCCCCTACACTCGGAAGCAGGCAATATGGGACTGGCTGATGAATAAATGAATTATTTTTGTTGTTTAACACAAGTCATGTAGTTGATGGCATGTATGGGAACATTAGTATGGAGTTTGAACTGTTTTGCAATGAATTTATCAGTTTACAAATATGTAAAATATAATCAGTATCCAGTGATTAAATTTGAGTTTAATGAATGAGGATGGTATACTGTAGATACTTTGGTAACATATAAAGCCTGGATTGGATTGTACAGCTCCGGACAGATGAAACGGCTACACCCCATCCACCAGCGACTTGGTTTGGGTCTCAGTGGTTCTGGTAACAGTTGCAGGTGGAGGGAGGGGGGATGTGGGAGGGTGAGGAGGGGAGAAATGTGGGCGGAGTTATATAGGGGGTAGTGTGGGAGGGTGAAGAAGCACCACGGTCTGGCTGGTGGGAGGGGGAGACGAATGGTTGGGTAGTGGAGACGAGAGTCTGCTGGAGGGTGAGACAGGTGAGTGTGATTAGATGAAAAGAAATTACAAAAAAAAAAAATTATTATTATATCTGCTGCATATATTGCATTTTATCTACTAAATAAAAACACTGTCTATTATTCACCACCGTATTTGGGTATCCTACTCATTATTATTATCCTTTGGATATTAGGCAATAAATAAAGATATTGGACGGTCTTTCGGACCCGAACCAATTTTTTCATAACTTTTTTCTTCAGCTATTTCCGTATTCCTATTATCCCTCGTGCTTGAAGTCCCCCTTTTTATCACTTTCTCCTACGCCCTACCTTTTTTTTTTTAGGCATAAGGCAGTTTAACTTTCTCTTTAAATAACCATATTTGTCAACAAATATTCCTTTCATTAATCTATTTAATTACCTGTTTCCTTTCAATATGCATTTGTCTAATAATGGGTGTTACACCTTAATTGGCGCCGCTATTTGACGTTTTGAATAAATTTGGTCTAAATTTACGCATATATTGCAGTCTCTCTCAAGTAAGCTGGCAACCTCACACATCCTCCCCCCTGCTTTCTCCTTCTCTCGCTACCCGTTCCCTCCTTTCCTTTTGTAGTACTGTTTATCTATTCTTTCTCATATTTTTAACCTCATTCCTTCTTACAAACTTTTAATGCCATAGGAATTTCTCCCTTATCACCTACAGTCCTACTACATGAAAGTGGAAAAAACTGCCATCGGGAAAAGAATAACTGAAAATTTATGGCGAAGGTTACGATATTAGTTATTTTGAATGGAAGTGTTTGCAGATACGCATTCTTGATGTGATTATCGCAGCCACAGCATTTCGCCTGCATAAAACAGAACTATAGGTTTCATGCATTACCTCCTTACGTCCAGCATTACTGTGCAGAACGCCATGTATAACACATTAAGGACCACAAGGACAGTACTGGTAGTCATCGTGATTCTCATGAATCTCTCTATAGGCTATTGAAAACAGTGCTTTATGCTCAACTTCAGAATTATGTTCTCATCATGGCAATGATAGGCAAAGATAATACAAACAATATATACAACCAAATAATCATTTATTATACAACAAAGCTCAAACTGGCTCCGTCCTACCTGAAAAAAATTAAATACCTGATCATATATATATATATATATATATATATATATATATATATATATATATATATATATATATATGGATGATGCCATGTCGTAGCGCTTAAGGGAATAACAGGGATGACGACGGTGATAATTGTCGCAAGGGAACGAGATGAAAGGAAAATTTCCTCTACCTGAAGCAAATTCTAATGGACATTAATAATTCCAGACCCCGTTTATTGACAATAATTTTTATAGATCTGCATGTCGCCGTTATTGCGTCTCGGAACATTTCGGTAGATGATACAACTGATATAAATTGATAAATGGGTAGAGAGATATCCTTATCGTCTATATTACGTGATAAGTATGATATAGTAATGATAATCTGTCCTGATAGAGTAAATCTTGCTGTGACGGAAGGGTATCAGAAGTGTTTCTTCTTCGTAAATTGAAGCTCGATGAATACTCTAGACTGTATGCCAGGAAGCAGGTGACCTTGGTGTTTCTTATGAGGGATCCGGTTCGTGGCATAGTATGGAGGATGCATAGAGCTCAAATTTATCAAACAGATAGTATCCTCGTAACTGGCCACCTCTTCAACCACTTCCTGAAACTCAGACATGGAGTACCGGGGTGAGAATAACGCCATAATGACTAATACACCACAAACACATGGATATTTATACATCAACGAGAAAGGACTGTGGTTCACTTGTATTTTCTATGGACTGCAATAAACACCGTTACTCAGGGCACACCACCATTTCCATGTTTTGTCAGTATATACTGAGATGAATCATTCGAACCGAAACAGGTAGATCCTCTCCGTCAACTGAGACAGTGGCATACTGACATGTGAATTAATTGTCATGTCTGGTTATTCTTTAGAAACCTTAAAAAAAAAAAAAAGACTTGGTTTACCTGTAGAAACAAATAAAATAGTAGTTAGAGGACAAACTTGTGCCACGTGACACTATGCGAAATCGTTAGGTTTCCTGCCATGAACAGAGGTGTTAACAGAGGTATCAGCCACCCCGGGGCATCAGTCACACCGATTCAGAATGGAGGCAAGACGTAGAGAGGCAAGACGGAGAGAGGCAAGAGAAAGGAGGATTGGTTTGAGAGGGCGCATTGTAGGGATGCGTGAAGCCGGGCAGTCCATCCGAGCCATCGCTAACACCCTGGGAATTTCCACCAACACTGTCCAAAGGTGGATAAGAAGGTGAGTGTAGATATAGTTCCTCTAATAATAAATAACATAACCGTCAGTTTAGGAGTTAAAGACACATAAGGTTTATGAAATAACACCACATCATGTTCTTCCTGACCTTACTATATAATACATTTACTCTACTGTATTTCCTTCCGTCTGGCCAACGCAAGTTTAAATATGGTAACATCGCATTGCACGCTCGTGATTGGCGGAACAAATGTGGTCCTTTATCCTTGGCTTGTTAAGATAAATATTTAAAATTTATGCCTTCATAAATGTATTTTTATTAATCTTTGTGTCGTTGAGTAATAAAATAACGTTAACGAAGGAATAACTTAATTGTTCATCTCAATAAGTAAAACGTAATCAACATATCTTCGGGGAGGCGGTGGCTCAATCGGTAGAGAGGTGGCCTGCAATCCTAACGGACCCAGGTTCGAATCCCGGCTGGGGCAGGGAACAGTTTAAGGATTTGAACTTCATTAAATCAGGCTTTACTGATCTACCAGAAGACCCGCCGACATGTCGTAAAAATACCCCCGCTAATACCAATACACCAGTCCTGTATGAGACAACCCTAGCATGTATTCAATATGGACGGTGGGTGTTAGCGCTGAAGTGGTGACATGTAGAGGTGTATGGTATGTAGGAGGACTGCAGGGCCTTGATAGCAGGCTGTGAAGCCTATGCCCAGAGTCGGACACATAAAAAAAAAAAAAAAAAATCACGAACTGCCAATGCGATAGTGTCATATTTACAAATAATGCCACAATCACGTAGGCCTGACGAAATAAAATAGTATATATTGAAACTGTTTATAGATGAAAGTTTTAATGTGTAGACAACTAAGCTAGAAAACACGCATCCCGGATAATGTTAGGGTAAGGACTGCAGGTCTACATTAAGTCAGGTGCGACTGTGTTGAATGATTCATGTAAAATCTGATGCCAGACTACTCCTCCCAAAAGCCTCGTTCCCTAGTTTAGCCCTCAAAAATTGAGTAGGAGTAAGTAGAGCGGTTATTAAGACAAATTAGATAAAGAAAACTACACAGAAAAATCAGATGAAACTGTCACTGTCATATCATAAATATGTAACTGGTGGCAACGAGGTGGTTATCTCGTATCTGAGACGGATACCCGGGTCGGTGGAGTAGGTGGACAATTTTCCGAGCCAACTGTGTTCCTGATCGCGTAGCAGAAAGTAGAAACTCTGATGTAAAACCGGGGGTTGCACCCTCATCTAAGGTGCCTAATTCGCCGTGAAATATATATATATATATATATATATATATATATATATATATATACACATTTTTTTTTTTCACGTAGTTTAGGGCCTGCCATAATCTACGTGACTTTGAGCTTTCTTCTGTAGGGGAAGAAGGTCGAATGTCGCCTAGTTTTTCAAAGAGAGTAATTCAAACAAGACTAACTAAACAGGATATCAAATTTGGGATTCTGGCCAGTAAGCTCCTTCTGCTCTACACGCCTCAAATATGAATATTATTTTTCATTGAAATATATTTGAACCGGTTTCTGTATGATGAGTTTCCTATGTGGAAAGAATTTGTTTTCTGTGTTACATATAAGAAATTACCCAAAGTTTTCTTTTATCATGGCCTTTTTTATCAATAACCATGATCAACACTATGAACTCTAAATTTAAATTTGTTTGCCAGAGCAGAGAACACTGACTGGTATGGCAACCTACCACGGGGAAGACCATCACGGTGCACTACTCCTGCTCAGAGGCAAGATATTGTGCAAACCGCAGAAGCCGATCCACAGACAAATGCGGTAGCCATAAGGGAATCGCTTCAACTTGATGTCAGCGAGAGGACTGTTAGACGAGTGCTGCACGAAGCGGGGTTGCATCATAGGACCCCAGCAAACAAGGAATTTCTGAATGACCAACATCGCGAGGGAAGGTTACGGTTTGCCCAACAATATGTTGACAAGCCAGAGGAATTTTGGAAGAGAGTGATATGGACAGATGAGAAAACCTTCTCCTCTTCGTGTCACGGAAGGCGCCACTGCTGGAGGAGGAATAATACTCTGTGAGTATAATTTCTGAGGTTTTTGCTTCTATAAACTAAACTATTCAGTCATACATGACCATAAGAATATATAAATAATTGCTGCAGGGGGACAACCGGTTTAATTACAACGTCAGCGACATCAATAGAATAGTTACTAATAAGAGTCCATGCACAGTAAATTACTTTGGGTATATAGGGTTACGCAGTGTTTGAATTAGTGACTGTAAAACATTTTCCCTAAAACAAAGAAAAACTTTAAATACTAATGGGATGGAAAGATCACGCTGGCATGAAGTCAACAACTTTAAATAATACCCACACTAGACAGACGTTGATTTTTCCCTTGGGAATCCTAAAAGTGGTAAATGTAATAACTCTACGTGCTTACATTCAAAATGCATATTCACTTAGTATGTGTCACTGCTACCATACCAACCTGAACTATGGCACACAGACTGACAAAGACAACCTACCAAATCTTATCCCTAGCGAACAGGTTATTTAATGATCTATTACTCATACATATAGATATCATCTTTGCAGATTTCGCACCATCAATTTAGGCTCCCCCTACGTAATCAATATTTATCCTACCATTGTTCAGTTAGTAACCCTATAAATGAACTTCTATAAGGCAACCACGCATTTCACATGCTTGTTCTTTAGTGTAGGCTATTCCTCAGTTGCACTGAAGTAAGACAGGCATTCATGGCATGTCATTAACATTTCCCAATATTGTTAAGAACCTTTTGTTAGCATAAAACAAATATGCAATTATACCTTGAAGATTATTAATGGTAGCCTCCTTCTTTCAACAGATACAACCAGGAAAACGTCTTTCATGTGGCCAGGAGTGGACACGTGAACGTTAATATTTGGGGGTGGGTAAGCTGGCATGGGATGGGTGACATGCACCACATAGAGGGTCGGTTCAATTCCGAGAAGTATATTGATATACTTAATAACTTCTTTCTGCCCTCATTTTCTGCCAGCAACCATCCCTTTCCTACTGGTCCAATATATTTTGTCCAGGACAGATGCCCCGTTCACCAGGCTCGCGTGGTCCAGGAGTGGTTCCAGGAGCACCCTCGCTTCCAGCTTCTGCCCTGGCCCAGTAAGGGTGCGGACTGCAACCCCATAGAAAATATCTGGGGATCAATGGTAACTTCGTGGGAGCCTGAACATGAACGCACACCCCAGGAGCTACTGGACCACTCCCGGCGAGTATGGGAAGTCTTCCGGGGTAAACCTGACCTTGTGAAATGTCACACAGGCAATATACAAAGACGTCTTCAGGCTGTGATCGAAAAGGGTGGTGGATGGACAGGATACTGAGAGGTAGTAAGTGTTAAGTCTCATTGCTCTTATTCTATGAAATATATATGTTAGATGTGCAAATAACACGCACACACAATTATATAATATAAATATATATATATATATATATATATATATATATATATAGAGAGAGAGAGAGAGAGAGAGAGAGAGAGAGAGAGAGAGAATCATATATTTAATTTCTTCAGGTTACATGTGATTGTGTGAGCTGGTTACACCCTTGAGACTGCAGCACGGAGGCAGTTTGAGCTTTGTTGTATAATTAATGATTATTTGGTTGTATATATTGTTTTTATTATCTTTGCCTATCATTGCCATGATAACATAATTCTGAAGTTGAGCATAAAGCACTGTTTTCAATAGCCTATGGAGAGATTCATGAGAATCACGATGACTACCAGTACTGTCCTTGTGGTCCTTAATGTGTTATACATGGCGTTCTGCACAGTAATGCTGGACGTAAGGAGGTAATGCATGAAACCTATAGTTCTTCTGTTTTATGCAGGCGAAATGCTGTGGCTGCGATAATCACGTCAAGAATGCGTATCTGCAAACACTTTCATTCAAAATAACTAATATCGTAACCTTCGCCATAAATTTTCAGTTATTCTTTTCCCGATGGCAGTTTTTTCCACTTTCATGTAGTAGGACTGTAGGTGATAAGGGAGAAATTCCTATGGCATTAAAAGTTTGTAAGAAGGAATGAGGTTAAAAATATGAGAAAGAATAGATAAACAGTACTACAAAAGGAAAGGAGGGAACGGGTAGCGAGAGAAGGAGAAAGCAGGGGGGAGGATGTGTGAGGTTGCCAGCCTACTTGAGAGAGACTGCAATATATGCGTAAATTTAGACCAAATTTATTCAAAACTTCAAATAGCGGCGCCAATTAAGGTGTAACACCCATTATTAGACAAATGCATATTGAAAGGAAACAGGTAATTAAATAGATTAATGAAAGAAATATTTGTTGACAAATATGGTTATTTAAAGAGAAAGTTAAACTGCCTTATGCCTAAAAAAAAAAAGGTAGGGCGTAGGAGAAAGTGATAAAAAGGGGGACTTCAAGCACGAGGGATAATAGGAATACGGAAATAGCTGAAGAAAAAAGTTATGAAAAAATTGGTTCGGGTCCGAAAGACCGTCCAATATCTTTATTTATTGCCTAATATCCAAAGGATAATAATAATGAGTAGGATACCCAAATACGGTGGTGAATAATAGACAGTGTTTTTATTTAGTAGATAAAATGCAATATATGCAGCAGATATTATAATATTTTTTTTTTTTTGTAATTTCTTTTCATCTAATCACACTCGCCTGTCTCACCCTCCAGCAGACTCTCGTCTCCGCTACCCAACCATTCGTCTCCCCCTCCCACCAGCCAGACCGTGGTGCTTCTTCACCCTCCCACACTACCCCCTATATAACTCCGCCCACATTTCTCCCCTCCTCACCCTCCCACATCCCCCCTCCCTCCACCTGCAACTGTTACCAGAACCACTGAGACCCAAACCAAGTCGCTGGTGGATGGGGTGTAGCCGTTTCATCTGTCCGGAGCTGTACGTGTCCTGTTGTAAACATCCAACTAGAATGGAGATGCGTGCCTTCTACTTTAGAAGCAGAAGGTTACCCCCTTGGTGTCTGAGGCACTTGATAGATAACATTACTATGATGCATTAATGAGTGAATATATGAGTAAACATTTGAAAGATTCATGGACTTTAAATTTTTGCCACTAGATAGTAAGTTTACAACATGGTCTAATGATTCATACACATGCCAAATGATGGAGATGCTGCTACTGCCAGTCTGAGTGAATATAGATTGCATTTTAATTGAATACTGATTGGATAATAATTGACTTGTGTAGCCTATATATAAGTGTGTGTGGGGGGGAAGGGTAGTTTTTATGAGAATAAGTGAAATTTAGTGCATCTGCATTTTATTGCATGTGCACTTAATTTAACAGTATTTGCACACACACACACACACACACACACATATATATAATATATATATATATATATATATATATATATATATATATATATATATATACATAACATATACTCCTTGATAAAAGGCATGTGTCATAGAATTTACATTTTAATTTCAAATATATCTGTCGATTTTTCTTAGCTTTGCTTGTATAAAGTGTGATACTATATAACTTATAAATTACAAGGAATATCCTCATATTATAGAGTTTGGCTTAACATGTACTTCTTGATTCTCCTTCCAAAAACATTTATAACAGTTATACTTTATAGAAATAACATTTTATTATCTAAAGTACCTGTTGATTTTTCAGAGCTTTGGGTGTATAAAGAGTGATAATACATACAGCATATATGTAATATATAAATTACAAGGAATATCCTCATATTATTAAGTTTGGTTTAACAAACGCTCCTTGATTCTCCTTCCAGAAACCTTCTAAATGTTATACATTATAGAATTTACATTTTATTTTCAAATTTCATTGCTGTTTTTTCTGAACTTTGCTTGTATAATGTGTGATATTATACAGTACTGTACAGTTTATAAGCTACAATGTAGGTTTTATTAACCTCATCAATCAAAGTGTATGAACTCATATATTTGTGGGGAATACTGTGCGGTTGGGGCGGAGTATGGTATGGGAGGGCAGGGGTAAAGGATACTAAATTTATCCGTTACAGGGTAAACTAATTAGGTCATTCCACCTATAAGAGGGTAATTTTATGTAAGTTTTTTTTTTTTTTTTTTTTACTTTTCTGAAAGGGTGCTTACGGTATGGGAGGGCAGGGGTAAAGGATACTAAATTTACCCGTTACAGGGTAAACTACCAAGGTCATTCCACCTATAAGAGAGTAATCTTATGTAATGTTTTACCTTTCTGAAAGGGTAATTGTGAAAGGTAATTTTAATTCTATTTTACCTTTTTAAAGGGTAGCGTGTGCTGGACACTAAGATTACCCTGATTTTTTCCCCCTTTTTACCCGTAATTTCTGAGAGTGTAACTTCGATCTCATCGCCACACTGTTGTATCTATATCCTTTTCCTGTCACTACTCAGTGCTCACTGTTCCTCTGAACTATCTGCTTGCATCCTTCCAACATTAGTGCGGGTGCATAGCACTCGTTTAGCAGCAAACGCTCATCTCTTTTTCAGTCCAACTCTCCAGTACAAGAGTTTACTATTATTCCCAGTTCTTCATGTATGCATCAGGGCAACTCTGGACTTTCTCTTTCTGTCCCTCCTACTGACAATGACCTCCAGTCTTTTAGGGTCCAGGAACCTCAAAATGAGCTGATTTTGAATTAGGCTTTTTATTATTATATATATATATATATATATATATATATATATATATATATATATATATATATATATAATGTGTGTGTGTGTGTGTGTGTGTGTGTGTGTGTGTGTATGCGACCTAGCCATGCATAGGCAAAACGATGGAAGATATACATTTGCAATTGCAATGTCACGGGGTTTTAAAAATATCACGGGGTTTTTTAAATAAATGCTAAATATTATTTAATTGATAATAATGTTCAATAATATTGCAGAGCAGGGACAATGATTGTCTTGCTAAATCAAGCAACGATTACTTTATGCTGGCCTGCTTCGCACAATTCTCTAAGAACGAGAATTTATAAACTTTCTCAACAGTACACAGCAGAGACTAATTACTCAATTGCTGTTACTGTTAGCCTCTAGAGAAAGTTACTTCACCCCTGACAATAAATAACTAATACTAATAATAGCATCAGGTTCTTGCTGGTGCTTAACTCCTAGGAGGCAATGGATTTTAAGTTTAATACAAGACTGGCCTAAGTACCAGTTATGAATAGCAAACGTTTATGCAAGCTAGGAGCTATAAGAGAAATAAGCTTAACTGCGGAGAAATGAAACAAGAGTTTACATTACATTAAGCTCAAGAAAAAGAACTGTTAAATTTATTGATTAAAAAATAAATTTAACGTTACATTTCTAATCAAATTAATGAGATCGCACTCACTCACTCACACAAGAGCTAAATTCTTACGCCTAGGAAAAACACCTTAACTAAACTCTTAAAACTAAGAAAACGAAAAGAAATACTGGTCAATGAATGCAGTGTATCACCCAAGGAGGGTGGGAGCTTAGAGAAACTGTAGTCAGTGGAGTCTGGGTGCTAGTGACCTCTTCTCTCACACTTCTGGAGCACAGAACCTCTCTCCGTCAGAGCAAACACTGGACTGCTTTCAAAATACGATGTATGGGCAGGACACACAAGCCACCGGAAGAAGGCGTGGCTAATGTTTGAGGCAAGCAGGGGCGAACAATAAAGAAACAATAGTATCGCTCAGTAAAGCACTTAGTGACGTGCATTAAATCGGTCACTTTTGAAACAGTGACGAATGTTTTGAAAAGTATACCCCGAAATGGAGAGAGAAACGGTTAACTGAGCGATACACAGTGAGTTTTCCACTAATAGTTCGTGGCTTCTCACAAAAGGGAAATGTCGCGAATTTGATTCGTGACATTACGCCCCTACAAAATTAAATTTTTTCCTTATGGGAAAAAATTTGTGGATATGTATATATATATGTACACATCCTAACTCATTCACACAAGATTTACACTGTGGTGTGTGTGCTATCCTGCTATAGGAGAAAGTCGCAGTCGCCAGTGAGCGAAAAAAAAACTCGTATTTACGTTAATAGAAGCAAGCTTGAGGGAAAAAACTCCGTGACGACGGTGAAAATCCTGTACTCAGGTCAACTGAGCGAAAGTTCGCTACATTTACACTGACAACTAATTGTTGTGTAGCGTGGTGTATGTAATACATGGTGTAGGTGTGACAGTTGTAGTGTAACTGTACCTACGTGTAAAATGACACAGTAAATAATAATATGGCGATGACGAAGGCAGAGGAGAAGAGGCGGCAGTGTGCGGCAACCGATCAGCTGGCCCGCACAGCAAAACTGCTACACCCATTGCTGTACCTGCAAAACCAATTAAGGTGGAGCATCAAAAGTGTCTATGAGACAAAATTCTTATTACGTTACAATTACTCTCTCTGCCTAGCAATCAGTACATGCTACGAAAAGTACGCTCTAGCTGAAAAATACAAGTGACAGCCTAAGCTTCGTACATTCGAGGTCACCATTAATTATAGCACACGATTAGTGTCGGCAAGTTGAGAATCCTTGCGCAAACTCGGGTCTTCCATAGCCTCGAACTGCACACGGGTCCTCAACCTGTGCCTTAATCTACAGTACTTATATTAATATCGGGGAACTGAGAATCCTTGTACAAACTCGGGTCCTCCATAGCCTCGAGTCGCCTCTGCGGAGTTCTCACTTCCCCCTTTACCTACAGTACTTATATTAATATCGGGGAGCTGAGAATCCTTGTACAAACTCGGGTCCTCCATAGCCTCGAGTCGCCTCTGCGGAGTTCTCACTTCCCCCTTTACCTACAGTACTTATATTAATATCGGGGAGCTGAGAATCCTTGTGCAAACTTGGGTCTTCCATAGCCTTGAGTCGCCTCTGCAGAGTTCTCTCTCAAACTTCCCCCTTAACCTACAGTGCTTATATTAGTATCGGGGAGCTGAGAATCCTTGTGCAAACTCGGGTCTTCCATAGCCTCGAGTCGCCTCTGCGGAGTTCTCTCTCGAACTTCCCCCTTAACCTACGGTACATAATATGTATGTACAGGCCCTGGACATAATGTGTCCTGTGGGGCCAATGGGCGAGACGTCAGGTCTGCGCCCACTTCACCACTACCCTGTCTCTCAACTGACTCGGAGATTACAGGTGTGGTTACGAACGGCACAGGAAGGACATGTCCCTGATTAGTGGTGTTACTTTGACATCACACTGCAGGAACGGACAAAACTATCTATGTCTCATCCCATCCCTGGCCAGAAAAAGTCAGCTCGGATACGGCCCTGGGTCTTCACATTTGACCATGTGACCTCCTGAGGCTGAACAATGACCCCATTGTAACACTGCTTGGCGGTACTTGGCGGGAACGACAAACTGCAGTCGAACCTTGCCCTCAGGTGTTCGTGACTCACGATAGAGCCGTCCTTGTTTGCGAAGGAACTTGACTCGACCTCCCCGTGAATACTTAATCACTCGACCCTTTTGTTTGTTCTGCACGGCAGCAAGTGTCGGGTCAGAATGTTGTTCTTGTACAACGAGTTGGCTACACATCAGATCTTGCGGCGATTCAATGATCACTGGGGTGACACAGTCTGGAGCCTCAGTCATGGCTCGTGTTACCGCAGCAGCCGAAGTCTGAGTAGCGTCATCATCGGAGCAACTATCCTTGACTCCGTGAATGTTGCCTACAATTAGGTCAAATAAAAGTTCTGGCATGACAACTGCAAGTGTCGTACCAGTATAAAATGGAGATGCCACCTGGATACATGCCTCAGGGAACAATCTCACTGATCCATCAATAAGGTTTGCATGGATCTGTCGACCTGTATACTGCTCAGGCCGAACTAGACTGCTTGACAGAGCAACCTGAGGAACCATTATCTCTCAGGACCTTCACAGGAATGCCTCCCACAAACCCTGGCTGAACAAGGAAGGTACTGTCACCTGTGGGAGGGCCTGTGGAGGAAGCAGCTAGCCACTCATGAGGCTGCTGAATTGATGCGGCAAACATTGTGCCTTGTGAATTATATACTTGGGAAGATGGAACATTGGCCATCTGTGGAGGGGGGTTCACTGTCACTGTGGGACTAGTGAACTGTGGGGGAGTACCCATACTGGTAGGGACGTGACCACCGTGCTGCTGCTGAGGAATGAAGGCTGCGTTCGCTTCCTGCCTCTTTTGAGCTGGTGGTGAAAAAGTTTGTCCCAACGGTCGGTTGCGTGGCTGATACTGCTGCTGGTTAGGGTACTTGTTATACCTCTTCCACTCAGGTTTCTGAGTGTTTTGCCCCTGGTCCTTCCACTGCGGTTTTGGACCCTGGCCATTATTCTGAGAATGGCCTTGTTGCTGGGATTCAGTCTGAGACGGCTTCCCAGATTTATCAGGTTTTCTGTTCCAGGTGTTTTGCTTACGAGTTTGATACCCATATGCAGTGAAGTACGCTTCAGCCTTTTCTGCCATTTGGCTGGCATCTTTCACCTGGCAGATCTTAAGCTGTGCTATGAGCTCAGAAGGCCATGACCTCTCTAGCTGTGTATGCAGCATAAGGTCAGTTATCCCCTCACGCGTGGAAGGAGTTTCATCTTTCTCCATCCACTCATTTAAGTAAGCAGTGAGACGATCAAGGAACTGAACAGCTGTCTCCTTGTCTTGGAGACGAGCTCGCATGAACTGAACTTTGGCGTCATCTACTTTGAGACCATACGCCTTAATGAGTGCAGCTTTCATCATCTCATACGTGAGATTGTCTCCACGAATTCTGTGGAGAATATCGAGGGCAGGGCCCTCAAATAAACTAAGAAATTGGATCCGCTTAGCTGCCTCATCCAGTTGATACATGTCTGCCATGTCCTCAAAACGAGCTATGTACAGCTCGATTCGCTCGCTTTCCTTGTATGAAGGAAGCTTGATGCGTGGGGTCGCCAGGACATGTGCAGGGAGAACGCTCGTGGAGCTTGGACCAACTGCACCAGACGTGTCTGAAGCCAAGGAATCTCGCTTGAGCTTCAGCACTTCAAGTTCATGTTTTTCTCGTGCCTCACGTTCGGCACGCTCATATTCACGTTGTTCCCGCTCGTATTCGCGTTGTTCTCGCTCGTGTTCTAACTCGAGTTCGTGTTGTTTTTGCTCGTATTCGCGCTCCTTTTCGCGTTCCTCACGCTGTTCTCGCTCATATTCGCGCTGAATCTTACGCTCTTCATGGGCATCATTCTCGCGCTGCTGCTCCTGATTATGCCGTGAGAGTATATACTCTTTAATTTCGGTTGGGTCTGAAAGACCCATTTCTTTGGCTTCCTGTAAAAATACAGTGGTAGCCATGGCGCTAATTTATTAAGCAAATGAAACTGAGTACTGACTGCTTCGCAAACGAATGCTAATGACACAAGTAAAGAGTACAGACACAAGCTAGTGGTGACCAGTCTTATCTAGTTAACTGGAAAAGAATAAAGCAAAAATGCCAATAACTGAGAAGACTCAATAATTAACACAATGGGTACGGTGGCTACCCAGGAGCGAATAAAATCGTCTAGCGTTACCAAAAATAAAGTACTAAATAGAGTTAAGTACTCTATGAATTAATAAAGCAAAAATTCACTTGCTAAATTAACAGTAAACACCAGTAAACTTGTGCCTATAAACTTTAATTATAAATACCTAAATATGAACGAGTGAGCACTATCTCGTGAATAGCTTTAGAGCTAGGAGCTAATATCCTGGAATGAGGTCGCCAATTGTCACGAGTTTTTAAAAATATCACGGGGTTTTTTAAATAAATGCTAAATATTATTTAATTGATAATAATGTTCAATAATATTGCAGAGCAGGGACAATGATTGTCTTGCTAAATCAAGCAACGATTACTTTACGCTGGCCTGCTTCGCACAATTCTCTAAGAACGAGAATTTATAAACTTTCGCAACAGTACACAGCAGAGACTAATTACTCAATTGCTGTTACTGTTAGCCTCTGGAGAAAGTTACTTCACCCCTGACAATAAATAACTAATACTAATAATAGCATCAGGTTCTTGCTGGTGCTTAACTCCTAGGAGGCACAACGGATTTTAAGTTTAATACAAGACTGGCCTAAGTACCAGTTATGAATAGCAAATGTTTATGCAAGCTAGGAGCTATAAGAGAAATAAGCTTAATTGCAGAGAAATGAAACAAGAGTTTACATTACATTAAGCTCAAGAAAAAGAACTGTTAAATTTATTGATTAAAAAATAAATTTAATGTTACATTTCAAATCAAATTAATGAGATCGCACTCACTCACTCACAAAAGAGCTAAATTCTTACGCCTAGGAAAAACACCTTAACTAAACTCTTAAAACTAAGAAAACGAAAAGAAATACTGGTCAATGAATGCGGTGTATCACCCAAGGAGGGTGGGAGCTTGGAGAAACTGTAGTCAGTGGAGTCTGGGTGCTAGCGACCTCTTCTCTCACACTTCTGGAGCACAGAACCTCTCTCCGTCAGAGCAAACACTGGACTGCTTTCAAAATACGATGTATGGGCAGGACGCACAAGCCACCGGAAGAAGGCGTGGCTAACGGTTGAGGCAAGCAGGGGCGAACAATAAAGAAACAATAGTATCGCTCAGTGAAGCACTTAGTGACGTGCATTAAATCGGTCACATTTGAAACAGTGACGAATGTTTTGAAAAGTATACCCCGAAATGGAGAGAGAAACGGTTAACTGAGCGATACACAGTGAGTTTTCCACTAATAGTTCGTGGCTTCTCACAAAAGGGAAATGTTGCGAATTTGATTCGTGACATGCGATCAGGAATATCGCTCTGTTATTAAGACAAACAAATAAGAAACTCCCAAGGTAAAGATAATATAAGGTAGTTTCACATGGGGGGGGGGGCTGGAAGCAAAAACGTGTCTCGGTCCACGCATGGCGTCAGATAATACAGACTGAGGGTCTCTGCTTGGTAGTCAGGGCCAGTCACACACCCACCTGCCCTGTGATATGAGCTCCCTGACTTATATGGATTACTTTTATTTGCAACCTAAACTGCATGCAGAGCAATGAAAAGGTTAATGCTATGTTTCTGAGATATTATACAATATGTCTGCAAGAAGAACTATCTGTTTTCAGAGAATATAGAAATGTCGTATACAGGGTCATACAGACACAGATTCGACGTCACAGGTGCATGTAAGCTAGTTGATTATGAGAAAAACAACCAAAAATATTGACAGAGATCACTGGTTGATAGCATAGCAACCAAACATCTACCAATTGATCCGGAAATCGTCAGTTTACATTTGTATACCATTACATTTTTTTTTTTTCACACTCTAATTCTCTCTCTTTCTCTCTTATTATCCTTGACGTCAACCCCTCTGCACAAGCCGGATATAGCGAACCTACCCCTCATATTCTCTTTACCTTGGAAACTCCCACACCTTATCCTGAAAAATTTGCTGAGTTCGGAAGAGCGCTTCACTAGATTTCATAAGTTATTGTTCACTCTCGCGTTATTTATCGTAATGAAGTGGTTCGACATTCGTGTTGACAATAATACATTCAAGATTATCACGTCATTCTTTAAAGTCCGGTTTTCCAGTTTTGTCGTAAACAGTAGATTCCTTCTTCTCATTAAAGTTTCCATGCCTCAGTCTGCCACTTTAGTCAGCCACAAGTCCTTGGAGATTTAAGATATGCAGGCCTGCCTTATCTGGAATCATTTGTTAACTACATGCATAGAATATGTGGAGAGAATGTAGAGTGAGAAACTAATTAGGAGACCGTATGTGAGTGAGGTGGTGGGGGAGAGGAGAGGAGACCGAGGATGAGATTGAGAGATGAACCAGAGAGGTGTATGAAAGAAGGGGTGTAAGATGGGGAGACCAGTGAAATGGCAGGAGACAGGGTGACATGGAGGCTATTTGTTTGTAACAGCTCTATAAGGCAGTGGTTCTCATACCTGGGGTAATTATCCCAACTGGGGTAAAAACAGCATTTCGGCTGGGGTAATATACTTCTGGATGCACGGTGGCATAACAACGTTATTAACATTTATAACACTTAAATTCGCCGTCTGAGATAAGATTAATACGTTCTGTCAACAAATGGAACTATGGTACAGGCGAGTCCATACCAGCGTTGCTATAATCACAAGACTAGACCAGTTTCTTCAAAGTAGAGAGATTCAGTGCCCAGCACCCAAAACTGTTGAGCATCTACTCACACTCAAAACGTGATAAATTTTTTCTGGAAAGTGAGGGCCTGAAGATGAACACTGCAAGAATGAAGTAATCATTTTTTGTCGCCGAAGATATCATTTCTGACATCGACCCTACAGAAGTCGAATTCCTGAACTTGAGATATGATTCCGTGACCCATGGCATTTTCGATGCTGTCGAGGACATCCCATCTTTCTGGCTCAAGCAAGGAGCGATGGGATATCCAATTGTAATGATTCGAGCTATCGATGTACTTCTTCCATTTCCCACGGCTTATATGTGTGAACCTGGGTTCTTGGCTATGTACCACATCAAGTAAATGACTAGAAACCGGTTCGTTCCAAGCTCAGATATGAGGCTGGCTCTGTCAAAAACTTAACCATGCATCCAAAATCTGGTGTCAAAAAATAAGTTCATCCATCCCACTAAGTTTATAGCAGCACTGCGACTGTTGCATTATTACTTATTTTTGTATAGTGCAGAGCAGAAATACGTTTGTAAGTTTGTGTTTTCTATAAGAGGGTTTATTAAATGAGAAAAAAAGAGTACAATTTTACGTTGGGTAATTCGAACATGACAGACTTTGAATAGGGGTAAAGCCTTACGGGATTCAAACGTTTGGCTATAAATAGACATAGGAGCATGCAAAAAAAAAAGAGGCCCCCCCCCCCAAGTGGGGAATCACACCAGCCACAAGCCGATACATGTATAGCGCGGCTAGAAATAATCTTCACCTTGACCTTCTTTCACCAATGTCGAACTTGTGGTAGATTATCAACCCTTCTACACACCTGTGAAATTTTGTTAAGATATCTTGAGCGGTTGCGAAGTTATCTTGCTAACAGACACAAGACCTTTACCTACTCTCAACAAATTTTATCTCGTAGGGGATTTTCATCTCTACTACTCGCCTTTAAAGTTTTGGGATATCTTGAGCGGTTGCGAAGTTATCTTGCCAACAGATACTCACACAAACATACAAATTGAATACAATACCAGCTTCGTTATCACGGCTGGTAAATATGCATGAAAAATTACTGAGGTAGACATATCCCAACACTAGGCAGAGTATACCTAACCATCAACAGTGAATAAACAGAAACTATAGTATTTTTTAATTCTTGCCCCAAATTTTCGTCTTTTTGCGACAATTTCTACAGTTCTACCTTCTTTTCATATTACTTCTTCATGACTAGTCTCATAGTCTAGTGAAAATCTACTTTTTCAAGACACCACTCATGATACAGAGATGGAAATTTTAGGTCAGGTAAGAGTAAATTATATACAGTACCAGTAAAGTGCACTTTATGAGCGCAAATAGTGCGAGCAAGTGTTTGGTACAGTACATACCTCTATCATTATACTTTCATTTTCCTGTTATCTCTCAACATTTCAGGTGAGGTAGTTTAACAATAGCAGAAGAACAATTGAGCTAAAACATTTACTTTCTCACTTTTTCTCTCTATCACACACACACACACACACACACACACACACACACACACACACACAGTCACGCATGCAGTCAATATATGAAAGTAAAAAAACAGCTCATTCCTCGCATGTGTGACTTTCATGGTGCATTAAATCAGTTTCATAGTGGAGCATGCCAATTGAAGCCCTCAGCACAATCCCTTGGAATGTTGGGATTCCAAGGTGTTTCTTTGGTCTCAGAAGTAAATATATAGCAAAAAACAAACAAACAAATAAATATTATTGAATGTAACTAGTACCTACTGAGAGAATCTCTTCTTATCTCATACAGAAATTTTATCTCTTTATCTCATAACAGAAATTTTGTTTGCCGCTGAAAACCATCGCGATCGAGCCGTGTCGTGTCAGGCCGGGTCGGGTCGTGATAGGCTGCTCATTTCTTAGTTGAACACAAACATCACTACACTGCCCTTGATTGCTTCATTTACTGCGTTCGTTCGCTTGTAATTAAATAGTATGGTACTTCACTTCAGTAACATTATATCCTATGCACATGTAAAACCTCACCTCAAGATAATATGAGCGTTTAATGTCGACAACACAATAAATACGGAAAATTAGGGATAAACTAGAGGCCTCCCCAAGTGGGAAATCACACCTGCCTTGAGCCGTTACATGTCTTGCGCGGCTCGGATATGACCTTGACCTGGACCTCCTTTCACTAATTTCGAACTCGTAGGAGATTTTCATCCCTACTATACACCTGTAAAACTTTGTGATGGTATCTTGAGCGGTTGCGAAGTTATCATGCTAACAGACACAGACCTTGACCGACTTTAACCCGTTTCGAACTCGTAAGAAATTTTCATCCCTACTAAGCACCTGTAAAATTTTTTGATGATATCTTGAGCGGTTTAACAGATACACAAACAGACAGAGAAGTTGAAAACAATACCAGCTTTGCCATTGATGCTGGTAATAAAAGCCAGTGTGAACAGACCTGAGAGACGGGCAAGGAACGTGGGAGTCTGGGATCCTTTTACAGTGGCAGCCACGACCCCCATGACGAGCAGGGCAGGGGAAGCGATCATCATCCGCTTTCACCTTCATGAAAAAAATAATAATAATAATAGTTTAGAATCACGGAGTACACTAGCACTCCTTAACCGTGGACCAAACTTCAGTGCCCGTTACAGTGCGACTAAACATGGCTATATTATACCCGAGTTTGGAAAATTAAACAATAATAGTAAATATATAAAGTTATTAAAGCTATCGCTTACACACTAAATTTAAGTCATCATAATATTACCTAAACTGTTAGTAACACTTAATTACCATAAATAAGGTATTTTAGGTAAATTTAGAAAAAACATCCAACACTGTAAAACTGTCACAAAGATTTGGGAAAAATTCACAAGAAAAAAAAAAAAAAAAAAAAAAACTTGCCCAAATCTCTCCAAGCACTTCTGGCTCTGCTCCAAGGAGGTTATTTATTAGCACCAAACCCACGTACAATGTACCCAAGTATGTCACTGGTTGGTTATCACTAAACTCAGGTACACTATACCCGAACCCATCACTATGGACAATTCCCAGCCAAGCAGCAGCACGACTTGACCTACCTCCTTGAGCGCTCGGGGAACCCTGAGGGTACTGAGGGTCCCAGCAGACTGGCTTGGTGGGGCCACTGTGTAACGCGAATGACGTCATACGCATCGGGTATATTATACCCAAGTTTAGTACTCTAGGGTTAGATAGAAATAGCGCAGGTTCAAATTGGCGTCCTGTACTATAAGGTATAGGAGCATTGCTCGAAAATGGTTGCAGCGCTTAGTTCTATGTTTATAAACTAAAAGCCCTTCGTTATTCCAATGCAAAACTACTCGCAAAGTCTTGCTAACCTTGGTAGGAGTCGTAAAATCGAACCGTATAAAATTTGATTCTGTTTTTCTTTCATTTTTCTTCATCAGTCATAACTTCAAAACAAAGAGGTGTAAGCGAGCGTACTTTACACCAAAACGCTGCTTGTCAAGTGTTGATGTTTCTTTTCATGTTTAGAAAAGCATTCAGGCTTTGGTTCACAAGTTATAGACTGAAAACCGCATTGCAGTCACCCATAAATGTGTCATTTTGTGCAATATTGGTTAGCTACAGCTCGCCTTCAGTTAAAGAATGTACCAAAACACTTCTTTTCATGGGAAGGCACCCTCATTTTAGTGGTCCATTATGCTTTGCATGCAACAATCCAAATCTAACACTTGCTTTATGCATAATTTTCCTTCCACAAAAAGATCATTAAAAGGAAAACAAATATTTTCTTCTAAGATGATTGTTAACTAGGAATGGTAAAAGTGCACAGATATGAGATGAAAAAAGCACAGAAACAAGAGACCATTCAGGATGGGAGATGTGGAGACCTATAAATAACCACATTCCACCAGCTACAAGTCTGTGGCTAAAGTGTGGAATCTAGGAATGGGTATAGGTGTCCAAGTTTCCTCCCATCCTGAATGCACTCTTGTTTCTGTGCCTTTTATCCCTTATCTGTGCACTTTTGCCATTCCTACTTCTTAACAATAATTTGAAAAGAAAATTTTTGTTTTCTACTAATAGCATATATTAATCTGGCTAATGAATACGCCAACCTTTATCGATTAACCCCTTCAGTGCAAAGACTACTTGATCACGTTACATGATTTTATTCAACATGGATGCCTTTGTAGCTGATATTGTGACCTCCCCCCCCCTTAATAAAAAGGAAAACAGATAATGGAATGCCTACACCTACGACTGCATCAATTTTAACCTATTGTTTCTGGTACCAAGTGCTCCTAAAATGATTCACTGAGAAGCCTGGTAGTCAAGAACTTTGAATCTTACCACTACATTTCACAATCTAATATGCTATAATTTTTGCAGTGTATCTACCTCTCAGTATGTGTATGAAGCCGAAATTGGAAAACGATAGTGAAGAAACTTGGCAGAATGGCTGCAATTGGGTCACTGATAGGCCCATTTCAATTTCATACCTAGTACAATTTTCTAAAAGGTTGTTTTGACACTAATACTTGTCTCCATTGATTTTACTCGTCCTGTAACGATCCAAAGAAAGTATACATGCCTTGTTGACGCCATGGCCAGGAAATTAAGAATGGTCTTGTGTTTTGACACAGCTTTCAACCCTCTCCCATCCTCCTCCCAACATCCATTTCCAACTACAACCACCTTCCTTGATCTTTTGATCGAGAGATAGCTCATTCCTTGGCCTCTTGGTGTGAAGCACATACACACACACACACACACACACACACACACACACACACACACACACCTCTTACTTCTACAATGGAACACATCCTATCTGTTTCTCCTCTCTCAGAAATTTCCATTCTAGGAGATTTCGATGTTCACCACTACCTTTGGCTCTCGTCTCCTTTCACTGATACACCATGCGAACAAGCCGACATCTTTTCTATTTTTAATGGCCTAGTGCAGCTTGTGTAGGCCCTCCACAATACGTCTGCCCCCGATGTATATATGTCCCCCCCCAATGCATACATGCCCCCACTAAATTTGCCAGGTCAGCATGCTTTCCCACGCCTGAAGACGGCGTTATTGCATCAGTTGATATCGGGCAGCCGAGAAGGGTAGACTGTTTTACTGTGAGCTTGTAATAAACTCCTTATCTAGCTGTTTGTACACGGAGTTTCTATCACCAAAGTATTGCAAGTTACATTTGGTAGCAGCGGTGTTTCGAACCATCACATTCTGACCGCCTCCTTGGATTTTTAGTGATACAACAAGATACACGCCGTCTTGCCTCTGCCAGCCTCGCCCCTCCTCCGTGCCTCTAGTGGTGTCATACCATGGCTGTGCTTTTCGAGTGTACCATTTTTCTCGCCAGTGCTCACCTCTCAAACCACCGCACCCATACGCCTTGTTCCTGACCGCATGTGTCGCCGTCGCCGACCTACGCACCTGTTGCACCTGTTCCCAGCACCTGTTCCGAACTCATCATAGCTCCTGCCCCGACGGTGCCAGTTATCACTGTCTGCCCGCTGCCTGCCCACCACCATTCTCTGCATTTGCACCTCACCAACTCTACACCTGCCTTGCGCCGACATCTGCCTCACCACCCACCACCGGCCTCCGCCGTCGCCCGCATCTGGTCTGCATCACGGAGCCTCCTAAGACCGCCACTCCCTGCCGGTGATTCATCGCGGCGTCTCTTCTCCTCTCCGCCCAGTTGCCCCTCCCCGTCGCCCAGCCCCGCCCCGCCCCGTCGCCCCGCCCCGCCCCAGCCCAGCTATGCCCAGCCACCCTGCACGTCATACATCTCGACACTCCCGTTTCTACTGTGTAACTATAGTATATCTTTCCTTTCTCTAGAGATTATCCTCGATTTTCTCTACAGATTGGTTATTGTAAATATTCCATCTCATTTCCATTACCCCGTTTTCATCTTCACCTCCGTTATTTATATTCCATCTCATCCTTCGCATTTTATTTAAACCATCCATGCCCGCACCTTCATTCATTTTCACACCTAGTGTATTCCATTCTCTCATTGTTATTTATACATTTCCACCTACGTATCCATCTTCATCCTTTCATCTTCCATTGCCGCATTAAATGTCGTACTTTCCACGTCAACCGCTTACCACCAGCCCTCTCGACCCGGAAACATCACCTGCTCATACCCCGTCTGCCGACTCTAACACGATCACTCATTTACGAAGTGGCAAAGAGTATCACCGCCCTGTACCTGAGACTCCCGTTTCACTTCCCGCAGAATCACTTACTACCCGTCCTACCCTCGTAAATCCAGATACCTCCTCCTCTACTCCTGCCTCTACACTCCCTTCTTCTTCCTCTACTCCTTCCCCTGTCGTTACTTCTCCTGTCTCTCTTCATACCCCGTCTTGCTCGCCCTTAACTACCACTACCTTCTCTCTCCCACACCTCTCCTGCCGCCACTTCTGCACTTCCAGCCATGGCCAACCCTCCACAGTCTATCTATCTCGACGATGCCAATCGTCCCAAATTTACCGGCCAGGACCCAACTTGGTCTGTCTATGATTTCCTCAGAGAAGTCGAAACAGAAATAAATAATAGACATATTACCGAGGAATCGCTCAAAGTAGCTTACCTCCTCGGTCGCTTGCACCACAGTAAATCAGACATCGGATCCGCGATCCGTGCAGGACATTTCGATAGCATTCGTACCTTTGCTGATTTTCGTACGGAACTCATCAGCCTTTGTTGCCAGCATTCAAATACCGCGTCTCTCATGGGATTCATTAATCTCCTAAACCAACTAGATGAGGACTTTCACGTCCCAGTGCAATATGCCAAGCTCCGCAAAGCTGCCGCCGCCATGAAAGCAACTAGTAGCGAGATGCACCAATTATTGGTAGGCACGAAATGGTTAGAAGACAAGAATGGCGTTCCAATGCTTTCACTCACCAACTTTGCTGACTTAATTGGTTACCTCAGATTCCTTCACTGGCTTACTCCTAAACAGTGAGAGCTCGCCTTGGAAATCGGTTTCAATCCAGGAGATAAAATTATTCAGGTCACTAAAGCCATTCATGAAAGAACAGGTACGAACTACACGCATCAAGGCACCACCCAACCCTTGGCCTCCTCAGTCTGTCACACCTCCACTACCCCAGACCAATCTCGCTCCCATCCCACCACATGCGGCAGACCTGCCACACATCGCTCTCTTACCGCAGGTCGTGATCAATCTAGCGCCCGACGGAACAGACAATCTTCGATTCTTTGCTGGTACTGTGGTCATCCTGGACATTGAGCATCCAGTTGCGACCGTACATACAGACGTCCTCACTCCCAAACCAGACAGCGTACGCCTTCCCGCTCACGTCGTTCACACTGCAAATACAACAAATCAAGCACGACTCACACCACTGAGGAATGTCGTTACCTCAACCGCCCACAGTCGAGGGAAGCGCCGCGTCCATATCGGACCAATATCACGTAGAACCAGAAACCCAACTCCCCATCAGCCATGTAGGTCCCATAACATCCTCGGGTTTAGTCATTCTCGGAAACAGTCATGACATACCAACGTCATTCTTCTTGGACACAGGATCTATAGTAAATCTCATCTCCGAAAATTCCTTACAAATTATTCATCGCCATCACAGCCACGTCAGTTTCCTAGAACCACCAGACATTCGCCTATGTGGTGTTAACGGCTCAGAGTTTAAGGTTAAGGGAAGAGTCACCCTTGAAGTCAACCTCCACAGAGCTTTGCCCCCTATCCTCATTGAATTTCATGTCACTAATGACTTGCAGTATCCCGCAGATGCCCTTATTGGTTTCTCCACCATGGCACAACATTCCATTGCATTATTACCTGCTTGTGGTAGTATAGACATTTCTCGATTCCCGGTTTACACTATGGAATGTCCCCGTCCTGTTCTTACGATCAAATCAGTCCTTTAATTACCTCTGTCCCTATCACTGCCAAAAAGTCCAACCCAGCCCAAACCACCACGATCATCATCTGAGAATACAGAGATCATTCCTTTACTGACTGCGAGCAAGGACATAAAATCCTCAATGTCCCCTGATACATCATCTCAGCCCTCGAACATGGCTCTTACATCCTCTCCCGACAACACTATCGTTGACTCAGACATGTCTCAGTTACCTACCTCACACAGTCTGAATGATCTTCTCCAACACGCAGAGACGAAACGTGCAGTAACGAATACGTGCACAATTTTGTTACCGCATGAGTTCACCAAAGTCTCTGTTTGTGTTGCCGGTGCGAAAGAAGGAGTGGATGTACTAACCCTACCTGAGACGTGTTGTGTGAATGGCTTGACTTATGAGTCAGCGTGGTGTACAGCCTTAGAGGACAGTTTATGCTACCTGTACTTGCTCAATGTCACAAATGCTCCACTAAAACTTAAAAGTGGTGTAAAGATTGGAGACTTCCTAGTATACCCAGTGGCCGTAAAGGTGTGCCAGGATTCCTCAATTCCTACTATTCAGACTGACGATACGCCAATCGGTGTATGTACTATTAACTCTACGGGATCTGCGCCGACGCATTCACCCGATATGCTCTCACATCTCACTTGCACAGATTTCCCAGAACATACGCCTCAATTCCTCGACCTTCTGACCTCGTACAGAAACGTGGTTGCCTTACCCGGTGAACCGATGGGTAGAACAGACCTTGTCAAAGATACGATTGAACTACTCAAAGGAACTCAGCCGATTTACATACCAGCGTATCGATTGCCTCACAGCCAGAGAAAGCAAACAGATCAAATGGTACAGAACATGTTATACCAGGACATTATTGAACCCTCCGTCAGTCCATGGAATAGCCAACTTTTCATAGTAACAAAGAAGGACGGCAACTTTAGACCAGTAGTCGACTATCGTAAGGTCAATTCTGTCACCGTTCCAGACCGTTTCCCGTTACCTGTCCTCACTGATTTGCTAGAATCCCTTGGTGAAAATAACGTAGTCTTTTCATCTTTAGACCTCCTCAGCGGGTACTGGCAGGTCGAAATGGAAGAGTCCTCTCGCCCAGTTACAGGCTTAAGCACCCCTTCCGGACATTTTCAGTTTAAGAAACTCCCTTTTGGTCTGAGAAATGCTCCTTCCGTGTTCATGCGACTTATCCATTCAGTATTCAGCGGTATGATGGGACACTCTTTTTGCTTACCTAGATGATATCATTGTTGTGAGTAAATCCATCCCTGATCATTTTACCAAACTCCAGCAAGTCTTTGAACGCCTCCAGCTCGCAGGCCTGAAAATCAATCTCAGTAAATGTGACTTCCTGCGAAAGAAAATCAAATTCCTAGGCCATGTCGTAGATGCACAAGGCATTCATACTAATGAGGATAAAACTAAGGCGATCATTAACTTCCCAGAACCTACCACTACCGACGCTGTACGAAGTTTCCTGGGCCTCAGTGGCTATTATCGTCGCTATATCAGGAATTATGCACAGATCGCTGCTCCTCTGACCCACTTACTCAAGCAGAATGTGCCCTTTGTTTGGACTAACGACCAGTCACAGGCTTTCCAAAAGCTAAAGACAGCTCTTGTAAATGCCCCTGTTCTAGCATTCCCTGATTATACCACACCCTTCCTTCTCTGCACAGACGCCTCAGGCACTGGACTTGGTGCCGTTTTGATGCAAGTCGATGAAGCATCAAGGAAGCGCGTAATAGCATATGCTAGTCGCACCCTTACAACCGCTGAACGTAACTACAGTGTCACAGATCTCGAAGCACTAGCGGTAATCTGGTCCTTGAAACATTTCAGAGATATAGTCTATGGTTATCCAGTGCATATCCAAACAGACCACCTTCCACTATGTGATTTATTCAAGAATCGCAACCTAACAGGTAGACTAGCTAGATGGTCTGTCATCATCCAGGACTTTAATCCCACTTTTCAATATGTACCAGGCAAGTTGAATGTAGTCGCAGACGCACTCTCACGCCACGTAGCAGCAGCTATAACATCACTGCAGCCTGAAGTAACTGAAAATACTACACTAACGTCAGAAGTTGTTCGAAACTTTCAACGCCAAGACCCCATGTGGTCCAAAGTCATTTATTTCCTAGAATCTGGTGATGCCTCGACCTTACCTACTCTGCCAGTATCACTAGACGAGTTCATGCTAGACGATGATCTCTTGTACAAGAAAACACTGCTAACAGGCAAAGATATGCCCAATCGCGAAGTACGCCAACTTGTCCCCACTGCCCTGATACCAAAGGTTCTTCATATTGTTCATAATACTCCTCAAGCTTCCTATCCAGGTAAAGACCGATGCTTGCGCCAAGCACGTCTCAAATACTATTGGCCAACCATGTGCCGCGATATCAATGCCCACTGTGACTCTTGCCTCTCCTGCCACCGCCACAAAGGATCAACCGGCTTACCAGCACCTCTCTTACAATACCCAATCCCATCACGACCATGGGAAACTGTCTCAATCGATCTCTTAAAACTTCCTCTCACGGAATCTGGCGCTGAGTACTTGTTCGTAGCGGTCGACCACTTCTCCCGCTACTGTGTCCTCGTTCCCCTCTCCGACAAGACCGCGAAGAGCGTTGCCCGTGCCTTTGTAGATCACGTAATTTGCCCGTTCAGTACCCCTCATACCATTCTTACTGACAACGGTACAGAATTCAACAATAGCCTTCTAGATGAGATCTGTCGCCACTTTCATATCAGTTAGTGCAATGTCGTGCCTAACCATCCGGCTTCCAATGGCCTTGTAGAACGCCACAACCGAAAAATCTTAGAGTGCCTCAGACATCTAGGCTCCCATAGCTCGTCCTGGGATGACTGGATTCCCCAAGTGGCATCCTTCATCAATAGTTCCATCAATGCATCCATTGCTGAATCTCCCTTCTTCGTCCTCTTTGGTTTTGACAAGGACCTCCCATACTATCTCTTATCCTCAAAGCCAGAACCCATCTACAACATGGATGATTATGTTAAACTAAAATTGGCCAACTTCCAGACAATCCACCAGTATGTCCAATCCACTTTGGCTTCCTCTCAGGAGGACATGCTGCAGCGCCAACATAAGTCCGCCTCTCCTATCACTATCAATGTAGGCGATCTTGTCTTTGCTCATTCCCATACGCGTTCCTCTAAGTTGGATGACAAATTTACAGGGCCCTACCGCGTCCTCACTCAACAAGGCAACAAATTTCACCTCCAGGACCTGTCCACTAGGGACACCAGATGGGTCCACGTCGATGACTTAAAGCAAGCACCCCGTGGCCTCGTGTTGGAAGAGTCACTTACACAACCTCCTGCCCTCTCTTCCCCTCCTCCCATCCCTCAGTCTATCTTGTCTCCACCTATCCCTCAGTCTCCTTCCTCTCCATCTCCACCTGCTCCTTCATCCATCAATCAATATCGGTCCAAACTGCGCTCTGCCCATCAACCTCTTCACGACCTCCCCCATTAACTCTACCCTGATTTTCTAGGTACGATGTTAGCGATCTCCCTGCTGGCAGTGCTGACCCTCCTGGGGTCTGGGTCAGGTCAGGACGATGGTGGAGTACGTCCCGGGGCCTTGGTCGGCTCAGGAGGCGAGGTCTCCTTGCGCTACGATCTTGCGCCCCTGGCCGACGTAGCCATTGCCCTACCTGCCTACGCGCACCAGCTCCACGGAATCAGGAACCATCTCACGGCCCTCATGGGGACACACAACCCGATTGAGTATCTCTCTAACCTTTTCCTCCCACTCTCCTGGCAGTTGCAATACATAAGTAACAGATTCACTGAGCTCAATGACACATTTTCCATTCAGACACCCGTGGGTCGTTCTCGTGTGAAACGAGGTCTCTTCGACTTCGGCGGTGAGATTCTGAGTGGGTTGTTTGGCGTTGCTACAGCCCGTGACATTTCTGGCTTCAAATCTGATCTCACTCATTTAGCTTCAGCCCTAGAATCACAACGCCGAGTCATTAAAATCCAACACACTATGTTACAGAAGCTCACAACCCAACTCAATGAAGTCACGTCCACTCTAAACATTTTCACCGATATCTTACAACGCCACCTTTCAGATCTCAACGTTATCTCCCAGTTCTTCTACCTCAAACTCAACATGGATAATCTCCAACTGGCCGTTGACTCTCTCCTGTCTCAAGTCTCTGCCTTGGTTCGTATCCTGGTCGATGCTATCAATGGACGTGTCACTGCCGAATTAGTACCTGTCTCAACTCTCCGTTCTGTCCTGGAATGGGCTCACTCCACCTTCGGTCTCTCCCCAGTCCTCCCTTACTCTTCCCTTGAATATTATTATCCTGTTCTCGAAGCCACTCTTCTCACTACATACGTCGTCGTCCATATTCCTCTCCGTTCTGCCATAACCTTTAACCTTTTCCACATCATTCCCTTCCCTTTCCGCCTCAACAACTCCTTGTTACAGGTATCTGTTCCTTCAGAATATTTCCTCCTCTCCCATGATCATCTTTCCGTTGCCTTCCTTTCTTCCACAGACCTCCAGCAATGTTCCTCCCTTACTCATATCTCTCGTCTCTGTGCTGCCCACCTTTTCGCTATCTTCCCTAGCAGTGCTACACCCTGTGAGTCTGCTTTAGTTCGCAACCATTCCGTCTACTTGGCCTGTTCTTTTGTCCCAGCTCCTGACCTCCCGGTCCACCATGCTCACCTCAACCATGTCCAGTACTTCTTCTTTGCTGTTCCCATCTCTGTCACAATCATGTGTCCTGGTTCTTCCGTTCGCTCCGTCCCCGCTAGTGGTCTCTACAAAGCACCTGACTATTGTACCGTCAAATCAGAGTCCGTCATCACTTACGCCACTCGCTATCACCAAGCTGTTCGCAAACACTCCTATGACATCTTTCAACCAATCGACATGCCTTCAACCCTACCTTCTGCCAACATTACCATCACCTCCCCTCACTTGCGCATGCTCACCTTCCTCAATGACAGTGATTTCATTATGGATCAATTTTTTCTGGCCTTCAGCCGTTCATGGGTTCATCCAACAGTTGTGTTTCCCCCTGTGGTTATCGCTTTCATAGGTTTTCTACTCATCATCTGTGCAGTGCATTGTTGTGTCAGCAAATGGAACATCGACTCCAGGAAATCAGAGTCGCTACCGGCATAGTACGCCCTACCCACGACGTAGAAACTCCCCGTACTTAGTGCCCTCACATTCCGTGACTACCATTGCCATCTACCATTTAACCAAACTGTGAACAGCACTCTGCCTACTAGAAAATGATGGTATTTCTTTCATGCATTACTGAGTGACAGTGTATCCTACAGAAAATACAAAAAAAAAAAATGAAGGAAGAACAACAATAGAACTCTCATATCTACTCCTTGTTTATCATGTATCAAACTATTATTGTGTAATTCCCATTGTGTTTATATATACCTTCGACCCTTACTGAATTTGTACCTATTAATCCTTGTATATCTCATCTGTATATATCGTTCTAATTCCCTCCCCTCAACATGGCCATGTCTCCCCTACTGCCTCTGTATCATACTTATCCCTTGTACAAACCTCCCTGGTCCTGCCTTACTACTAAATCAAACACCTTTTCATTCCCGGTGTCAGGAGACACCGTCTCAGCTACCCTGGGGACTAGTGTACCCCCTCCACAATATGTCTACCCCCGATGTATATATGTCCCCCTTCAATCCATACATGCCCACTAAATTTGCTAGGTCAGCATGCTTTCCCACGCCTGAAGACGGCGTTATTGAATCAGTTGATATCGGGCAGCCGAGAAGGGTAGACTGTTTTACTGTGAGCTTGTAATAAACTCCTTATCTAGCTGTTTGTACACAGAGTTTCTATCACCAAAGTATTGCAAGTTACACTTGTACAACACTCTACCCGTATCCCTGACCGCCTTGGAGAGAGTTCCAACATACTTTACCTTTTCCTTACAACTAATCCTTCTGTTGACACTGTTAATCTTTCCTCTTTTTTGGGCTCCTCCGATTATAACCTTATTATTTGAACCTGTCCTATCACTCCAGCACGGCCTGTGGACCCTCCAAAGAAACGTCGGTTGTGGGACTTTGGAGCTCCTGATTGGGAGGCACTCAGGCAGTATTTTTTATTTTCTATGGAGTGATTATTGCACCCACCCCTGAATCTCATCTTTTTTATGTTTCTGCTCGGAATCGTGCTAAGTCCGTTCTTTGCTCTGCTAAAAATTATTTCATCCATACTAAATGCTCTCAATTCTCCAACTCCTATTCTTCCCGCTCCCTCTTCACCTTGCCAGAAACCTTTCTAACAATTTTACCTCATGATCCTTCCCTCCTCTTTTCAACTCTGATTGCTCTGTAGCTATTTCTTCTATGATAAAGGAGGTCTCTCTGCTCAAACTTTCTCCTCCAATTCCATCTTAGACGACTTCAGTGCTGTTCCTCCATTACTTCCCCCCTCTGACTTCCTTACAGCTGACATTAAAATATCTTCAGCTAATGGCTTTTTTGCCTAGGTAAACTCTTTTGCCTTTGTCTATCAACTTGTACCTTTTCTTCTTGCTCTAAGTTTGCTCTCATTCAGCCTGTCCCAAAGAAGGGTGACCGTTCCCAACCCCTCTAACTATCGCCCTATTGCTTTAACATCGTGTGTCTGAATAATTTTCAAGATAATTCTAAACAGAAATTTTAAAGCATCTTTCCTATCACAACCTCTCTTCTGATCATCAGTATGGGTTCCATCAGGGACTCTCCACTGGCGATCTACTCACCTACTTTTCAGACTCCTGGTCATCCTCCTTTCGAGACTTTGACGAAAGCTTTGCCTTCGCACTTGACATCTCAAAGACTTTCGATCGAGTGTGGAATAAATCTTTAATTTCCAAACTGCCCTCTTATGGTTCCTATCCATATATCTGTGCCCTCATCTATAGCTTCCTTTTGGTCGTTCAATAGCTGCTGTTGTAGACGGTCATTGTTTCTTCTCTTAGATCTATCAACGGTGGTGTTCCTCAGGGCTCTGTCCTATCACGAACTCTCTTCCTTTTATTCATCAATGACCTTCTATGCTGTACACATAACCCTATCCACTCATACGATGATGATTCCACTCTTCACCTTTCCATTCCGTCCCTGCAACGTCCATCTCAGCAGTTACTTCAACAAACAAGGGATGAGGCTATGGCACACATAATGTCTGACTTGGCTCGTATCTCTAACTGGGGTAAAAATAATCTTGTTTTTAATGCATGAAAGACTCAGTTCTTACACCGATCAACCCGACAAAATCTTCCACAGGAGTACCCACCAATGTTTAATAATATCCAGCTCAGTCCTGCATCATCTTTAAACTTACGTGGGATTTCATTCTCTCGGGACTTATCTTGAAAAATCATATAACATCTCTTGTAAAATCTGCTTCCAAGAGATTAGGTGTGCTAAACTGACTCCGTACCTTCTTTACCCCTGTACAGTTGTTGACTTTATATACGGGTTTTATTCGCCCCTGTGCAGAGTACAACTCTCATGTGTGGGGAGGCTCCCCACATACAGCTCTTCTCAATAGAATGGAGTCAAAGATTTTTCATCCCATTAACTCTCCTCCTATTACTGGCTCCCTTGATCCTCAATCTCTTTGCCGCTCTGTTGCATCTTCATCTCTTTTCTATCGCTACTTCAATGATCACTTCACCCCCGAACACTCTATTGCATCCCTTCGCCTCTACGACGGGCGTGTAGCACCCGTCAAGCAAAAACTCTCATCCCTTTCCTGTCCAACTCTCTAATGCAAGAGTTAACCGTTACTCCCAGTCCTTCATTTATGCAGCAGGTCAGCTCTGGAACTGTCTCTTCCTGTCTGTATTTCCTACTTCCTGTGATCTCCAGTCGTTCAAATGCAATGTGTCCAGGCATCTCGAAATGAACGGATCTTGAACTTGGCTCTCTTTTGCATTGTTTTTATTTATTTTTTCTTGGAAGGATCGTTTTTTGGGCTCCTGGCCTTTGGTTCCTTCTTCCTTACACACACACACACACACACACACACACACACACACACACACACACACACACAGATAGATAGATAGATAGAGAGAGAGAGAAATATGTGATAAAAGGAACGACGATAGGTCTTGCGAGCCTGGCTCAGTCCTCTTAAAAAGTAACACCCGCTCTTATCTTTGAAAGCGCGGGTGTATTTGATGTAATTCAGTAAATAAAAATATATGCATAATCGGTTAGGCGTGTTCTACCCTAAGCCTAATAAAACGATCAGCCAGTAACACGAATAAAATTGCAGTTTACTTCATTAATGAACTATTTGGAGAATGTTAGTCAGTATGTCTTCATATGCATTACGTTTTCTTGTCCGGGAGAGTCGTATTTTCAATTCAACTAAACAAAATCAACTGGCATTAACACTATTGCAATACCAATTAATGTGAACTGATAAATCCAATTACTGTAAACTGATAATTAGGAAGCTGTCTGTCTCACTTTCGTTCTGTGTATTTTACCCGCTTCTCTGTCTTTCACGTCTTCATCTACAGGAGGAATTTATTCTCACTTATGCTTAATATAATCGCCTGTTTTTAGCAGGAGTGAAATAGCAATCAGTGTGAAATAATGATTGAGAGTCTGTTTGTCTTTTCCCTTGTCCGACTGCCCAATTGCCTATCACGTTTTCCTCTACAAGAAGGCTATGTTATCACCTAATCTGAATAGTGTCATCTGGAGAAATCAAGAATGTAATATAATAAGTCGGCGTGAATCGAAATCAAGAATCTGTGTCTGTCTGTATATCTTATTTAGGAGGCGATTTCTTTCCGAATATGCACGTAGTTGTTTGTCTTTAGCAAGAATAAAATAACAATTACTCGTAATCTCAAATGGCGTGTGTCTGTGTCTTCCCTTTTTCTTGCGGGAATAGTTTATATTCAAACTCGCTTACTAAATGTGTTTGTTGAAATTAAGAATAAAATAACATTGACGAATCTCTCTAAGGCATATGCCTATCTTTCCGTCAGTTTTTCCGTCTACTTCTCTGAGCATGAATACTAGTCAACAACTTGATTCTCTGTCAGACAGAATTCCAAGCAAGCTTGAATGTTAACAAAATATTACAATATGTCACATATGAAGTCAATACGAGTATAACGTTCATTCCATTTTGCACCACGCTCTTTTAGTATGTTACTGTGTAGTCAGAATTACCAGTTCACATTAACTGGAATTATCAGTTCACATTAACTGCTACTGCAATATTGTTACTGCCAGATGATTTTATTCAGTTTGAATGAAAATGCTACTCTCCCGGACAGGAAGACATAAAGCATATGAGGACACACACACACTCTCAGATGGTCCTTTCATGAAGTAAACTGCTATTTTATTCTTGTTACCGGGTGATTGCTTTATTATGCTTAGGGTAGAACACGCCTAACCCATCATACGTATATTTTTACTTACTGAATTACATAAATTACACCCACGCTCTCGAGGATAGAGCGGATGTTATTGTTTAACAGGACTGAGTCAAGCTCGTAATGACCTGTTTTCTTTTCTTATTTTATCACACATTTCTGTGTGTGTGAGTGAGTGAGTGAGTGAGTGAGTGAGTGTGTGTATGTGTGTGTGTGTGTGTGTGTGTGTGTGTGTGTGTGTGTGTGTGTGTTCTTACCTAATGGTAACTTTACAGGAATGAGTTAAGATTGTTCTGTCCCGTGTATTAAACCATTTTTATCAGACACATCTTTAAATTTATGAATAGTTTTAGCAACACTATTTCCTTCGGTACTGTATTCCACCGATAAATTGCCCTATTTGGGAAACTGTTTCCTTACGTCTTTATCACCTCTCTTTTTATGTAGCTTTTTGCTGATGCTTCCCCATAGGTTATACATTTATTTATGTCTATTTTCTCTTTCCCTGAGATGCATTTATATTGCATAATCATGCTCTTTTCCTTCTCTTCTGTAGTGTTGATAGACTAAATTTTTCTAGTTTTTTCTTCATAACTTAGATCCCTTAAGCCTGGTACCCATCTTGTAGCTGCCCTTTGTACTTTTACAATCTTATCTGTTTTTTTTGTTTTTTTTTAGATGATTCCAGACTACTGATGCATATACTCTAGGAGTTGGTCTGATGAATGATATTATTATTTTTCTCAGCATGTCTTCATTTATATATGTGATTGCTATTCTCCCTATTAGCAAGTATACACGTTACGTACCTTCTCACTTATGTGGTCAGCTGGAGTTAGTCTGTTATTGATAATCACTCCTAGGTTCTTCTTTTTCTGATATGTGTGGGGTTGATCTTCCTAACTTATATTCCCAATCTGGTCTTTTCTCAATTTTACCAAACTTAATTACATGACACTTGTCTACATTAAATTCCATTTGCCATCTATTGCTCCATTCATGAAGCTTATTTAACCCGCTGCGTCCCATTGACGTGTGGATACGTCACCACATTTTGTTACGGTGACACCCTTTGACCTGTCCAAACATTCTGCAATTGCGAGGTCCGTCATTTGCACATCTTTCAAATTTCGTGCGTGATTTTTGGTACGTATACGAGGGACACCTTGCTCAACCCACTGCTAGGCTGGGACACTGCCTTCCCTGCATGACCTCCCTCCCCGCACGCCATTGTCTCGGCAACTCACCTGTTACGAGTGACCTGGCCAACAAAGACAAGTCGCGGCCCGGTACGAAATTCAAGGCAAGAGTGATTCCCCAATCAATGACGATGTGGAGGACGAAGACTACATGGCACCAGATAAAGAAACAAGCTGGAGGTAACTTCGCCAAGGAAGATGTGGTATGTTGATGTGTTCAGTGAGTGAAAGAACTCTTATATCGCCTATATTATTGTCTGAAAACCAATATAATCTTGTGCTACATGTAAATTCGTACCAAATGAACAAATATCTACCTATTCTGAGTGGTTTGCAATAGTTACTGCCACACAGAAAATGCATCAGAGAACATGGTACCAGTTGTTTAAAGGGTCACCTGTTTAGATCATTTCTCAGCTGAGGTGAGAACTTTTGGGGGCATTTTTCCAATGTTTCTCATAAAAAGCAGAGGTTTTAGCCTCCCCAATTTTTTTTTTTTTTCGGTAATCTCCTGGGATTGGGGGTAGGGGGTCAGTGATGAAAAAATCGGTCGGGACACAGCATGTTAATTCTTCTTGCAGCTCTTTGCATGAGTCTGTGTTAGTAATTTTCCTTTGTATTTTTGCATCATCTGCAAACATATCTAGAGAGCTTCCATTTCCAGTGTTACTGTCTATGTCATTTTATGAATACTAAAAACATATCTGGTGCCAGCACTGAACCCTGTGGAACTCCATTAATCACTTTCCTCTATGATGAGTATTTTCCCTCTAATACTGTTTTCTCATTTCCCCCATTTCTGAGAAAATCCTGCATCCTACAGTACAGATTGCCTTGGAAACCTCCTTCATGGTACAGCTTCCATTAAAGTCTTTGGTGTGGTATTCAGTCAAATGCTTTCTTGAAACCTAAATAGATATTGTCCACCCATCCTTCTCTTTTCTGTAATGTCTCTGTAATTCTGTCATAGTAGCTTAATAGATTAGTAACATGATTTACCCTTTCTAAAACTGAGCTGCCTTTCTGTTACCATACTGTGTTCTTCTAGATGGTTTACCCAAACTTTTCTTATCAGCTTTTCTAGTATCTTACTTAAAACACTGGTCAGTGATACTGGTCAGTAGTTGAGAGGATTCTGTCTATTCCCTTTCTTGAATAGGGGAAGAATGTTTGCTTTCTTCCCAATATCAGGTAGTTTATCTTGACCTAAGGATTCCTTGAATCTTAAATACAATGGTCTGCTCAACTCTTCTGCACATTCATGTAGTACCCAACCTGAAATTTCGTCAGGACCATTTGCTTTTCCTTTGTCTGATTTGCTTAACCCCTAAACCGCGGGCTTGTTTTGCTTTGACTTGCAGCTTCCGCATGCATATTCACGCTCCGACAGACTCTCTAAAAATACCTGCCCAAAATCAGTTATTAGTCCTAGAATATTAAAATTATATATGCATATGGCACATACCTTCAGCTTTCTCCTCGGATGTTTGTTGAGCCTTCGTCGAGTACCGTAGGACTTGTGGAGACCTCTGAAGTTGGGTAATGAACTCTCCACTTTACACTTCCCGACAACCCATAATATGATTACCACGGCCTGATATTATCACTAGAAAAACTATTCTACGATTCTCAAATAGTTTGGAATTCATACTCCAAAAAAAAAAAAAAAAAAGTGAACGCAATGAAAATTATGAGCGCATATGACCTTCCCACTTGCGATCGTTCGCCGCTGGTGTTCTGTCATTTATTATTTATGAAACGCCTCACACTTTATATTTCTATTACTATAGAACACTTATATATATCTACAGTCTTTATCCATAAGTTTCCTTCGGTAATAGTAGTTTATTGTCACTCTAGGCATTCAATTTCTCAGTAAAATACGTAGCATTCACTTTCTCGTCCTGTATACTGGCATTGAGTGAATGTCACAACTTCTCTATCATAACTCATAGTATTCATACATGCTAGAGTGAAACTTTCACTTTCATTTCTCCTAGTATATATACTCGTATTCTTATAATACTGCTCATTTACATTTCTATTTACATTCTCTATTTTATTTACATTATTTACATTTCTATTTTATTTACACTGTGTTAGGCACTGTCACTTGCAGTAACTTATAAAACTATTTTCCACTGTTCACCTATATTTACATTCATTGCTTTCACTTGCTGTTTACACATTATTTACATTTCCACTTGCACTGTTTTACTCACCAGAAAGATCATAGTCACTCTCTATCATATGTCAGCCCTTTACCTCTTTCCACACGAGATTTAGTAGGGGGTAGGGGTCACAGGGCCCTTTGCATGGGGCTAAAAACCGGCGGAATTTGACAGGCGCGAATCCGACGTACTTTCAACTTGAAAGACGACAGTAAACTGATACTGGTGGCCTCCCTAGGGGGAGTGCAATATTGCCAACATCAGCCTCGTGACGGCTGCTAATATATAGCTATGAAACGATTGGCAGGAAATCTACTGTAGACAATACATGATAAATTAGGTAGTTCCAGGTGAATGTAAATATCACTCAGGCTTCTCCCTTCCCTCGTTATATATATTTTTATTACGAGAATAGATTATACGGCATATTTCAAAGGGAAATAAACAGCGAAAATTAACGAACGAGTGCACGTGAGGTGTTGTCAGGTGATAATTAGGCAATTCCCGGTGTATGGCACTCTCACTTACCTTATTTCTTTTTGCATATATTATTTGGTATAAGAATAGGGCATAGGGCTTATTTCAATGGATGAAATCAGTGGAAAATTCCAGGGAAGATTTACTTAGCGTAGCATGGCCGGAATAGGCGAGAGGAGAGAGTAATGGAGGGGAGGTAGGGAGGGGAGTCAAGAACGAGGAGAAATGGCTAAATTGTCAACAATGGTTGGGAGTACAGATGAGATTAGTAGTGCTGACTAGTGTTGGACATTGGCAGTACCGACAGATGATACAAGCCACCACTTGAAAGCCCGGGCGAATTCAAAATAACACAAAATCACAAAAGTGATCCCCCGCGGTATGATCCCTTGCTCCCAAGTATCACGAAAGTGATGCCCCGCAGTTAAGGGGTTAACTCTTCCTGTACTTTTTCTTCAGATATTTGTATATCTGGTACTACGTGTGGGCATGCATATTCCATATCATCTCTTTCAAAATTATTTTTTTGTGTAAAAACTGATTGGAAGTTTTAATTTAGTGCTTCACAAACATCTTTCTCTTGTGTATAGATGATCCCCTAATCCGTAATGGTCTGTATTTAACTTTGGTTTTGCTTCAGATGTAACTAAATTAGCTTAGGTTCATCACAACTTTTATTTATAATGTCTTCCTCAAAACGTTTTCTGAGCCTCCCTCCATCTTTGTATAAACATTTCTTGTCCATTAATAGATGTTATATGCCCTCTCACTATAGTGTCATCTGTATCTATTCCACAGCAAGTCTCTTTTTTCTTTTGATTTTTTACATTCTGTATTAACTCGCTGCATCCTGACCGATTTTTCACCACTGACCCCCCCTAATCCCGGCAGATTTTCAATTTTTTTTTTCCCTAAAACCTCCACTTTGTATAAGAAATGTTGGAAAATGCCCCCAAAAGTGCTCACCTGAGCTTTGAAGTGGTCTAAAATGATGACCCTTTAAACACTTGGTACTGTATTCTCTGGAGCCATGCTGCGAGTCTTGTTTTTTCTATGTAGCAGTAACTATTGCAAATCACTCAGAATAGGTTGATATTTGCTCATTTGGTACGAATTTACATGCAGTACAAAGAATATATTTGTTTTCACACAGTAATATAGGCGATATAAGTGTATTTGTTTCATTCACTGAACATATCAGCATAGGAGCACCTTCCTTGATGACATTACCTCCTCATCACTTTTGCTCATTTCTTGCTTTGGCAGTGTTACATAATCTTTGTCCCCTCCACATTGTCATCGATTGGGGAATCATTCTTGCCTTTGGTGCAACATGTCTTTACTGCTCAGGTCACTGCTAGAAGTTGAGTTTGCCGAAACAATGGCGTGCAGGGGGGAGGTCACGCAGGGTAAGACAGTGTCCACCCTGGAACGCTAGTACAGGAAAGGTGTCCCACGCATTACACGTACCAAAAATCATGCTCATAATTTGAAAATTGTGGTAATAATGGACCATGCAGTTGCAAAATGTATGGATATGTTATCAGGGATTCACTGTGAAAAAATGTTGCAACGTATCCATAAGTTATTAGGATGCCCTCAGGTTAAACCATTTCTTTATTTTTCATTTCTGTTTCTTTATGCTGAGGGATGTAAATTTGGACTCTCTATTTCATAAACATCCACAGAAATTTTTTTATATATAACATTTAAATCTCTCTGAGCTCCTTTTTACAATCGATTTCTAAGAAGTACTTTTTCAGGTCATGATAGTTGCCTTTTTGTAGTATAGACTCTTTCGCATATGCAATCCTAAAGTTACAATTTAATACTGCATGGCCCATTTCTTGAATGGATGGGGTGAGACATTATATTGTCAAATTTATTTTCTTGTCTAGTAAATAAAAGATCAGAGTACTAATGGATCATCAAGCCCTCTTTTTCTGGTGTGTTCCTTTGCATGCTGTGTTAGGAAACTCTTGCACAAAATCCAGGAGCTTTTGATCCCAACAGCATTCATGGCTTTTTACATCTAGAGTGTTCCAATTTATATTTGTATTTAAATCTTCAGTGAATATGATTTCATGCTATATAGTAATGTTCTTTAAACTCTGAATTGCTTACTTTCTACCAGGTCTTCACTTATTCGTCTTTTTCCCAAGTGTTTGTTTTAAGGTTGGCTTGTATAAAGTTGCCACAGTTCATTTCCTTTCAGATGTGTTAATCTCCAATGCCATCAGTTAAACTTGTGAGAGGTATATCTAGGTTTGTTCCTTTGACTTGTGGATTATTCTTTGTTTAAGATTATAATTCCTCCTCTCTTAAACTTCTGTCTCTTCTCCATATATTGCATTTGTCTAAAGTTTAGGGTATCGTTTAATATCTTTGGGGGTTACTTTGGTTTCAGTTAAGCAAATAATATGTGGTTCCCTTTTATTTTATTTATAACCTTCATATCTCTAATATTTTTGACACTATACCATCTACATTTGAGTACATCAACTTAATCATCTTGTTTACATACTTCACACAACATGAGTCTACTACCTTCCTCCTTTTTATTCCCTGTTGGTTATGAACTAGTTTCATACCAGCAATCCAATTACTTTGTAAAAAAATGTACTCTTCTCTTCCTGTGTGATCTTCCCTCATTTCTTTTGCTTTTGCCCCTCCTCCTCCCTCTTCTTTTTTAGTAATCCCTATTCCTCTTGAGTTAGAGGCATCTTTTTATCCATACTCTTCCAGGGATTCCTCTTCTTCCATGAGTTTGTTTGCATTTTTTAGTATTTCTCCCACAATGTTAAAACTCCTGGAAATTTAACTTTCAGGGCCCTTGACTTATTTCTCTTCATATATCCCTAGCCTTTTTTATTCCTCTATTGTTGCATTGCAAATTTCCTCTGGATACTTCCTTCCTTCAATGTGTGTGTGTGTGTGTGTGTGTGTGTGTGCATGTGTGTGTGTGTGTGTGTGTGTGTGTGTGTGTGTGTGTGTGTGTGTGTGTGTGTTTCATACCGCAGAAGCATTGTGCTATCTTGCGGTGGTCAAGTAATTAACCCGTGGATTGCGAAGCCAAGCAGTTCAAGGCTGCTGGGTAGTGTCACGTTGCGAGCCACAGCTCAGGCTGTGCTTTGGCCGTTGCATCATGATTAACTACTCCACTCCCTGCCCAAACTTACGCATGTTGCTAGGGCAAAAGATGGAGAGAGGGAGATTTTTTTCATAACTCTCACTCAGATGATGCCCTGGATGTTTATCAAGTTTATAATAAACAAAAACTTTTTATTTTTTTTTTTCATTTCTCCACAACGTAAACTTAAACATGGCCCAACGCAAAGATGGAGAGAGGGGAGAGGGACATTTTTTTTCACCAGATGATGCCTTGAATGATTATCTTCAAGTTTTTATAATAAACAAAAATTTAAAAAAATAACATTTTTTCCTCATTTTTTGCACACCACGGAATAGGGGAAAAAAAAAAAAGTAATAGCGCAATCCACGGGTTAAGGTAGGTGGTTGTAGTTGGGAATGGATAAAAGAAGGAGAAGGAAGAGTAGGAGGTTTAGAACTGTGTCCAAACACCAGACCATTCATGGTTTCCTGGCCACGGCATCGACAAGTGCTTGGATACTTTCTTTGGATCACGACTGAACATTACACAGGAGGCACTGAGCAGGGTTTGTTCAAGCGTAGAAACTGTTATTGTTATTCATCAGCTTTGAGCAGCTGGAGAGTGCGGTTGAAAAACACACCCTCATTTTAACAGTCAAATGTCACAGAGAATCATAGTTTATTTCACAAAATGAATGTCACTGGCACTGATATACAATTATGTGTGTAATGATGCAAAAACTATTGGAAAATGATACATAGTTTTTAACAGTCGTTATTGTAGCTAGGAAATAACTGGTGGGTG